>NC_089853.1:29037567-29379233 GCF_036373705.1 Amia ocellicauda
ATAACAATACAAGCCACAAGAAAGGCAGGTGATATTACCTACCCTTGGGTCAAGGACATTCATTCTTATATGGCACTGACATTTTAAACATTGCTCCTCCAAAAAAAAAAAAAAAAAAAAAAACACACAGTGAAGTAGCAAAAGCTTAAAACACCAGTCACTGAGGGTTCCCCCCCTCGTAAGGACGACCCTGTGCTCTGACAACACTGACTGGCATGTTATGCTGCTGTCAAGACACACAATGAAGGTCTCACCACCAGCAGCCAAGTTCTTGTTCTGCATTTCCTGCTCCTTGCGGTCGAGCTCTGCTGCCTTCCGCTCCAGCTCCTCCTGCTGCCTAAGGAGGTTGGCCTGGGCCGCGGCGGCTGTGACCTGGCAGAGAGGAGGAAACGCCGGTTACAGCAGCCACATCCACAGTCCCACAGATATACAGTCCTGAGTTGCATGCTATACAAGGGGACAGGGTATACTGGGAGGGGAGAATATACTAGGCTGTTGGGCTATTCTTTGGCTTTCAGGCTTTGGGGTTATTTTTAGAGGCAAACTTAATTCAGATATAATGTAGGCATCAACATTTTCTAGTCATGCTTTTGGTTGTTTGTTGGGCACCTATCAGGCTTCCCTAGAGTCACAGAAACTGGAAAACCCTGGCAGCTCTCAAGGTAGCAAGCACATGTTTTGGCATTCTGGAACCAATTCCACTTGTTGTAAAAACGTAAGCAAGTGTAAGATTTTTTGTATTGTTTTATTTTTATAAAGTGCTGCCAAATTGAACAGCACAAGTTGCCTTTTACAGTGCAAACTCTTTCGTTTGGTGTCACTGAATAGCACCAACATCATACCTTTCAGCTATATCCTGTATCATCCTAACACTCTCACCTGCTCCTTCTCTGACTATGGCAACTGGACAATAGTGATTGCCTGTCTGAATACTTATTCTCTGGCCCTGACCTTGGTGCTACAAAGCTTCTGGCCTTCCTAATCATAAGTGCCTGTATAAAATAACCAAAAAGCTCTTGACAACTGTGAGACTCATACTGAATGTATGTCCATTTATCAGTGTCCCACTGAGCTGGTTTCAGCATTGATTACAATCCAGCAGAGC
Source organism: Amia ocellicauda (assembly GCF_036373705.1). Lineage (NCBI taxonomy): Eukaryota > Metazoa > Chordata > Actinopteri > Amiiformes > Amiidae > Amia > Amia ocellicauda. The sequence goes on from NC_089853.1 coordinate 29,038,673, forward strand.
ACCGCAGTGTCTGAACAGCACAGCCCTGCTAGCAGTCACATTTTGTAATACATTTCATCCATCCACATGACAGCTTGAATTAATTTGCTCAGAAATCATCCTTTGCAGTTTTTCTACAGAATTCTTAAGAGCATCCAGCTGGTCTATGGGTTGCAGCAGCAACAACCAGAAAGTCAAGAAGAAAGAAACACAAACAGATTCTGAATGCAAATGGGAACAACGCCTGTCTGGCGTCTCCATTTGCAGTATGAGATTCATCAAGCGGAGCATCGGCACTGACCTGTGGACTGGGCTCCACTGAGGGCTGCAACACTGCGGGCTGGGATGGGGCTGGTTGAGCAGGGATAGTAGTGAGAGTTGGGGTGGTCTAGAAAACCCAATGAGACATACACATCAAATTTGTGTTATCAACATTTTAATATAAAATAACTAACACAGAACATAAGTAAGTACCCAAAGGAAATGACAAATGCTAAATTATTACACAGCCACATCTTTATGGTATTCTTTACAAACACTGCAACTCCAATATGCATATGTACGTAAAACCACTTTAATGAGAACAAAAGAATAGGATGAAAAGCCATGATGTGTGTGACATTGTACACACACACACACACACACAATAAAAGAGAAAAGAAGAAAATCTCACCAAAGTGGAGTTTCCAGAGAAGGGATTGTATTCCCCTACTCTTTCTGTATTGGAAGTAGTCAGCTGTGTGACTGAGGGATCCTGGAACAAAGAGATTGTACAATGTGTATTGTCGCAAGGATACAACATTAACTTTCCTTATGAATGGCAATGTTTCCAGTGTTATCTTCCTAGCCTTTATCTTTTATTTGTTTAGTTTACCTCAAATTGTTAAACATGAAGATCCTTAAAGCTTCTAGCAAAACGACGGGTTAGCATCTTGTTCCCAGAAGGCAACCCGGTAATTACACCTGTGCTTGTTCTAACAGTACATCATCATCCTAGTTGTATATTTTCAGAAGGTGTGCCTGAAGTCTTGCCGTTTACCTGGCAAATGGTTTCACTTTCTGGAGGTCTTTCCTCAAATCCCTACCATTCAAGACAACCCCCATTAATTAATTAACATACTTGAGCATACTTCAAATGTACTTAATGTACTTATTTTAAGGTTAAAAGCTGTGAGAATAAACTTGGCCAGACTACAGAATCCAGGGCTCTGGAACTACCTTCTTTATGATTTTATTAAGAATTTGACTGTTTCAGTTTTGGAGATGCTTGTTAAGAAAATCCTGTATCTGGAAGGCTCTCTCATGTCACCTGTGCAGCAGCAGCACTGACCTCATAACAAGGCGAGACAAAAGAACAAGAGTATCCATGTGAAAGGAAAAATGTGTTTCCTGTATGCTTTCAGGCACACCTTTATTTATCAAATGTACTTACTTACCTGCAACAGGTGTTACAGTTGAATGGTTTGTCTTTAATTTAACAACTATACATGAATGTATAAAAATGTATCTAACAGCAAAATAATGTTCTGCAGGTTTATTCTGAAATGTGATTGAGCATTGAGTAACAAGGAAACTTGACAATGTACACCATCGTATTACATAAATTATTATTAGCACAATCAATAACGAGAACGCCTACCCTAGCCAACACAAAATGTGAAATGATGATGCATTTCAAAACTGCAAACCTCAGTTAAGTCAGCATCCATAACCATAATGTAAACCTAAGTTTCCTGCCCAAGAGAGTAACATTCAGTTCCAATGCAGTACAACTGAAGTCCGAGTTCTTCAATATTTATTGAAAGAGTGAATGGAGGCATAGAGGCATGGAGCCTTACAACCTTTCAAGACTGACCTCCACAAAGCAGGAAGGGAAAAGGTTGAAATTACAGAAAAACAAGTGCAGTTACTGTGCAAAATTGTGCAATTGGCTTTAGGCAACTGAGATGTGTCAGCAAGCAAGTTAAATTACTATTTTTCAACTTGTGTGGGATCAATTTACACATTTACATGAGTGAAAGTGAGCATTTTATAAGTATGGGTAGAAGGTACAGCTAGGAACCCCAAGGAAACCACTTGCCCAAGGAAACCACTTGCCCAAAGAATGAGGCGGGTGCGGCATTTTAACAGTGAAGGCTGGCAGTCGTCTACGGAGTTAAAAGGCCTCATTGCCCAGGGAGTGTTATAATAGGACGCTCCCTTGTCCTACAGGTTTTTCAACCACACAGCATTGTGAAACTAGCATAGAGTTATTCCGAAGTTCCACATGACACCAAAAGACCATCACAGTGTTACTATGGAGATTTGTGTTAATATGCTAATATAGCTACAAAAAGCTAGCAAAGAAAATCCCATTGCAGAAATAGTAAAGCTCTTGCTTGTGATTTAAACACAATATGTTAATTATATCACAGCTTTCTTAAAACATTTTCCATCGGCATCCCAGGATGGATAATGCCTGGACAATAACATTCACAAAAATATCAGAAACTTAAAGAAAAACTATGAAGAAAATGTATTGTGCACCAATTTGTCCGAATTCTTTGTGTTATGTATAATACAATGCCTACCTTATTGAATGAAACATCAGTTTAACTATTTATCTTATAATATGCAGTTTGTCAGTCAGATAATAAGGAAGCAGCCTGGGACTACAGTACTAAAATATATCCCAATATTTGATACTGGCTCTGGCTAAGGAACCTTGAAGAACAAAAAAAAAAAAAGTACAGCTTAAAGAAGTGGCTCTTTATTTACAAAATAATTTACCATCTGGGGGTTGTAAGCTGAAAGTAGAAATGTGACACAGTGCATGTGATTTGAGATACAGCTGAGAATGACCCTTACCATGTTAAATGAATTCAATATGTTCTTGTTTTGCTGAAAGTCTGCCAATCTCATGATAGACATTGTTTTGTATTACTGCTAGGGGCACATTTCATTTGCAGCAATAAGAGAAAACTGTCACCGCAGATTGTGTTATAGGAGAGTGAGTAAGCATGCACTGTAATTTGCCCCACCATAATTATTACACTAGTGAGAACAGCTCTATTTTTGGGCAAAAGAGACAGGCAAATTGTGACTGGGGCAGCAATGTCAAAAAAGGCAGTAATTATATAATGCCTTCGGTGTGAAACCACTAAAGTACAGAAGTACTAAAATATTGTATTGATAAGTTAACTAAGATTATGTCCAGTAATTATGCATTTCAACACAAACACTTACAGCTGACAAGTTCTCTCATTTGTTTCAATGTAAGCCATTATCTGGTTCTGAAGGATAAGGTTTTCATTCCCCTTGATACACAGCAACATTTTCACACTGAAATACATTAGTGATCTAAATTGATCCTTTGTATGAGGATCCCACTTTCTCCTTGAAAAGTGTAGGTCAAGAAAGACAGACACTATGTTGTAGTGCCAGTTACAAACGTTTACCTTTCTTCTACATTTATTTTTAAGTTATGCATGAATACTGTTTTTTTTCCAGTTCACCTTATCCTAGCCACCAACAACTATTGCAATGTTAGGCAATCAACAACGTTGCTCTGTACCAACAGGAAGGTCCTTTGCAGTAGCTGCAAAGTTTGCATTTCTGTAATTTCCTTTCATTCAGTGCAATTGTACTGTACTGGAATAATCTGGTTTAGATATAAAATTGAAAAGCTTGCTGAAGTTTAGTTAATCTTTACTAATTATAAGTAAAATAAATACTTTTACAGAGCTCTTATATTGTCATGCAAACCTACTTAGTCATATTAAATGTATGTTTACGTCAGTGCATTTTAATTTAAGGTGCCAAAAAACAAACACCGGCTTCACACTACAACTTAGGCCTATAACTACAGTGCATTTCTGGCAAAGCCACAAAGCTCAGATTCATCACCACATCCTTCTTCTCTCCAGTGATTGTACATGCAGTATTCGTTCTTAATATTCACTCAAACAAAATCATATCATTTCAGAGGTAAAAGTTATGAAGCTATCACAAAAGTGTTGCGATAATAAGCATAGCACGCCTGTGACAAACGTGCTCACGATGCAGTACCTGCTTTTATAGGACCTGCTACTAATGTTGCTATCATTTCAATATCAGTACAGGATGTCACTAATCAAGAGCACTAGAAACGGACGTGTAAACAGGACATTTACCAAAGTAACAGAGCCCTTACAGAATGAATGTTTAATCGGTTTTCGAGGAATTAATATTAGTATTTAGGTGTGACAGAAAAAACAAACGCCACTTTAAATTAAAAACTGACAATCATACTGCGACCTACGCAGTTGCTTACAATGGCAACTTGCAAGAAGCACACTTGCACTGACACTGGTGCACACTTTCTCAGCCCTTGATGACGCTACGTGATCTTGCTGTTTGGAGCAAGAAGGGGGGAAAAAACCTTGTGCACCTGTTGATGACATTAAGGTGTTCATGGTAGTAGGTTGCTTAACGCGTAAATTATATTTCAAGGCTTGTCTATACAAAATATTATATTACAGCAGATGCTTTATAAGATAAATAACACAATGCCGTTTCCTACAGTTTTAATACATTTAGTCATTAAATTGCTCAAAGCATTCGCTCCCCATCTGAGAGAAAGAGGAGAAAAAAAAGACGCATCCCCCATCCCTATCGTTTCTTGATTGGGTGTCAAATAAAACAAAAGTCCCCAATAGGTGGAAAAGGTTGTCAATCATGCCACGTCGCCGGAGGAATGTCAACTGGGCCCAACCCAACAACCAACCCAACAGGTTTCTTTAGCAGCGTTGTTTCCCCCACATAAACAATTGTTTTTAGTATTTTGATTTGCAAAATACTTATACAATCGGGAAATCCATACCTGGAAAGGATTGACATCCACTGGGTCCACGAAGGGGTTGCTGTCGAATCCCGACATTTTGAGCTACTCGTCCTCGCTACCTATGTGATAAATAACCCCGTCTCTTTCGTACTTTCCTTTGCTTTGCCGTATCTTTCACTCAGACAACTTCCTGAACAGCAGCTTTGTGCGCAGGCGTTGTGGGTATGACGAAGCACGGAGTGACGTCACCCTCGGTCAAACCACAGTTTTCTCTTTGGTTCCGACCCGGCTAAATTACATGGAGTAAAATTCACAATTTAAATACAATACATATATAAATAAACTAAACTATGTATATTATTTGCAACAATAGGAATTATAGAGATACCTTTACAATAATATTATCAACAACAATTATTATTATTATTATTATTATTATTATTATTATTATTATTATGATTATTATTATTGCTAACTGGGTAGTGCTATGCTTTCCAGATAATAATGATCAATTGCACTGAGACAACTATGCTTATGCTGCGAATAATTGTACTAATATAGAACTTTTGGTTTGTTTCCAAAAAGCCCAATGCATGCATTTATGACCACCAGCCAGCCATTCGTTTTGAAATTAATAATTAATTGAACTGTTTTTAATTACAAAAGTATACTTAGATGTAACATGGAGTACTAAAGATAATGAACATTATTATGATTATGATTATTACATGACTTATACTTAAGTACCCCTTACAGTGTTGTACTACTATCCTTATTTTACAAGTACATTTACTTCTAAATATAATCTACAGTGCAGCATGAGGATGTGGTCGGTGTACGGTGACGTCAGCGGGTTGTCATTGCCAGGACCGACGTTGCAGCAATGGAGGAAGTAAGAGGTCAGAAACATTTGCTGCTTAACTGTACTTTGAAATACGACAAGGGGTTTTGCATGTCGACTCAAGGTTGTCCAACTTGCGATTAACAACTGCCACAAGGCAATGAAAAGAAAATAATTCGTCTAAAGCTTCGTAGCCGAGCTAGATAAGTGAGCGTTACATAGGTACCTAAAACAGCATCCCTTAGGTTAACACACATATTTTCGGATTCAGTTGTCGTCGTTTTATAAATATTTCATATTCCGTTTGGGTATTACTGTAATTAAATGTTAGGGCTTCTGCCATGGTTAAAGCACCCTTAATATCAAACGTAGTTGTATTTGATTCGTTTCAATTAACATCAAATGTACAATACGATGGAATGCCGTGTCCAGAGGAGTAAGGGAGTGTCTCTAAAGTGCTTTACTGTTTTGAATCCGAACGTTTCCTAATAATAAAATCAATGTATTTACATTGTGAGAAATTATTATTTTTTAACATTTAACACTATTTTATGTAAAATATGTATTGTTATTATTTAATATAAAGTGAATGCATCTAAAAAGCATATTTTATGTGGCTTTGACCTATATATGCATGAAATGCATGAAAGCTCTATTATTATTATTATTATTATTATTATTATTATTATTATTATTATTATTATTATTATTATTATCTCGATTTGGTGTTTCTAGTCTGTGCTACATTTTAAAACAAACATAAAAAAGAATTACTTTGCCACAAGGCATAGCTGGATATCTTATCTATACATGCATGATCAGGTTGTGCCTTTTTTGTTTTTTAATTGGGATTCTTGTGGAAATGGAGTGAAACATACACATAGAGACTATTTGTGTTGATTATAGTGCATGGTGCTTACTCAAGACGCATCTCTTCCGACAGTACTTGTAATATTAGTCCTCTATCCCTGCTAGATAGCACTTCACAGTTCTTATTATACTCCTCGCATTATTGATTGTTTTCCTCCTTGCTCCCTTTCCCGTAGCCCTACATCTTGACAGCACTTAGCTTTCACCGTCCAGGATGTAGGAAGTCTCTTACTGTACTTGTGTAAATTGTAATTGGAATCTGTAAAATGTATTATTTTGAATTGCTATGTTTTAGCTAAGTTGAATTTGTAATGATTGATACTTCTCTGTATTTTTGCACTTATGTTGTAAGTCGCCCTGGATAAGGGCGTCTGCCAAGAAAAATAATAATAATAATAATAATAATAATAATAATAATAATAATAATGGTGTATCTGTTATTTCCAGTGTTTCCATTATCCTGTGTTGTCCAAAAGTACGCGTGGGGAAAGGTGGGGCTAGACAGTGAAGTTGCCAAGCTCGTTGTAAGCGGAGACCCTCTGACTGTGATTGAAGATGACAAGCCCTATGCAGAGGTGAGACATGAAGAAGATTGCAGCTGAAAAAATGTCCGACCTACCCAAGTGGAAGAAGAAAAAAACACCCCAAAAAACAAACAAAGGTTGCAACCAAATAAATATTCAGAACACTCTGTCTAAATACATAATCCAAAAAAACATAATCTCTAGCTATCATCCTTATATTAAAATATTGTATCTGGGCCCAGATATTCCACATTGCAAAACCTCAACAAAACATTGTATTTTAATGTTGTTTTTTCTTGTTTGTGAATGCTTAAAGCTGTCACATGCTTAGAGTATTACTTCCTACTGCTTCCATTCCATGTGAAATATTCTTAATATAGAATAGTTTTTGCAAGGGTCACTGAAAGTTGCAATGAAAGGCTGGGATATGTGAAATGTCTTTGTTGTTGTACAAGATATTCTTACATACTGAGGGCCCATTTAATCTCACAGAACCACAGCCTTCTATTTAAACCTGTCTCATTGCTTCTCTCAGCTGTGGATGGGTGCCCACCCTAAAGGAGATGCTCTCATCAAAGATAATAGGATTTCCCAGAGGACTCTGGGGCAGTGGATAGCAGATTATCCAGGCTGCTTGGGATCAAAGGTCAAGGATACATTCCAGGGACAGCTGCCCTTTCTGTTCAAAGTTCTCTCTGTTAACCTTGCACTGTCCGTCCAGGCCCATCCCAACAGGGTAAGCTGAATACCTTCCCATGACCTTGCACTGCCAATGGAAATGCAGACACTGTGCATAATGACAATTTGATCTTTGTATCTTGTTAGTGTATAATTTGTTATTTTTCTTTTCTGTTTTCCTCAGGAATTAGCAGTGAGGCTTCACGCTCAGTTTCCAGAGCACTATCCAGATAGCAATCATAAGCCAGAAATGGCCATCGCTCTAACTCCATTCGAGGGTCTCTGTGGCTTCCGACCCGTGGAAGAGATTGTAGGCTTTCTGAAATGTAAGTGCCATTTGTTCTTTTGTGGTGAATTGTATGTACTGTGTAGTTATAATAACATAATGTAATAACGTATCCTTGAGTGATGTCCCCTGTCCTGTGTTCCAGCGGTGCCCGAGTTCCATGCTTTGGTGGGAAACGAGGCTGCGGAGGAGCTGCAGAGCAGTGTGGGGGATGCAGGCAGGGTGTCAGAGGCTCTGAAGAAATGCTTCACCAGGATGATGAACTGTGAGAAAAAAGTATTTGTTGACCAGCTCAACATGCTAGTGAAAAGAGTATCTGAGGAAGGTGGGTGCTACAGTTATTACCTATCCTTTTGTATTGCTATTCCTAGTGGACATTAGCCTTCTTACAGTTGGGACCCTGTGTGTGACACTATTTTCCTCTTCATCTAGCGGCTGCAGGAAAAGACACATCAGGAAGTAATGGGGACCTGTTGCTACGGTTACACTCACAGTTTCCAGGGGATATTGGCTGCTTCTCCATCTACTTCCTCAACCGGATAATGCTGGAGCCAGGGGAAGCCATGTTCCTGGGGGCCAATGAGCCTCACGCCTATTTGTATGGAGGTCAGATTTCAATATGCCACTGCCACACAAGCCACATCCCTTTCTCTTCAGAAGCTACAATAAAACCTTTGATAGATTAAAGGAGAAGAAAAATAATTATAATAATTAATTAACTACACCAACTGCAGCTGTTCATACATCTAAATCTGTATTATTTCCACATTCCAATTCAATCTAGGACTACTTTCAGTATTTAATAGGTTTTATTATTGTTTTTACTTTACAATAGTTGCAACACATGGATGTTTTCTTATTTTACTTGAACAGATGGTGTTGGTGAAAAGACTTCTCAAAATGAAAATATTTATTTTTTAAGGTTTACCTAAGTAAATGTTACTAATAATGTTAATTGGCAATCAATGTAAACATGTATTAAATGAGCAGTCAGTCATTTATTTGCTTTTATGCTATGGCTAAACGGTGCTTGAATTATAAATGTTGTGGTTCATACATCTTAATACATCTGATGTTATTTATTACCAACGATGCCTGCCAGTGCACAATCGATTAGAATTAGCCATCAAACTAAATCAAATTGACACTCGATGCACCTAGTTTAATTCTGTCTGGGCACTATAAAAATAAGCACACAAAAAAGTATCTAGACTGTGATCCTCAACCTGATTTAAAGAGGCTAGTCACATTTTAAATCACCACATATTTTTGTAATGGTTAAATGTGGATTGGACAATAAAATATGTTAATATTAAAAGTAGGACCTTAAGAGTTATTCTAAGGGAAGTTAAAGCATGCTTTTAATTGTATTTTATTTTTGAATGTGTGTGTTCTCCCCAGCAGACTACATTATGTGTTCTGTGTGCATTTTCTACTGCAGATTGCATTGAGTGTATGGCCTGCTCTGACAACACTGTGCGAGCTGGGCTGACACCCAAGTACATTGACGTGAGCACCCTTTGCGAGATGCTGAATTACTCTCCTGCCCCAGCCAGCTCCAAAATCTTCCCTTCTGTCCGAGACGCCTCTGATCCATGTGTCTTCCTCTATGACCCCCCTGTCCCCGACTTCACCGTCATGAGGATCCAGGTAATGCACCCTCTTCCTTTTACTCGGCCTGTTCTCTTGGGTTGAGCTATGAACTCTGGTGCATCTTTACAGTTATCCGGTAATCCCTCTGTGAAAATTTGCTACAGCCTCTTGGGATTGCTCTCATTTAATTAGATTAAATGTTTGCGCAAGCATGTTCACTTCATTAATGCAGATCGCCTCTCCTTGGGCGATTAGTGCTTAGTGTATAACTCCTGCCGTCCTGCAGTCACAATCCTGCATGATTTACAGGTGTCTTAATGTGAACTACCATTAGGTATTTGGAAGATTACACTGACCTAGTTAGGAACAATGTCTGCTAGAGAAGCCATTCAATTTCAGGGCATCTCAGGACACATTGTAAAGATGTATCTTCAGGGAAACTGTAGCCAGCCTGCAAAGCAAACTATGAAATACAAAAAGCTTTGACTTTGGGAAGATTGACCCACTGGTTATACACTCATGAGATTAGAAGACTCATCATATGACTCTCAGCATTAGTTTATATAAGGCAGGGATGCCTCAACATGTGGATGGAGTGCTACAATCCCTCTGCTTTCATAGGTGAACCATCAGCCATTGATTATTGGGAGCAAATGGTGGATTTTGACCAATTAAATCTAAGAGATAAGGTCAGAAATGTATTAAGGGCCTGGATAAAGCAGAAACCAGATGAGCCCTTGGCTTTCCTAGACCAGGCTGTGGCAACCCCTATGCTTAGCTATTGTAATCTTTGATGGAATGGGAACTGACCTTCAGCCTAGGACTTGTGGCTGATGAGGACGTCTCTCTGGTGTTGCAGATCCCCGGATCAGTGAAGCAGTACACTGTGGCTCCCATCGACTGCGCTGGGATCCTGCTGGTGGTGACTGGAGAGGCCACCGCTGCCTCGGCCGCCGCCCTCTCTGACATGGCTCTCAGGAGGGGTTCTGTGCTCTTCATCTCAGCCAATGAGAGTGTGGCACTGCACATAACCTCCCCTGCCGGCATGCTGCTGTTCCGGGCCTGCTGCGTCTTGTAACCCCTTCCAACCCCCTGCCTCAACCCTAAGGGACCTCTAGTACCCCCAAACTGGGCTGCTCTGGCTCTAGTTAGGTAGCATTAGTCTAGCTGAGGAGCCTGGCTGAATTTTATCCTAGAAACTGTGACACTGTCATCATACAGTCATACAGTAGAACTCAGTTCATATCATATGTACAATATGTATGTATGTTTACTACTTTAAGTACATGAGAAGAATATGCTGCACTAAATTGTCGGAAGAAGGGACTTTTTTTTTTAATAATGCAAGCAGCCTGGGTTTGATTATTTTTGGAATGGAAGTTTATTTATAGGTCTCCTTGGTATGCTTGCTACACTCTATCCCTGTTATAGGAGTAACACCTCTCTGTTATTTCCTTTCTTGTTCATAAAAATAGTCCAGATTGCTGTGCTTATCAAACTGACTTTAATATTGAGGTGCAAACTTAAAACTCATGAGATTACAACAAAGAAAAGATAATATTTTCCTTGTTTTATTTCCTTACTCAGTGCCTGACCTCTGCAAAGAGTAGGTCCTCCAGCCCCCCCTACAGTCTAAACAGGGTAGCTGTATGCATGGACACCTGATTGCATTAGCTTAATAAATTACAATTGCTCCTTACCTCTCAACAAATTACATTAATGAACAAAGTGGTTGCTTCTCAGTTGGTTGATCAGGCAGGCCTGTATAACTGAATAAAATTATATATATATATATATATATATATATATATATATATACATTTTAATGATTACTAAGGATTATGCATAATTTAAGGGTGATATTTACTGTTGTTTTGCACTTTACAGAATGATCAGGGCATGTGCATGAGCTACATAAATGGCTGCCTACTTTATTTTTACCTCAACATAGTATGAATGAACAAAGTGCTTTCTACTCAAATGACTGAGATATTAAAACGTATATGAGAGTTATACAATTATTTTTAGACAAATCTTTTATGAGTGACATTGTTTTTGTTTGCCTGTTGGTTAATCATTTAAAAATCTTTGGAGCTGTGGTCTCTTTATTGAAGTCCACAGAAGCCTGATAACCTTGGGGTCAAAAGAAGAGAAGGATAATACTGCCATGTAAAACTTTGTCTTGAATCTTGATCTCACAATGTCTGTCATAAAGGAGAAGTCATTAATACATTTTCACCTTGGAAGCATGCAAGAACTTTAAAGCAGACCAATGTGTAAAAATAATTAAATACAACTATCAACCACCCAATCAACTACAAATTACAAACCTGGTATTTAATTGCAGCTTTTTGTTTGCTGTAGGCTTCCAAATGAAAACTTGCCATCATATATAAGGTTTTAACTCAACAATTTTTGGTTGGTTGATGTTTGGATCTATGGAGAATGTGGTAGGCAGCTGTATTAAATTGCTTGTTTGTCATTATGCCTGCAGACAAAATAGGATTCACAGTTTGACGTGCATGGCAGATGTGTGCAGTGGAATGGTAAGGCTCACTTAAGCTTAGTGCCCACCCGTTTAATTATACAGTGGTACCCAATGCATTTTTTCAACGTCAAGTCACTTGGCAATGAAGTACTGGGGAACCTGTGAAGTTCCCACCTATGAGGGGAAACTGTAGCCAGCTGAAAGGTTTTGTCAGCATGTTTATTTTATTTTGACAGCATTGAATTCTGCCAGAATGTATAATTTTGTTGAATTTGAGTTTTGTAGTCCCTTTCCCTTTGCATTTATATCCAGATGAAGTAGACCAGTTTGGAGCTTCTGGTATATTTTGTTTCTGGAATGGTTCACAGGTCTCAAACTGCAATTTAAACCATAATAAGGAATGCTTCCTCCTGCCCAAGTTTAAAATGAAAGAAGGAATGGATTGTTGAAATAGACTTGTATTCAGAAGCATGGGTTTGAAAAGAGGGTATCTTTTCATATGTATGTACAAACCTCAATAAATATGTATTCATTAAGTGTTTCTCTGCATTTTTCATTAAAAGATCACATTCATGTTTACAACTATTCCCTTATTATGGCATTTTGAAAGATTAGTTCAAAAAATGGGAGAAAGGTACTATGAAATTCCTTAATAAATCATGATGAAGAAAAAAAGAAATGTTTCTACTAGGTGTCACACATTTTGATATTTAACAAATAAACAATTTATAACATCCATATTTTCATGTTACTTAAGTTCCTTCTTTGGTTAAACATGATTCTCCGAATCTAGTTTATGCTCAGATCATTGCCATGCTAACTAATGATTTAAAGGGGGGGGGGACAAATCTGAAATAAATCTAAAGATGAGAAGGTAGGTGTTGACAGGAAGTGCAAACTGCTGCTTTTATGAAACTGAAAAGAACAAATGATTTGGCAAAAAGGATGGTGCATATACAGCAGATGGAATTGGAACATGTCTGACAGAAGATACTGTGGAAGTGTATAAGAAGGAAAATTTGTAATAGTTATAATATACTTGATTGTCTAAGAAGGGTGGAAGGTAAAAAAAAGGAATTTGCTCAGACAGTAATTGCCTCTGATCTTCAGAATAATATTTTGAAAAGAAGTTCAGTAAATTGGATGAATAAATCACATTATATGCATGCACTATGGCCTTTACACAGATATAAAAACAGTCAGAGCTGTATGACAATTAATCACGGGAGAAGTCTGGGAATTAAGCCAGGAGGCCTTCAGGGCAGGACTGTTGTTTTATCTTCATTCTGAGCTGCTATCACGCTTATTGTGGTTTTTATCAGCACTTAACTCACAAAAACCTACAAACCACCAACCTGTGAGATTCACAGAAGACTATAAAAGCAATTAATTTAAAATGCATTTAAAACTTGAAAATATTAATGAGTAGAGCCTTTCCTTAAGGATTTTTTTAATACAGAATATGGCTGTCTAAGGCTAAAGGACACTTCTGTACAATTCTGCAACAATTTATCTAAGAACAACAGCATCATCATCACCATTAGCCTATATTGATCCGGTGCTGGGTGAAGGCCTCCCTAAGATGTTTACACTTGCTTGCTTCAAGAACAATTTTCATCTATACAGTGAGGGAAAAAAGTATTTGATCCCCTGCTGATTTTGTACATTTGCCCACCGACAAAGAAATGATCAGTCTATAATTTTAATGGTAGGTGTATTTTAACAGTGAAAGACAGAATAACAACAAAAACATCCAGAAAAACGCATTTCAAAAAAGTTATAAATTGATTTGCATGTTAATGAGGGAAATAAGTATTTGATCCCCTATCAATCAGCAAGATTTCTGGCTCCCAGGTGTCTTTTAAACAGGTAACTCTCTTAAAGGGAGTGCTCCTAATCTCAGCTCGTTACCTGTATAAAAGACACCTGTCCACAGAAGCAATCAATCAATCAGATTCCAAACTCTCCACCATGGCCAAGACCAAAGAGCTGTCCAAGGATGTCAGAGACAAGATTGTAGACCTACACAAGGCTGGAATGGGCTACAAGACCATCGCCAAGCAGCTTGGTGAGAAGGTGACAACAGTTGGTGTGATTATTCGCACATGTACAGGCCCGTCTGAAGTTTGCCAATGAACATCTGAATGATTCAGAGGAGAACTGGGTGAAAGTGTTGTGGTCAGATGAGACCAAAATCGAGCTCTTTGGCATCAACTCAACTCACCGTGTTTGGAGCAGGAGGAATGACCCCAAGAACACCATCCCCACTGTCAAACATGGAGGTGGAAACATTATGCTGTGGGGGTGTTTTTCTGCTAAGGGGACAGGACAACTGCACCATATCAAAGGGACAATGGACGGGGCCATGTACCATCAAATCTTGGGTGAGAACCTCCTTCCCTCAGCCAGGGCATTGAAAATGGGTCGTGGATGGGTATTCCAGCATGACAATGACCCAAAACACACAGCCAAGGCAACAAAGGAGTGGCTCAAGAAGAAGCACATTAAGGTCCTGGAGTGGCCTAGCCAGTCTGCAGACCTTAATCCCATAGAAAATCTGTGGAGGGAGCTGAAGGTTCGAGTTGCCAAACGTCAGCCTCGAAACCTTAATGACTTGGAGAGGATCTGCAAAGAGGAGTGGGACAAAATCCCTCCTGAGATGTGTGCAAACCTGGTGGCCAACTACAAGAAACGTCTGACCTCTGTGATTGCCAACAAGGGTTTTGCCACCAAGTACTAAGTCGAAGGGGTCAAATACTTATTTCCCTCATTAACATGCAAATCAATTTATAACTTTTTTGAAATGCGTTTTTCTGGATTTTGTTGTTGTTATTCTGTCTCTCACTGTTAAAATACACCTACCATTAAAATTATAGACTGATCATTTCTTTGTCAGTGGGCAAACGTACAAAATCAGCAGGGGATCAAATACTTTTTTCCCCTCACTGTATATATCTCTATATATTCAATTAATAATACACAAATGGTTGAATCCTGCAAAATGCAGATGGGTGAACCACATGTTTAGGAGGCTGTACTGATATACAAACTACAGTGTTTTTAACCTGATCATGTTTGTCATGGTGGGGGGAAGTAAGATATCATCTTGCTGCAGGTGACTGCCATGAACTGTGGGAGGTCCATCTTTCTGAGCTTGTCCAAGCTCTCTACCTAGTGTCTTTTCTTTTCAGTGAACATCTGGTGGTTCTCCAAGCAACTAGCGCACAGCTTCCTCTCACACTTGAAGCACATGTAACTGGCAGTAGGCAGTAGCCTTACACCTGGAGTATAGCAGCTTGCTGTACCCTACTACCTGCCTCTGGATATCAACTATGGCCTTGAGCTGAGAGAAAAACAAGTTGTCCTTTAGTACACAGAGGGTGATGCTCTTTTGGCATGTAGGACAGGTGACCATTCCAAACCTCTCACACAAAAGTTTACAGACAGGACAACAGCTTCAGGGAAGTGATGTCATCACCAACACAGCAGAAACTGCTCATTGCTTAGAACAAGGCCTGAATGGGTTGTCTTTGCAAGGCAAGGCAAAACAAAACATCTATCAGAGCACAGTATATAAGGGAAGTATCTATTTGAAAACATACAAAGTATAGGAATTGGAAATGTTTTCTTGTTATCCTGTTTTTGTACAATAAAAAACAAATGTCAATGAAAAAACTAAAATGTTACATGGCTAAATTACTTTGATAATTTATGTACATTCTAGTTCCATTCCATGAACAAGCAATCAAACAGTATGAAGACAAAAGCATAGTTCATATCTCACCTAAGGCAGCTTTAGGACTGACAAGTTACAACAGACAAGGGGAATTAATCTTGAAATTATAGGAGGTAATGTTAATTAAATGCTTTTATAAGTAGAAAACAATTAATTTACTGAAAAATAACACTTACTGAAGACCATTTGGGCCTTTCATAAACAAATAGTGACTGTTTCACTAAGATCCTGGTGTAAAATAAGACAAAATTACTAAATCTTTCTTAGGTGACAAAGGGAAACACTTTGGACCCAGCATATTGTAACATTTTAGGGTTTTTGCTGCTGGATTTTCTGTGTTTAAAAAAAACATGAAGTGGTGAGTTGAGGTTACTGCAACAGGTTATATTCTCAGGCAGCTTTTTAAAGAGCAGCACTGAACTTGAGTCTCTCTCTAAAGTACTTCTCTGAGGTGGGAACTGGGGCACCCTATATATATTTTTGCCCCCTTGTCACTGTCTTTCACCCGATCATGTAATTTGAAGAGCAGATACGGAAGGGAGTAGGGTGAGAGGGTGTAGTTTGGGACACAGTCCAGATTAAGCCTCATCCACACTGGAAGAGAGTGGTGTGAGCGAAGCCTCTTTTATTCAACACAGGTACGGGACAAACAGAAAAAAAGTCAATAAACTTCTTATAAAGTAACACAGCACAAAAGCCAGAAGTTTTTATTTTAGTTATTAACTAATGTTTAGAATTTAATTTAACTTGTCAGAAGCAAACATCTATTTCTGATTGATATTCTAATAATAGGAGGGCATCACATTTGGAGTAATGAAAACCAAAAGTAAACATTGTCCTACATGATTTCATTCATGCAGTCAAGGTTAGCTCATTCTTAAAGCCAGATATTCTCATATTAATCGTCATTGTGTCAGGATTTGTGACTGACTTGTTACATTTCTTAATGTGCAAGTTGGTTTCCAGGGAGCCTCAGTGAGAAATAAATTAGCGATAAAAAGATCAAATAAGTGATAATACCACAATTCCATGATAGAAAAACTAGAAGAGTGAGCCATATTTTAAGATGTTTTATTTAATTGTTAAACGTCATTACCACATCTAAAGATAAATTCAATTACTTTAAAAAATATCATAAATAAGAGGGCAGGAGACTAACAAACGGACAGCAGCTGTTTGTGTGCTCTCTCTTCCTTCTGGACACTGGAAACATGCAAGGAAAAGCATGTATTCTATTGCTGGGTCTGCAGTAGTGTTATTCTTTTGCTTTGGGTTAAAACTTAGACATTCTGGTGACTCAGTGATACTCACTCACAGTGCTGCAAGTTTTATAGGTCACCTTAAATCCTCAAAGGTATGAAGAGCTGGAAACAGGGGTCATGCCAAAAAACGATCTAGTACAAGGGCCAGACAATCCTGTAGCTCAAGTGGACCAGGAGTCAGTCAGTATCTCTGCTCTGTTTTGTTTAAGAGGCAGCTCTGTTGAGCTCAGGACACTGTAGCTGTTTCAGGAAGTCAGAGATCTTTCCAGCAATAGTCCTGAAAGATGCATCCTTTAGGTTTTCTTTCAGGGGCTCCAGCAGCTGCTTCAGTCCATCAGGTGGACATTGCCTTTGAGCCTCCTTCAGCTTTTCAAGCGTGACGCCCCATGAGGCCAGTTTGCTGGCTGTGGGCTTGGAGATGGCTTTGCCCTGCACGAGTGGCAGGAGTGAAGCCTGAGCTTCCATCTGCGCCAGAGTGAAGGTGTGTCTGAGAACTTGCTCGGATGTGGGCATCCAGGCACAGCAGAGCCTCTGCAAAGCCTTGACATCTTCTAGAGCATTGTGAGCCTGATAGGAAGTCCCAAGAATCATCTTGACCAGATTCTCCTGTCGAAAACTCTGGATGGAAGTGTCCTTCAGCAGCTCTCTGGCCAAAAGCAGAGTATCTAGGAAGCCAGAGATTGTATGCTTGAATTCTCCTCTGAGGTGGACTTCATCCAGTGCCCTGAGCAGCACAGGACAGTCAAACCTCCTGATGTTGTGACCAGCAAGCAGAGGCTTGTGGAACATGTGAAGGAAAGCCAGGAAGGATGTCAAAGCCTCTCTAAGGGTGTTGGTGGGCAGGGACCGGTTGTGTAGGTACAGCTGTTGTCTCCTGACTCTGAATCCCGTGATGACAGAGGCCCCTCTCTGAATTGGTTGCCTGGGAACCATGTATACATTGAAGGTGTGGTCTCCGCTGACTGCAGACAGCTGGATAATGTCACACATTGTCCCTGTGGGCAAAGGAATTCAATCTGTTGTTACACTGAGCAATGTTCTCCAGGATTACCTGCAATAAAGAAGTATCAAGGTCTCAAATTAGTCATGTGACTGTCACTCCTGGAATTGAGTAATTCCTGCTGCTGACAATACCTAAGTAGATATCTTGCTTTTATATGCTTGGCAAAAGCATCACATTTGATTGATTAAGCAGACCAACAAACGACTAAGGCTATCATATAGAATAAAATCAGCAAATATCTACTGTGAGACAGGAATCTTATTATTTGATGCCTAATGCTATTCTGACAGCACCAAAGACAAATTATAAATACCAAGTCCAGTGGTTTCCAGGTCAAAGAAAACAAGTCTGTGGTGAACTCCATGAGAGGTGTAGGTCACTGGGAATGGACGTTGCTCCATGCGTTTTATCATCGGTGCTTTCTGTTAGATAATCAATATCACTTTTTTTTCCATTTTACAAAAAGATGGAAACAGTCTACCCCCTCCAATTAGTTTTGGAATTATGCATTGCCAAAGCCATACAAAATATGAACTGTTGCTGAATTCTACACACAAATGATATACAAATAATAAGTCTTTACAAACATGAATAGGCTACAGAGTGAAGTTTAGGGCCCAAAGACTAAAAACAGGAAGTAAAATAAGTTGTTCCCTGTGAGAAATATACACTGCATTATAGCCATAGTATAGTATAGCCACACAACCTTTAAAACTTACCTTCTTGGAGAGACTGTCCCTGGCAGTGTTCCTTTTTCTGAATGGCCAACAAAAAAATAACCCTTGGTTGAATGCTGACTCTAACATACCTAGGTTTTATCAGACCATTCAAGGTATAGCTTCACAAATCTCACTAAATCATATTTAATTAGCCTTAATTTGTCCAGCTGAGAATCAGCTGCTTAACAGTTCATATGTGAGAAAAGCATATCTGAAACCAATAACTTAAACAACAGTCAAGAAAGATCTAATTAAGGTACTTGTTCAATTAAGAGTTCAATAACTCAATCAGTTAAAGGAGAATTGAGCCCAGGATTAAAAGCTCTGAAATTAACAGTTAAAGAGAACAGTATGAATTATGCTGTTTTATTGTGAAAATTCAATATACAAAATGGCAGATAGGAATCTTTGACACAGGTTGCCTATTTGAAAGTGCATATGTTTTTCAATCACCCATTTTAGTTACAGTTCACCTCAACATTATTACGTTTACAGATTAAATCTGATAAAAAAAGACTGCAGACAAATATTTATTTTTTGTGCTAAGTTATATATTTTTTCAGTTATCTTGTATACACAATATCATGTGTAAATAGAAAAACAATGTATATAATATCACACAATTTGGGAACACCGTCTGACGGCATAATATAAAAGCACCTCACT
The DNA here is from genome assembly GCF_036373705.1 of Amia ocellicauda. Lineage (NCBI taxonomy): Eukaryota > Metazoa > Chordata > Actinopteri > Amiiformes > Amiidae > Amia > Amia ocellicauda. The sequence goes on from NC_089853.1 coordinate 29,058,119, forward strand.
GTGCAACAATTTTAACCACTCATTGTGATTCAATAATAAGCAAACACTTACTACAACTACACTACAATACTAAGTAACACCTAAATAAAAACGAGAAAAAACTTTTTACTACACAAAATAATAACATAATAATGTCACATGTAGTTATTTTACGTATACAAGTATAAAAGTATAAAATCAAGTGAAGCGATGTCTATGGACGACAGATGAGGTTGGACTCCAGGCCTTGTAGAGCTCCTGTAAAGCCTTGACGTCCTCCAGGGCATTGTGTGCCATGTAGGACTTTCCGAGGAAATATTTGACCAGATACTCCTGGGAGAACTTCCTTAAATCAGTGAACAGAGCTTTGCTCAGGAGGAAAGTGTCCAGGAAGCCACACATGACCTGCTTAAAATCATCCCTGAGGGAGAATTCATCCAGAGTCCTGGCCAGCACAGGGCAGTCAAACCTCTTGCCATTGTGGGCCACGAGTAGGGGCTGGTGGAGGTTGCGAAGGAAAGTCATGAAGTAAGTCAAAGCCTCTTTGTGGGTCATGGTCTCCACTGGCTGGCCATGCAGGAGCAGGGTGGAGTCTTCAACGGTAAAGCCTGTGATCCTGGAAGCCTCCTCTGTCATATTGCAGCGAGGAAGCATGTAGACATTGAGGGTCCTCTCTCCACTGATGGCTGACAGCTGTATGATGTCACACACTGAGACATCTGTGTGGAAAGCAGTTGTTACTGTTGAGACCGTTTGTTGATTTTGTGACACCCTTTCAAATGTGTATTAATGTATCCCAGTTTCTCTCAGCACTTGTTACGTATCCTATTACAGCACAACAGTAAAATCAAAGTACATTTTCTGCTTCTTCGTGAAGATAATTGAAAAATATGAAGATAAAAAATATCTATATTCTTAAGGGATCGTTTTCAATTATATATGTATCCCTTTTCTTGATTCCAATAGCTGATGCATGTGATGAATAATCTACTGCCAAATCAATTAAAGCTCCAGGTATGTATGCACATTGGACAACATCAGCTGTGTCTGAATTCCCGCTTTGAACTGTAAACTTAAAATAAAATACAGATTAATGTCTGTAGTGTAATTAAAATAATTTGAAGATTATGAACTGTTCTGCAATCAAAATACAATTACCAGGAACATCTGTAGTTAAATACAAGTCTTTTGAAGAAGAAAATAAAATAAGATTTGTTTTAGCAGTTATCAGATGTCCCAGTGGTTTTGGCTTAGTGTATGATTAAAACAAAAGCACTGTACATTACCCAGTCCCGTGGTCTCCAAATCGAAAAAGACAAAGGTGTATTCAGACTGACCCTGGGCAGTGCATCCATTTCTCTGTGGTTCAAAGTCCTTTAAACAAAAAATACAGCATATATGCAAATGTCTAACATATTTCACTAGCAGCTAATGGTGTCTGAATTCAGCAACGTTTTAAACACTGCCACTAAATGAACAGATACACTTGTTCCCACTTGTGATCTTTGTGACAAGTTATTTTATAAACTTCGTCGGTGGAAGCGATTATAAGCATTCCTCTGAGCCAGTTTACTTAAAAAAAATAAAAATAAACCCACTGGCGTCTGTCTGTGAACTACATTTCTACAGTCATGATTAGTATGTTGTGTGCTGAAAAGGAGAGCGTACATACATGCGCTCTATATGTGTCACGAGAACTGCTCTCCACTTCCCCATTTCATTATTATAATAAAGACAAAAACGGAAAATAATGTCTTACCATTGTGGACTGCGTCGGTGAATTTAGAGTTTCAGTATGCGGCAAAAACAGCAATAAAAAGTAAGCAGATTTAACACAAGATAGTTATTCTGAGAAATCACGACAGGGTTGCAACAGACGCAATGAGTAACCCCATGGATTGCACACACATTGTTTTGCTCTACTGTGTGAAATACACTGTGCTGTGACTCAATGGGTGGCACCCAGGGAGGGACAGGTGAGTTTTGAACACCTGGTTTAAGTCCGATACAGTAACTACAGTGACTAGAGTCATGTGCAATGAAAGGCTGTTGCAGTTTCGCTTTTAATGAAACTAAAATGCAGGTTATCCATGCTGTAGAGACACACATTAGTAAATTATTATTATTATTATTATTATTATTATTATTATTATTATTGCAAAACAAATCTGATACTGCTTAAAATTTTTTAAAATGCAAAACATTTCAATTATACATGCCCTGTAGGTAACAGTGCAGTATACCTGCAAATAACCGCTATTTCAAATGTATCAGTATCATAAATGCTTGACAAAATTATATAGATATGAAGAGGATCCATATTGGCCATCAGAGTGTGGTTATAAACAGTGCATTGCCACTTTGTGTGACCTTAATTGAAGAGAGAAAATCAGTTCATTAAATCGTAGATAGTATATACTATCAGCAGCAGAGTGTAGTTTATTTTTTTTCTCCATGTTTTATGTGGTCATCTTCTATGTCTTTTTAATTATATTGTATTGCGCATCACTATTGCAACGAAATAGTATTTGCCTGAGAGAGGACCAAAAAAAGCTTTAATGTCGATTATCTGATGTACACAATCAGATAACTTTGCTCTTATATTTCCAGCAAGAAATACATGCACACATACTTTAAAAATCCAGAGAGGTGTATTTTTGGATTGTTTTATTTGCTTTACAACACAGATTGCAAACTGGTATAGGCTGGGGATAAATCAAACTTGAAAGATATTCAGGCACAGCTGAAGTGCGGCATCCCACCAGCAGCGGGCGCTCTTGACTGAGGGTGCGATTTGGAAACACGGCGCTTTGTTTCTGCCTCTTCTTGACGAGTTACCCTGGCAAAGCATTGGTAAATAAGGAAGAGGTTCCGACTGGGAGGATAATGAGGAAACGATAGTACATTTCATCGCATTTCTGGACTTAAGGCATTATCCGACTGAAACGATCACATATTGACGATTGAGCCGAGTGTCTTTGCCGTCTATATCGTGACCTAGTACGAGAAAGCGTACGGTCGTGTATTGTATGTTCGCTTCCTTGTGATTTTCTGCAACACAGTGCTGTGTGCAACCAAAACGAGTTGATCAACACAATAGCCTGCCCTGAGACAAAGAGATTTAGAAACTGAGAAGAGATAAATGCTGTTAATACCCTTACACCCAGCCATGAAATTAGTTAGGCGTATTTTTGTAACAGCGCATCACTTAATATAATTTCGTGACAGTAGACATTTACAATTCGTAGAAACTGATTACAACACATATACATACATAAATCACTATTGTTAAATATCACAGATACACGCACAGTTGATTTCGGTGTGCAAATAGTTGTTTCCTAAATGCTGGTCGAGTCGCTGTGAAAATAATAGTTGACGCCTCCAGCACCATGTTCGGGAAATCAGCGGGCTACCAGTACCAGGCTCTCCCGCAGAGAGACTCTCTGTTTCAGCCGAGCCCCGGCCTGTACGTGTCTACCGAGAGGTTCGTCCAGTATAATAACACTGCAGGACATTCATTCGACTATGTCCCCAAAATCGCGGAAAACGATTTCACAGGTAAGACAATGTACACCCCCCAAGTCAACTAAAACAAGATGAACAAATCAGATTATTTATTTTCTTTTTAAAGCATAGATCTTACAGTAAAATATAGCATTACTAGTAAGAAAACAACCAGAAATGACCTCACAAATATATTCCTTTCTTTGTACACAGGACGTCATTAGGACAGATCACTCTGACTTATTAGCAATTAACATTGTCTGCAATTACTAGACATAAACCACTGCCCTTTTCTCCTTTTTGTTAAAAAAAAAAGTTATTAAAAAATATATGCAATTACACTTTAACAAATGGTATTTTCTCTCTGCTGGTTTCAGACAAGGCTCAAGGCTGGCTTTCTTGGATGTGCAACCTGATTGTCACTTTCCTTGTGTTTCTCTTCACCATCATAACCTTCCCGGTGTCGGCTTGGTTTGTTCTCAAGGTGAGGACTTTGTTGGGCGTGAACCTCTCACCGGTGACCATGCAGAAGTATACTGGACTGGACCTGTTTCAGTTGGGAGCTGTGGGGTGTAATCTGAGTGTTGTCTTACCCTAATTTTTGATGGAACTGGATCTCAATCTCCCCAGGTTGTGCCCAATTACGAGAGGATCGTTGTTTTCCGACTGGGACGCATCCGCCCCCCTAAAGGGCCAGGAGTGGTGCTGGTGCTTCCCTTCATCGATCAGTGGAAGAGGGTTGACCTGCGCACAAAAGCTTTCAACATCCCGCCCTGCAAGGTGAAGCCCCACCTCTTGTTTTAACTGTTCTATAGGTCTGATTCTAGCAACATTATATTAAAATTGAGCCGAAATCATAGAGATAGATGTAACTCACTAAGTCAACATGAAATTAAATTAAATGAAATGATGTGTACTACGATCAGTTGGGAATGACGCTGCAATTAGGATTAATGCTTTGTCTCTGTATGAACACATTGCCGGGAGTGAAGGAAAAAGAAGTGACACCAAGCCATTCACTGCTAGCTTATAAAGTGCTGCAGCACCCATGCCCTTGCTGTTAGAGGATCCCTGATCTGTGTCTCTCTCCCCTTTCAGGTGACAACCAAAGATGGGGGGCTGGTGTCAGTGGGAGCTGATATCCAGTTCCGCATCTGGAATCCAGTGATGTCAGTGGTGGCCGTGCAGGACCTGAACGCCTCCACTCGCCTCACTGCGCAGAACGCCATGACCCGCAGCCTGATCAAAAAGACTGTGCGAGAGATCCAAATGGAGAGGATCAGACTGGGGGAGAATCTAGGGGTGAGCAGAGCTCTGTACCTAGCACAACAATGGTATAATTAATGCATTACCCTATTAATTGACAACACAGGTTTTATTTCCTTGAAAATGCACTGTGTTTAGCAGCTAACATTCCAGTCTTGTCTTTATGTGAGAATTGTTTAGATGTCAGCAGTTTCAGATGCTGAATATAGATTGATTGTTAACATTTAGCACATTCTCAGTTGTAGTGTCTTCAGTGCTGAGTGGGGCTCCTCTCTTTGTGTTTTCCAGGTCGACATCAACGAGAAGACGCGGCCCTGGGGGCTGGAGGTGGATCGAGTGGAACTGACTCTGGAGTCTGTGCTGAAGGCCCCCGAGGACTGTGCCTCTGTGATCATGCCTCCCTCTGTGCCCGGGCTGGAGGGGCTGACTGGACCCATTCAACAGCTGGCTATGCATTTCCTCGGCAACAACAGCATGTCTACGCCCAGCCACGGCAAAGGTCACATAGCAGTTTGTTTCTCTCTCTTTTTTTTCCTTTTAGCATGGCATATTTTTGTATTTGTACCATACCTGAAATGTGTTTTATTTATTTATTTTTAAGAGCTAATACAGAATGGCTTAATTACTGTTGGTATCACCCAAAGCACCTATACATGCTCTTAATGCTGCCAGAGTTTCTAAAGTGTGTTTCGTCTGATACAGGAGACACAGTCAGCTTTGTGGATGAGCGTGGCCCTACCGACCCTGCAGTGCTGAAGCGCCTGAGTGCCGAGGAGCTGCTGTCCACAGTGGAGGGGCTTCTGTCTGAGAGGCTGGTGAGCCAGGTGGGCGCCTGTTTCCAGTTCAACATCGGCCTCCGCGATGGGGCTCAGAACAACTACTTTGTGGATCTAAGCGAAGGTGAGGCTTCTAGTTGACAGACAGTATAAGTGGAACAGGCCTGTGTGAAGAGCAGTTCATGGGTGAGTGTGGCTGAGCCTGCGCAGGCATGGCTCAGGCACTGGAAGGGAAGATGTTGAGAGCCACACTACACACCTGAAATAAGGGCTGGGGCTTGTTTTTGGTTTTGTAGGCTGGATGGTTTTGTAACATACTCAGCCTTGATCATGTTTGAGTTTAAAGCATAGGAGGATGTGTGGGTCCAGTGTGACGCAGAAGGAGTCTGTAACTGGTCTTCTCGTGTGTGTTGTCCAGGTTCTGGCAAGGCTGGTGCTGGAGTCCCCGATCGCACTCCTGATGTTGTTTTGCAGATGAGTGAAGAGGACCTCGTGGCGATGCTCCAGGGCAACCTACGGCCTTTTGCAGCGTACACTGGTGGCAGACTGAAGGTTCAAGGGGACTTAAAAACTGCCATGAAGCTGGAAGAACTGATCAAAGTGATGAAGCAACAGTGATTCCTGCAGCAGGCCTTGTTAAGCTTCCAGAATGAAAAGGGAGAAGCCCCAGAAATTCCTTTCTATCAACTTCCAAATGAAGTAGGTGCAGCTATGTGAAGTGTAGAGCACTGCTGAGAAAGCTGCATCACTGCTTTGAATGTGTGTGTGTGTGTGTGTGTGTGTGTATAGATCACACACATATATAGATATAATTAATCTGGTTTACGACAAGTCATATACAACAAGGAAGTGTTAATGTTTATGTATTATGTACATATTCATTGGCTTCAAAAAATAATAATTATTACCAAACGTAAGAGTTATATAGTAACAAATATATAGTAATTGGAGTGCAATACACTTGATTAGTAAGCACATATGATAACAGTTAGGAGGCAGAAAGCTGAAAGATCTGTGGTTCTATAAATGTAATTTGGAAAAGTGAGTCTTCACAAGGCTAGATTTGGTATCTACATATCAGAAACAAATAAATAATTATTCAGATCGTAATACTTACTATGATGAGTAACAAGATAGTGGACAGTAGGAAATGGTTTGTGCCTGATGAGCTGGTACAGAATGTCCCTCCTACTGCTCCATACAGCCTTATAACAGTGGGCACCTGATGTGTGCAGGATATCTATTTCCATGTCAAAACAATAATGGAAGGCCTTTCCATGCTGTGCTAAACATTTTGTACATTTTGTATCATGCACTAGTGAAAATCTCTTCACATTTTAAAAGCTTTAATGTTTTGTTGTGATATTAAGTATTTATGAATAGGCTATATTTCAAACTCAAAAAGGCCTACCACTGTTTTTCATAGTTGTGCTTTTTGGGGAACCTTGCTTCTTGTGTTAGGTACATTTTTTTAGAATATGTTGGGCAATATTAACAGATTTTAAGCTAGAAGTGTAAGTTGTTTCATAATACATAGTGGGTGTTTGCTGAAAAGGAACAAATGTTTTAGCCATTCAGACTGCAAAAGGTTTAGAACCCAGAATAAAATAAATGCAGTACGATTAAGTAGGTTAAACAAAAAAGTCGAATGATTGTCTTAAGTGTTTTACGATTTACAAGTTTTTCCTCGGATATTTTCTAAAATATGCACAAAACACTATTTAAAACAAATCACAATGTGTAAATATATTTATAAGTTATAATTATTAGAGCACTGTTGAAAGTGCAAGGCTGCTGTGTGTTTGAATGGACTGCTATTCATTTTTAAAGAAATGTAGTGTAGTGTAATTTGAATATTGATGTTTCAATACTGGTTTTGCCATGTCTCTCTTTTAAAATGATTTCAATATATTTTATAGTTTTTTTTCTTGGTCAATTTGCTTGAAGTAGATTGCTGAATATTTTAATGATTTAAATTTAAGCTGTGAAATTGCATATGCTACAAGAGTGGTTCCTACTGTACCCATAATGTCAGAACATTGGTAAGAAAATGCTGCATGGCTCCCATTCCATCAAACATTGGAACAGATTTAAAAAGCATTCCTCCCCCGATCTTCAAAGGATAACCAGTAAACACTGTCACTTCAGTTTAGCTGTGCTGTTGGTTTCCATATGGGATTAGTAGAATTACAATTTACGGCGCATGGTATTCCCACATTTACTTCACTGCTGAGAAAAGGCATTGTACCCCTGACAGGGGGCTGTGGAGAGAGATGCATTAGAAGTTGGAGGTTATTTTCCTATAACGTAATTCCTTGTCCCTGACATGGCCTTCTCTGACCATGCAGCTGTTTAGAAAGAAAACATGCGTTATCTTCAAGGTTCTTTTTTCACCTCCTGCTAAACACTGTCTAAACCATTTTTTACAGTTGTGCCACCTTTGTGTTTATTACATAGGCTCTTATATGAGAGAGGTCTTGACCTGGACCTTCATAAAATTTAACTTGTTTTGTTTATGAATGGGGAAACCTTGGGTGTATTGGCTTTCAAGGTGAGTATTGTGGAACTGCAACTCTTGATTGTTGGCCTAGTGCAGCGGTCCCCAAACTTTTGTTGTTTTTCTACCAGGCTGCTTCAAGACCAGCAGATTACCATCGCAGGTTGGGGACCACAGGCCTAGTGGAATGCTTTGCACATAAAGTGAATAAGTTGTTGCACAAGTTATTCAGTATACTGAAACAAATTGTACCTGGATACGGTATACAGATCTCCCTTGGAAGTAGTACAATATTTTGGCAATAAAAAAATTAAATATATTTCATACTACCTCTCTTTGAGAACACCTGTTGCTCAATTTAGATTTAGTTGTGTGTTCTATTACAGTTACTACTCCTGCAACTACAACTGCTGCAGGGTTGATCAAATGTACTTCCAAAATAATTTTTTCCTTTATTTTTTAATCCCTGACCACTCTGCTCAAGACACCCCTGTTCAGACTGTACCTTTAATAGCCAGCCCCCTAATCAACAATGTGCCAGTATCACATTAATGTACTTCCATTATGCACTAATATGCTCCCCTCTATTGCTCCCTATTATTTAGCTACTTCTTCCTGCACATCTATTGCGTTACTGTAACTGTTGCTGTACAATTGGTAACTTTGCCTGCTTTGACACAACTGCACATAAATATTGTTGTAACTATTGCACTGTTAAGTACTGATTTTACTTAACTTATACTGTATATTGTACTTATTAGCAATCACTGTAAAATGTAATGTTTTGTGAAAAGTATTTATTTTGTCTACTGTATGTGTCACCTACATACATACCTAAATAAATGCAACATTGCTAAACTAATGCTGTTATTTTAGTGCCCCACAAAGGTAGTAAGGTCATTTAAATGGATAGTTGATGTTACAATCTTCTCCCTTGTGCTCCATTTGCTCTCTGAGCTCATGAGTTGAATGACACCTGATTTCTGGGTCAGGTGGGCTTTCATTAATGTTTTTTGTTTAATTTTCTGAATCAGCTAGTCCTGGTTAGGATCATGGCAGTTTTCACAAATGTACAAAATATGCTGCTAACATGCTGGTGTTATTTTCATATTAGTCTATGTCACATTGGCAATGTGTAAAAACAGGCAGTTTTTAGAATTCTTGGGACATTCATCTTCAGTCAATCAGCTTTATTTAGAGTGAATTTACACAGAGAGCCTGTGTCTGATTTAGGGCTGCAAAAGCCTGTTGTCTTCCTTATTTAAGTAATTATATTCTTCATTAAAACAATGGATCTATAAAGGAAGAGTGCAGTCCTCTCAATTTCTGTAGGAGCAAAACAGCCAACAATAATATGACAAAGCTTTACATAGAACCAGTTACAGAGGTTTGCATAAAATTTGAAATTAATACTATACTGATCCTTTGCCTGTCTTGCTGTGCTTGCCTGTGAAAAGCCTTGAGGTCATATGGGGGGGTATATAAACAGCCTGCATTGAGAGTTCCACAGAGGTCCCAGTTAGCAGAGCAGCACTGACACCATGATCGTGAAGGGCTGTCTACGCTGTACAGCCATGCTGTCAGGCTGTCAGGCCTTCAGGTCTACAGGGCTGCAGTGTGACCGCCCATACACAGCAGTATTCACCAGGAGCTGCCACAGGACCAGCGTGCCAATTGTGAATCAGAGCACCTCTCCCGAAATCAGCAGGGCCGTCAGAGCCTTCATGGAGATTCCGGGAAACTGGAGAAACGGAGTGGCCAACCTGTACACCTTCTGGAAACTGGATGGCTTCAAGAACATTCACCGAATTATGCTCGACAATTTCAACACCTTTGGACCTATTTATAGGTATGTGACATTTTATGGATTTATTTAGTTGTAAATATTTACTAAGTAGTTAAACCAGATGGAATGCAAAATTGAGTTGAAATGCCAGAATTACAGACAGTTCTGGTACTCTCATGTCAAGTTGCATTTGTAACAGTTTATAACAAACAAAATGTATTTATTGTGGTAACAACAAATCTTTTGTCATCTGTATCATTCTGCTTTGCTGAAATTATAATTATTTAGCCACCAAAATGCACAAAACAAAGGGTCCCAGGGAAAGAAAACTAATTATGATGTGGTCTTATTTTGATGACTTCTGCCAGGTTCCTTATGAGCTACACCCTGCATTTACAAATGAACTGATCAGTCATTTAAATTATTTTCCATTCAATACATTACATACTATATAAAAATAATATTTTACAACTTATAATCCTAAAGCTACAGCAGTCCACAGCAGACACAACACTTTGCAAAGACCTTGTGAAATGGCATGGCTAGCCCTGCACAGCTATTTGTTATTTTTATTTAAACAAGGCATACTACAGATCACACTGATCTGGAGAAAATGAACAGCTTACTGATAATGTTTCTCTCTCAGAAACAAATAACTAAGTCTATATCCCATTGGACCAAATGGGGTAAGGAATAAAACAATCTGAATCTGGGGAAATCCCACCCTAGTAAAACTGCACACATTCATGTCCATTCTTCTCAAATGTTCTTGGGTATTGCCCTGAGGCACAGGGGGTAAACACACATGGGGAGGGGGTCTCCCCAAGCAGAGGTCTTTACTAAGGGCTGCATTTTCATGGAAATTGGTGTCCTAGGCTACACTGGTACAAACTGCTGAATTACAGATTTGCTAGTACATGACCATAGCTCAGGACTACTGAGCTCACCCACACATCTTTAAGAATATAATTGGCTTTAATTAAATTCCATTCGCACTGAAAAAATTGCCGACAATTTGGTGGCATTCTGTTGCCAGCAACGGGTTTGTGTGAATTGAGCAGGAAAATGATTGCCGGGCTGCGTCCCAAATCGCACACTCGCTCCTACACCCTTCGACAGGTGTACACTTAACGTGACGTTGTGCTGACGTCACACAGTGTGCACTTGAATGAGGAGGGTGCAGGTGAAGCTAAAAGCGCTCAATGGGACTCACTTCAGCGGCAGCAATCAGCGCCTTTACCTTTGGCATCTGTCTCTGTATTTAATGAACATAATAATAATAATAATAATAATAATAATAATAATAATAATAATAATAATTTTGAAATACATTGTTCGTTAATATCACCTCCTAGTTTTATAGGATACTACTTCAGTAATTAATTAATTGATTAAAATTGAAACGTGTTTTGGATGAACTTTCTAATCATATATTTAAATCATGATTATATAATAATTGTATATTATCTATGTAGTATAATTTCCTTGATATATAAATAAACAATTTCTACAACTGTCTAGCAAGCATTACATTACATTTACATGCACCCGCTGCTGCCATATTTTCCCGACTGACTTGACTCCGCCTTGAACGCAAAGACTTCTGGGACTTCCGCGCTGAACTGTTCCGCACGGCGCGCTCTTCTGTTCACTCCGCCGAAGCAGCACTGAAGCGCAAGCGGCTGGATGAGGCTCCTGCACTCGCTCCTGAGGGACAGACAGCGCTTAAGATGGACGCGGTGCCGCCGCCCTGCAAGGAAGGGGACGAGGGAGGGAGTGTGCGATTTGGGACGCAGCCCAAGAGCTTGTGACCGTAACGAGAAACGGATGGGGTCGTTAGAAATGGCGGAGATTGATAATGTAGTTGAAGCTATTCTGAGTGTTACAGCAGTTACTGAGCACAACAATATGCTGCTACTTGTGAATATTATAATCAGCATTGCGCTGCCGAATAGTGTTTGTTTTGTCTACTAATATACAATAACACAGTGTGACGTCCCCTACATATCCATCTAGGAGTATTTTACTGCTACTGCCATACCTTTAAACATATAGTGCTACTTTACATAATACATGAAATGAAGGGGTTTTATAGCAATTCGTTATTTCTGACTTATTTTATCACACCAACAAAAGTACAAATAAGCCGCAAAATGATTGAAAAAGGACTGGCTCACACACAGCATCTTTAGGTAAAATTGTATGCTCTGCTGTACTAACTTTAATTTGCATTATATTCCATTTAGAAATATATGAGAGAAATATGTTTGTAACACACTTGATGAATATACCCCAATATCCAGCCCAGAACTGAGTATTATCTAAGTCCCTTTAACCTGTGCTGCCGAGATTGTATCTGCTGAGCCACCTATTAGTATCATCTGCAAATTTGACAAGTTTGCTAACTATCCCAGAGTCCAGATCATTAATATAGATTAGAAAAAGCAAAGGCCCTAGTACTGATCCCTGTGGAACTCCACTAACAACCTCACTCCAGTTAGAAGCGACTACTCTAATCGACACCCTCTGTTTCCTATACATCAGCCAGTTCATAATCCATCTACTTACATTACCCTGAATTTGAATTACAGCATCCAATTTGAGGATCAGTCTTTGGTGTGGAACCTTATCAAAAGCTTTTTGAAAATCTATCATATCATATGGATTCACATGATCTACAGCTGCAGTTGCATTAGTAAAATGCTTAAAACATGATTTGCCTCATCTAAACCCATATTGACTATCTCCAAGAATATGGTTTTCATTAAGATGCTCCTCTATTTTCTGTCTAATATTTTTTTCCAACTTTTTACGAGTAATGCAGGCGAGACTGATTGGTCTGTGATTTCCTGGCTCAGTTTTGTCCCCTTTCTTGTGGATTGGTATGACATTTGCTGTCTTCCAGTCAGTTGGCACATCCCCTGTTCTAAGTGTCATTTGGAATATTTGAGTTAGTGGCCTAAAAATAATTTCCCTAATTTCTTTAAATACGGTTGGAAATATACCATCTGGCCCAGGTGATTTGTTTGTTTTTAATTCTGCTAGTCCCTTTAGTACCTCCTCCTCATTTATCCTGATCTCTCTCAAGGTTTGACTGGACTGGTTGTTAACCTGTGGCATGTTATCAATTTTTTCTTTGGTAAAAACCTCTGTGAAATACTCATTTAGAACATTTGCCACATCTTGTTCTTTTTCCAAGATACTTCCTTTATTGTCCTCTTGCTGTTGTAGTATTGAAAAAAGCTCTTTGCATTAGTTTTAGCTCCAAGAGCTGTTTCTTTCTATTTCACTCTTTGCTTTCCTGGTCCCTTTCTTAAGATCTCTCTGCAGTTCAGCATATTCTTTGTATTTTGTTTACTCTATCCCTTTTATATGCACTATACAACATTTTCTTTCTCTTGATATAACTACCTCCCTGTTCTGGGGGGGAGTGGCCACCATGGTGCTCTGGTGCTCAACTGCCCTCCCATCACCTTCTGAGCTGTCACTGTCCAACTCAGTGTCAAGGAGTTGGAACCTGTTGGGCATTTCTAGCTCTTGGGATGTGTCTAAGGGTTGTCCGCGTCCTTTTCTGCGGTTACGGTCTACTGTAACCCAGCAGTTCTCTACACTTTCCTGCTCTAAGGTCTCAACTCTCCTAGGTTTTGGCGTGCACACCATCTCTCTCATGGGCTGATTGACTAATTCTTCGATATCACTAATACAGTGCAGATCAACAAGCTGAGCCTCAAGATCACAGACCTTGATCTCTAGGATTTCAACATGCCGACAACATTCACAAATGAAGTCTTCTTGGATGAGTTCATCCAAGGAAGGCAAGCATTCTGCAAACCTGACACTGTAGTGGCTACATGCCTCTAAATGTTACAGTTTTTTAATTCTCTTGGTTCCTGTTCCCTAGTCGTAATTGCTTAACTTTTTGTGACCAAGAAACAGCGCAGCTCTTTCTCAACAGCTGCTTTAAGTATCTTTTGTCTACCTACCACCAATTCACACCTAACTGGCTCCACCTGGAACAGAATTTCTGCTAGTCCTTGACTAAATCTCCTTTCTACAACCTATTTAATTTCACCAACTCAGCAGCTGAACTGAATTGACTTCAATTAAGGCAAACTACAGATTCTCCTGTGTCTGTCTGTGTCAACTTGTAAATACTTCTGACCCCACAATGCCTCTCTGAGTCTGGGTGCACTGGTTCAAATGATCTGGGACCGCTATTCCAGTGATCACACCGCAAAAACACACAACCGTACATCCTGATGAACTGGGTATAGTGCGAAATTCACATAGATTGACATATCGTTTGCCTTTCCCTCCTGACTGGTTCTTGGTAGTGAATCCGAACCGAACCGGCACCCTGGTTAGAATCAATAGCCCAGTAAATACAATGGAAGGAAACTGGCAAAACGGGGAAATGATCAAACTTCTACAAACACATCTAGAGTATGGGTCCGGGTCTCCTCTCTCGAATCCACAGGCTTCTGTAGCATCTCATTCCCTTGGCTACAGCGCTCTTGCTAGCAATCTCTGTTGTCTTTGTGAATGGATCCTTGCCGGTAATTTTCTGGCATTCAAAGCCAGTGTGAATTAGGGGCAACAGGAAAAAAAGCAGGCAAACGTTGCCTGCAATCTTCCCGCATTTCAGTGTGAATGGGGCTTTTGGTGAAGGTTTGGCAGTAAAAAAAAAAGATATTGCCCACTCATACAAACAGATGCTCTTTCCAACCTGGACTTGTATTGTAAAGTGCGAATATATAAAAGGTATAACAAAGAAATATAAACACATTTAGAAATTACTGAGGTTTTATTTTAGTATGGACAAAACAAGTTGTATTAGGTTCTTTAACTATTAGCACTACCAGTCTCTTAAGATGTTCAGGATGAAAATAAGTGACTTATGTTGTCTCCTTCTGTAATGTTGATGCCTCCACCCCAGGATTAATTGATGACTGCCATATTCTCATTTTTCAGGGAGAAAGTCGGTTACTATGAAAGTGTGAATATCATTAACCCAGAAGATGCTGCCATCTTGTTTAAAGCAGAAGGCCACTACCCCAGGCGACTGAAAGTGGAGGCCTGGACTTCATACAGGGACTACAGAAACCTCAAATATGGGGTTTTGTTAAAGTAAGGAGATGCACTTTCTCTTGCTTTGGTAGAACTATAGAATAACTCTATATGCTAATATTGCTAATATTGAGATTTGTCTTCCTTGTAAAACAAGTTGTCATCTTTTACTCTCTTCTTTAATTTCAGTTCTGTTATTGTTTTCTCATGTGTCATATGCAAGCTCTCAGTTACATGACTTTCATGTATGGCTTGTTTAGTGAAGAATAATATCTACTGTCACTGATTGGACAGCTGTAAAACCTGTAGGATTGTGGTTGTCCAGGACTAGGGCTGGAGATCTAACCAAATAAAATACAAATTACATTGGGGGAAAAAAGTATTTGATCCCCTGCTGATTTTGTACGTTTGCCCACTGACAAAGAAATGATCAGTCTATAATTTTAATGGTAGGTGTATTTTAACAGTGAGAGACAGAATAACCACAATAAAATCCAGAAAAACGCATTTCAAAAAAGTTATACATTGATTTGCATGTTAATGAGGGAAATAAGTATTTGACCCCTTCGACTTAGTACTTGGTGGCAAAACCCTTGTTGGCAATCACAGAGGTCAGACGTTTCTTGTAGTTGGCCACCAGGTTTGCACACATTTCAGGAGGGATTTTGCCCCACTCCTCTTTGCAGATCCTCTCCAAGTCGTTAAGGTTTCGAGGCTGACGTTTGGCAACTCGAACCTTCAGCTCCCTCCACAGATTTTCTATGGGATTAAGGTCTGGAGACTGGCTAGACCACTCCAGGACCTTAATGTGCTTCTTCTTGAGCCACTCCTTTGTTGCCTTGGCTGTGTGTTTTGGGTCATTGTCATGCTGGAATACCCATCCACGACCCATTTTCAATGCCCTGCCTGAGGGAAGGAGGTTCTCACCCAAGATTTGACGGTACATGGCCCCGTCCATCGTCCCTTTGATGCGGTGCAGTTGTCCTGTTACCAGAAAAACACCCCCAAAGCATTATGTTTCCACCTCCATGTTTGACGGTGGGGATGGTGTTCTTGGGGTCATTCATCCTCCTCCAAACACGGCGAGTTGAGTTGATGCCAAAGAGCTCGATTTTGGTCTCATCTGACCACAACACTTTCACCCAGTTCTCCTCTGAATCATTCAGATGTTCATTGGCAAACTTCAGACGGGCCTGTACATGTGCTTTCTTGAGCAGGGGGACCTTGCGGTCGCTGCAGGATTTCAGTCCTTCACGGCGTAGTGTGTTACCAATTGTTTTCTTGGTGACTATGGTCCCAGCTGCCTTGAGATCATTAACAAGATCCTCCCGTGTAGTTCTGGGCTGATTCCTCACCGTTCTCATGATCATTGAAACTCCACGAGGTGAGATCTTGCATGGAGCCCCAGACCGAGGGAGACTGACAGTTATTTTGTGTTTCTTCCATTTGCGAATAATCGCACCAACTGTTGTCACCTTCTCACCAAGCTGCTTGGCGATGGTCTTGTAGCCCATTCCAGCCTTGTGTAGGTCTACAATCTTGTCCCTGACATCCTTGGACAGCTCTTTGGTCTTGGCCATGGTGGAGAGTTTGGAATCTGATTGATTGATTGCTTCTGTGGACAGGTGTCTTTTATACAGGTAACGAGCTGAGATTAGGAGCACTCCCTTTAAGAGAGTGCTCCTAATCTCAGCTCGTTACCTGTATAAAAGACACCTGGGAGCCAGAAATCTTGCTGATTGATAGGGGATCAAATACTTATTTCCCTCATTAACATGCAAATCAATTTATAACTTTTTTGAAATGCGTTTTTCTGGATTTTTTTGTTGTTATTCTGTCTCTCACTGTTAAAATACACCTACCATTAAAATTATAGACTGATAATTTCTTTGTCAGTGGGCAAATGTACAAAATCAGCAGGGGATCAAATACTTTTTTCCCTCACTGTATATATATATTTCTTTTTTTTGCCAATTAAAATGGTTCCAATCCAACAACCTGTTCTAGTACAATGTCAAAATATTTTGAAATTTGAATCCTGTGAGGCCTGGGCTGCCAAGGCTGGTTGAAAGTGCACGGCCTGGAAAGTAAAGCTGCCATTTGCTTCCCTCCTCAGGAACGGGGAGGACTGGCGGTCTAACCGAGTGATCCTAAACAAGGAGGTGATCTCCCCCAAAATGCTGGGGAACTTTGTGCCTTTACTGGATGAAGTGGGCCAGGACTTTGTGGCTCGAGTTCATAAAAAGATTGAAAGGAGTGGCAGGGGCCAATGGACCACAGACCTTTCCCAAGAGCTCTTCAAATTTGCTCTGGAATGTGAGGCTCTTGCATTAATTATTGTGGTTCAATGAGAGTTTTCAGTCATGCTGTTGAATGGGGGTGTGGACTAGAAAGAGGATTTGTTTTAATGGTGGGAAGGCATAGCAATACTGTTCTTGAATCATGAGGATTACTTTGGTGAAAGGAAGCTTCAAGGGTGTAACAATGTCTAAATTAAAAAACAGATTAAACAAATGACACCTTTTGATTCTGATTTACCAGGGTCACTTCAAAAAGCAAATCAGAAAAGAATACAATATCAGGTTTATACATCAAAGCTGAAATTTGTCATTTGACTTACATTTGAACATACCATTACACAATGTATGTCGAATCCTTTCACCCAGGAGTCCCACCTTGCCTCTGTCCTTGTGGTTCTCTTGTGTTGACTTCCATCTCCCCCTGTCTGTCTGTCTCTCTGTCTCCCCTGAACCAGCGGTGAGCTCTGTGCTGTACGGGGAGCGGCTGGGGCTCATGCATGACTACATCGATCCCGAGGCACAGCACTTCATCGAATGCATCACCCTGATGTTCAAGACCACCTCGCCCATGTTGTATATTCCCCCCAGCCTGCTGCGCAGAGTGGGTGCCAAAGTGTGGAGGGACCATGTGGATGCCTGGGATGGCATCTTTAGCCAGGGTAAGTGGAGACAGCAGAGCACGCTTGTAACAGTTCAGAAAAATATAGCAACCTTGTCACAGTGGAAAAGTAGTAAACATCAGAGTCTAAAAAAAAGATATGGTCTTGATTGAAATGTGAAGAAAAACTTATCATACACATATTGCATAAATGTGCATTAGACTGCTGAAAACAGCTAGGGAAGTGTTATACCCTGTCACAGACTGGTTAACTGCAGTTTACTACTCTTACATGTTTTGTGATTAACAAACCAAGTGCAGATCCTATGGAATCCCATTTCCGCCAAAAAAAAAAAAATGCACCCTTTTTTTTTTGTGGTAGATTTGCTATCTCATAATTATGACTTAGTATCTCATAATTTCGACTTACTATCTCATAATTATGACTTAGTATCTCATTATTGTGATTTACTGTAACGGGGACAATTTGTCTCCATCATACGTTCTCCAGCATTTGTAACCAATGAGTGCATTAACTTATTGTTGAGCCATAGAACACATACATTACAGTTAGGCTATATAAATAGCCTGCATGATGGATAAGTATCTGCCTGAACTTCTCTGCATTGAGGAGACCATTAATTCTGGCCAAATCCCCAACTCCTTTTGCAGAAATGCAGCCCCAAACCTGCAAGGAACCTCCACCATGCTTCACTGTTGCCTGCAGACACTCATTCGTGTACCGCTCTCCAGCCCTTCAGTGAACAAACTGCCTTCTGCTACAGACAAATATTTCAAATTTTGCCATTTTTCTGCACCCCAGTTCCTGTATTTTCATGCATAGTTACAGTGTACATTTTGTTGTCTCAAATTTGCATAGCAGTTATGCTAATCAAATATAATTTTGCTTAGCAACACGAGTTGCTTGATTAGCAATTTAAATTGGTCTACCAATGATCAAAAGTGGTGTTTTTTTAATGATTTTTTCTCATGACATACTTTTTAATGCCTGTATGTTGCAGGTGTGTGACTGTAGATAATATCCTGCCCTATGCTCATCCCTGTACCCAAGTTATACCACAGTCTTCCATGCTTCTCCTGTAGTACTAGTGTAGTCAAGCCTTTCCAGAATCCTGCACAGTACTATCCATCTCTGCTCACAGACCCTGACTGCCTATTTATTAAGTAATGCTTTCATTCACCATTGCATAGGAGAGGAACTGGTGTGCTAATACAAGTTTAAAACTCTATAGATGCATAACATTCAGCATCAGACTCAATGCAGATCATGATATCTGTCTTGACTAATAGTTATGCACTTGAAGTGACTTTCAATACAACTTCTTTATTTTAACCCTCTGAGGCCCCCCCCATTTTTGCCTGATTTTACTGTTGTTATATTTTTACTTATAACTCTGTAACTACAAGGGCTAGAGGCAAGTATCTGATATGGAAACACTCAGCACAAATTGGAAATTCAGAAAATAACATAAATAATTGTGTTTGCCCCACCAGAACAAAAGCGCTTATAAAATAAATGTAATGGTCATTTGTGATGACTGTTATACAGTTAAATGGTTAGATAAGCCTTAACCAAAATATATGCAATACCAAAAAGATCAAAATTGTGACTTTATCCCTAATAAATATGGCTTTTTAGGCACCAAAAACATGTATTTTTTTATCAGATCCGCCATCATGGATTTTCTGTACCCAGTGTCATTAAAAAGACGTTTTAAAAATCACTGAACATAAACATATAAAAAACTACCACCTTACTACGTCACTGATTTATTGGGCAATATAATTTTGTAATACTAAGAAAAATATATACTGCGATTTAGAAACAACACGGATCATTGTATGTGAACCACATGTAAGAAAATAATATATCAGACTATGTACAGTGGGGGAAAAAAGTATTTGATCCCCTGCTGATTTTGTACGTTTGCCACTGACAAAGAAATGATCAGTCTATAATTTTAATGGTAGGTGTATTTTAGCAGTGAGAGACAGAATAACTACAAAAAAATCCAGAAAAATGCATTTCAAAAAAGTTATACATTGATTTGCATGTTAATGAGGGAAATAAGTATTTGACCCCTTTGACTTAGTACTTGGTGGCAAAACCCTTGTTGGCAATCACAGAGGTCAGACGTTTCTTGTAGTTGGCCACCAGGCTTGCACACATCTCAGGAGGGATTTTGTCCCACTCCTCTTTGCAGATCCTCTCCAAGTCATTAAGGTTTCGAGGCTGACGTTTGGCAACTCAAACCTTCAGCTCCCTCCACAGATTTTCTATGGGATTAAGGTCTGGAGACTGGCTTGGCCACTCCAGGACCTTAATGTGCTTCTTCTTGAGCCACTCCTTTGTTGCCTTGGCTGTGTGTTTTGGGTCATTGTCATGCTGGAATACCCATCCATGACCCATTTTCAATGCCCTGGCTGAGGGAAGGAGGTTCTCACCCAAGATTTGAAGGTACATGGCCCCGTCCATCGTTCCTTTGATGCGGTGCGGTTGTCCTGTCCCCTTAGCAGAAAAACACCCCCAAAGCCGTCCTTCACGGCGTAGTGTGTTACCAATTGTTTTCTTGGTGACTATGGTCCCAGCTGCCTTGAGATCATTAACAAGATCCTCCCGTGTAGTTCTGGGCTGATTCCTCACCGTTCTCATGATCATTGAAACTCCACGAGGTGAGATCTTGCATGGAGCCCCAGACCGAGGGAGACTGACAGTTATTTTGTGTTTCTTCCATTTGCGAATAATCGCACCAACTGTTGTCACCTTCTCACCAAGCTGCTTGGCGATGGTCTTGTAGCCCATTCCAGCCTTGTGTAGGTCTACAATCTTGTCCCTGACATCCTTGGACAGCTCTTTGGTCTTGGCCATGGTGGACAGCTCTTTGGTCTTGGCCATGTTGCTTCTGTGGACAGGTGTCTTTTATACAGGTAACGAGCTGAGATTAGGAGCACTCCCTTTAAGAGAGTGCTCCTAATCTCAGCCCGTTACCTGTATAAAAGACACCTGGGAGCCAGAAATCTTGCTGATTGATAGGGGATCAAATACTTATTTCCCTCATTAACATGCAAATCAATGTATAACTTTTTTGAAATGCGTTTTTCTGGATTTGCTTGCTGTTATTCTTTCTCTCACTGTTAAAATAAACCTAACATTAAAATTATAGACTGATCATTTCTTTTTCAGTGGGCAAACGTACAAAATCAGCAGGGGATCAAATACTTTTTTCCCTCACTGTATATCCAAATTTTTTAGATTATAATTGCATAAAAGGAATGGAGGAGCGGAGCTGTAATGTTGTTTTTCCAGCTTCTGTGTCCCTGTGCCAATTTGGAAAACACTTGTTTTAGGTTTTTTGTATGCAAATGCAAAAACGAGAGTGCTTATACGATTTCTACTATCATATTACCTAAAATAAAACGTTTCATCATGATATATCCGGGTATTATTATATGTGAATGAGCTGAGAATAGCAGCCAGCCAGATAAATGGGAACTTTTCTTATTTTGAATTATAGGCTTATTTAGTTGTTTTAATGGAGTACAGTGTTTGGTATTATTTACCATTCGTAATTGTTGATGCATAAGGTATTCATTTTAGTGTAAGCATTATCACATTTACTGAAATAATCGAGCAGTCAAACTCGCCTGCAGCTCTGTATTAATGGCGAGCGCTAAACCACTGTCTCTCGCTCAGAGATAAACTACATTATCAGTGAAATCAAAAAGGGACGAAAGCAGCCACAATTATGTAGCGAACTGGGGTTTCCTGTAAGCAAGGAGCTTGTGTTATTACAAGATGCTTGTTTAACTGGTCAGTGTTTGTCTAATGTGTAAAAATCATTACGCATGTCATGGCTGTTAGAATACAAGGATGAAACGTTTAATCTCTGACCCTTACACTAACCTTTTATTTTGGTCAAACTGTCCCGCTGCCCGTCTGCTCTGTAGCTGACCGCTGTATCCAGAACATTTACAGACAGCTGCGTCAGGCCCCCTCCAGTGATGGGAAGTACCCCGGGGTCCTAGCCAGCCTGCTGATGCTGGACAAACTGTCTATCGAAGATATCAAGGCCAGTGTGACAGAGTTGATGGCAGGAGGGGTGGATACGGTAACTCCTTCCTTTGGTAACCTTCAGACATCACTGTCTGATTAGTATCATAAAAAGTGTAACTTGTGGATTGCATTGCACTGCACCTAAAGAGCCTTAATGCCCTTGTGAAAAAGATCTGCCTGCAACTGTGAATAGAGGGCCGTACACCAAGCACTGAAAACCTCTCATTACTTAATGTTCCCCATGCTGTAATTCAGACCTCTATCACTTTGCTTTGGACACTGTATGAACTGGCCAGACACCCTGAGCTCCAGGAGGAACTGCGGGCCGAGATCCAGGCAGCCAGGGCTTCGTGTCAAGGAGACAAGGTCCAGATGTTAAAGATGGTGCCTTTGGTCAAAGGAGCATTGAAGGAGACATTGAGGTATTAAAGGCAGATTGCAATAGCTCAAGCAAGATCTTGAGGAATTACTGTGCACTTGAATTTATGGCAGGAAGTATTTTTTTACAAGCTGTGATGAAGACCAAATAATAGACATGCTGTGAGGGTCCTATAGCCTCTTTTTCACTTTCAACATGACCACTAACATATCAGCTATCTCAAAGGGATTTAAAACCATCTCTCATACGTATTCATATTCTGCAGCTCAGTTATGGAATACAAATATATATTAAACACTAATCTTGAACTTTCAAAATTAGCTTATAAGTAGAGGGTTTTTGGAAGAATAGTCAAGGAACTTTAACCATTTGAAAAACAGTGCCATTTTATCATATGTTCATTATTACATGTTCCATCTGTGGATAGAATTAGTATCTGCTGAAAATAGATCATGTAAAATGGTTAATATATATATATATATATATATATATATATATATATATATATATATATATATATATATACACTCACCTAAAGGATTATTAGGAACACCTGTTCAATTTCTCATTAATGCAATTATCTAAACAACCAATCACATGGCAGTTGCTTCAATGCATTTAGGGGTGTGGTCCTGGTCAAGACAATCTCCTGAACTCCAAACTGAATGTCTAAATGGGAAAGAAAGGTGATTTAAGCAATTTTGAGCGTGGCATGGTTGTTGGTGCCAGACGGGCCGGTCTGAGTATTTCACAATCTGCTCAGTTACTGGGATTTTCACGCACAACCATTTCTAGGGTTTACAAAGAATGGTGTGAAAAGGGAAAAACATCCAGTATGCGGCAGTCCTGTGGGCGAAAATGCCTTGTTGATGCTAGACGTCAGAGGAGAATGGGCCGACTGATTCAAGCTGATAGAAGAGCAACTTTGACTGAAATAACCACTCGTTACAACCGAGGTATGCAGCAAAGCATTTGTGAAGCCACAACACGTACAACCTTGAGGCGAATGGGCTACAACAGCAGAAGACCCCACTGGGTACCACTCATCTCCACTACAAATAGGAAAAAGAGGCTACAATTTGCACAAGCTCACCAAAATTGGACAGTTGAAGACTGGAAAAATGTTGCCTGGTCTGATGAGTCTCGATTTCTGTTGAGACATTCAGATGGTAGAGTCAGAATTTGGCGTAAACAGAATGAGAACATGGATCCATCATGCCTTGTTACCACTGTGCAGGCTGGTGGTGGTGGTGTAATGGTGTGGGGGATGTTTTCTTGGCACACTTTAGGCCCCTTAGTGCCAATTGGGCATCGTTTAAATGCCACGGCTTACCTGAACATTGTTTCTGACCATGTTCATCCCTTTATGACCACCATGTACCCATCCTCTGATGGCTACTTCCAGCAGGATAATGCACCATGTCACAAAGGGCGAATCATTTCAAATTGGTTTCTTGAACATGACAATGAGTTCACTGTACTAAACTGGCCCCCACAGTCACCAGATCTCAACCCAATAGAGCATCTTTGGGATGTGGTGGAATGGGAGCTTCGTGCCCTGGATGTGCATCCCACAAATCTCCATCAACTGCAAGATGCTATCCTATCAATATGGGCCAACATTTCTAAAGAATGCTTTCAGCACCTTGTTGAATCAATGCCACGTAGAATTAAGGCAGTTCTGAAGGCGAAAGGGGGTCAATCACAGTATTAGTATGGTGTTCCTAATAATCCTTTAGGTGAGTGTATATATATATATATATTGCACACATACTATAGGCAAGCATATGTTAATATATACAATTTGTATATTATGTGTTTGTCTTCACTTCCAGACTACACCCTGTGGCAGTGAGTTTGCAAAGATACATAACGGAGGACATTGTGATACAAAATTACCACATTCCATCAGGGGTAAGAATCTGTCTTCAGCTTTGCTCCCAATGCACAAGTACACTGTGCTTTACCAGCCTGTACTGTATTCTAAAGTGTTTCAGTGTCTATGGCAGTTGTATGTCTTAAACACATTTTGATGTAATGAACTTCCCCAACCCATTCTGCTGCCACACTCTGTTCTCACTGGCTGGTTGTGTGTGTACAGACACTGGTGCAGCTGGGGCTGTATGCTATGGGCCGCAGTCCCAGTGTGTTCCCCAGGCCAGAGCAGTACCGGCCCTCCCGCTGGCTGAGAGGTGAGAACAGCTACTTCAGGAGCCTCGGCTTTGGCTTCGGCCCTCGCCAGTGCCTGGGCCGCAGGATCGCGGAGACCGAGATGCAGCTCTTCCTCATACATGTAAGTCTCCCTCCTTTCCTTTCAGACCACAAATTTTAAACCATGTTGTGTACAGATTTAGTATTTTGTAAGATGAGGAGGTATTAATCCAGCAATTGGAAATGCTACTTTCCGTGTGACAGTAGATCAAGCTTGTGCACATTAGAAGTTTGGTACCTCCACAAAACTGATACAAAAATACTTGGAAATTTGTAGTACCAGTGATTAAAAGAAAACGGTCTCTCCACCTTCTCCCTGCTCTTGCAGGCACTGTGGCTTGTCAATACTGAATCACTTCAGCAACCCCCCTAGCTGATCAATGCTCTCCTATGCCTGTCATTCCAGATGCTTGAGAACTTCAGGATTGAAAAGCAAAGACAGGTGGAAGTCAGGAGCACCTTTGAACTGATTCTGTTGCCAGAGAAGCCCATCTTGTTGACCCTACGGCCACTGCAACCAAGGAAGTAAAGAACAAGGACTCCTGGCCTGAGCAAACGGCTTCACACAGAGACCGGCCCTACCGCTTTGTTTGCCACTAAAGGGACAGCTGGGTCTGCTTCAGAGTTCAGAAGCCTTTGTGTCCGTGCTCATGTTATCAAAACTGGAATAAGTTAAGGCAGAATACTAATCATAGGAAAATTCACTGCAGGTTCATAACCTATAAAACCTTACCAAAATAGAAGCTGCAGTGGGTTAAATTCTCAGAGGAACATGACAATTGTTTTCTTCTTCCTTAACGTATCAAACCACAGGGAGACAGAGAAGACAAACCAAATGTTGAAAGCATATGAATGTAATGTCTCTCTGCAGACTGTTCCTCTAGAACACTTGCAAAGTCTGCAGAATGGGTGAATTGATTCCAAACCATCAAGCAGCAAAACACTGCATTAAACTATTCAGGATGATAGACTGATATCCTATACTCTCTCATCTTATCTCACCTGTACATTTTTATATATTGTTGGGAGTTCATGTAAACACTAAATATAGAATTCGGACAAATATTTCTGTGCAAATGTAAGTAACAAATGTAACAAATTAATTAGTAACAAATGTTTTTGTGGTAATACTGTCTTGCCTTGTCATTTACACATTTTTGGAATAATCTTTAAAAATTATTTTATTAAATATATACATAAGAATTATTTTGGAGTCTGATTTTTTTATAAACAAAATTATATATTTTATATTAGAAAAAAATAAAGATGCTTTTTTGGGTGGTGTCATATTAGGGACATTGATTAAATGTTACGTCAGAGGGTCCAACTTGCGGTGTCGGCTGTGGTTCAACAGGGAGTCAGAGACACTCTTCTGCAAAGAACACACACATACAAAAAATGAATTAATAATCATCATCTGTCCGTTAGAACTACAAAACATGGATATGTACAGTTTGTGTTGATTTAGGTTTACATTTTATGTGGCTTTTGGTGTTTTTGTTAAGTTTCAATGCCCTGCCAACCTTTCAAACAACAACAATAATTAGTGCCAAGTGAATTAAATCATTCATACACAGCTGAAGCTCTTTTCTCAAAGCTACATGCTCAAACACCCAGGGCACACCCCTTCTTGTGGACTGTAAACCACTCAGTGAATCCTACCTTTTCATTCAGGTTAAGCAATCTCTCTATTTACGTCAGCAAGCTTACTTTCCCTGTACATCATCCTATTGTAATTTTACACAATGTTGCCATTGCCAGTCTCCAGACTTGAAACTAGGGCATCAGAAACCGTAGAGACATGTCCACATCTTCTTGAAAAGCGGTCTTTGTCTGGTACACCTCTGCACCAGACTGGCAACTGAGCCACTTTAGATTACACAAAATCAACACACTCAGGGCGGTCGGTTCAGGTTTAACCTTAGACAATGGTGTGTGCTGCCAGGAATGATCAATCACTGGCTTGTGAACGACTATTCATACATTATAAGAAATACTGGCTGGCATTTACACTATTGGGTATTGATGGCACCCGAACATGCCTTTCAATGGTGAATGAAAGGAGGTATGATGGAAAAGTTTTGACATCGAGTGCTTCTGTGGTGAACCTTCCACCTACACGCATCATTTATTTATTTTTTCTGCACACCTCTTGACAATTGGCTTACAAATGTCATTTTTGACAACCAAAGCTAGTTAGTACATGATACAGAAATCCTGTAGATTAAGACAAAACCCCAAAACATAACCCCGTGGGTGGTTTATTGATAGTAGTAGGAGCAGATAGAAGTAGGTCTGGGTTTAGCCTGGTGTGGTGGTTGCCTTTTCATTCATATTGTGTCTATCTATTTTAAACAGAAGTGTGTGTGTGAGTGTGTGTACTGACCAGTGGGAAGTCATGCAGGATCATGGTGGAGCTGCGTGCGAAGCCGTGGTCGTGTTCAGTAAGTCGGGTCAGCAAGTCCTGCCTCTCCCGCCCCCAGCGCCTGCTGTTCTCCTCCAGCTGAGACAGACACACAGTCAGACACGACCCGCTCTGCTCTGCTCTAACCTGGCACTCTCTGCCCCAATGCACCTATAATAGCATTTTCTGATATTGACGAGACTACAAAAAACTGCTACGGACTCTAGCTGGAACTGGAATAAAAATGGTTACCCATTACAAATATTTACACCATGGCTAAGGCATCTGAACTGACCAGTAACGCATATACACAAATGGTTGAAGGAACACCAGGCTATATGAATTGTGGAGATGTAGTCAAATTTAACATCATGGACATTTTTTTATGTTGTAATTTTTTTTTTTCCTGAAGATACTCTTTCAAACAGTAAGTTTTAGTTAAAAGCATACACTGCTGAAGCCTACCTGACTCTCCAGCATCTGTATGCGTGCCTGGGCCTTCTCCAGCCGGCCCAGCAGACTCATCTTCTCACTGTCCGCCAACATGTCCTGAGTCTGACAGACAGAATTAAAGCACACACTGGGGTAAAATTGTTAAAACCATCCTTAAACAGTCTAAATGTTAGACCTAAACCAAACCCAGCCATACATTCACTTAAAAGATAAGGATTTACAATGGGTTCATTCTATATCCTGAAAGGTCTAACCATCACTTGTGCAGGCCGCTGGGTCACGACGGGCCCTGACTGATAGCGTAGTTTCTCCAGCTCTCCCCTCAGCCGCGAGTTCTCCGCGGCCAGTGCAGACTCCATTTCTTTCCTTCTGTCATCACCTTCTCCTGCTCACATGGGAACACAATGCTTCACGTGAGAACCAATCTCATATCCATCATCAATTCTACAGCAGCTCTGAAGACGTTCATTATTATCTACAATTTTGCTTCCGCAAAAAAAGAGTATAGGAGTTGTAAATGTACAGTAACATGTTTATTTTACTGCTAAATGAGACAGGGCTTTCTTTAGTCGTTGAAAAGGGGCTCAGACTTTTACTAGATTAAATCAAATGAATGGGAAATCTTTCCTGGTTTCTCAGTTGCTCTGTGTTCTGTTTGAAATGCTGTCGGTGATTCTGACCTGCTTGTTCTTTCAGAGAGCCTGTTGGTTGTTTCTTCTGCTCTTTCAGCTTTCTATCCAGAAGCTTTTCCATCTTTTCAATGACCTGCAACAGAATCAAAGAATATTTTCTGCATTAATATGTTTAGACATCTACATAGGTTTGTTATGTTAACCTCACAAAATACTGACATTTGACTTTTCACATTTCTAAGGTAATGAATAGAAATGGATACCTGGATTTTATTTTAATAAAGCTCTGCTTCCGTTTGGTGTTATTGCTTGAAACAGTCAGAAAAATGACACTTACAATAATACATTGATTTAATCTAATCTAAATTAAAACATGCCAGAGCTCCAATGGGACATTGTATGAACTGTGTCAAGTGGAAACACTCTACACGAGCACCATTGTTTTCTGATAAACACACTGAACAGGGCCTCCCTCAGCTCAGGTCCCTGGTGACCCTGTACTGTACCTTCTCCTGCTGCTGCACTGTGGCCTCCAGACTGTTGACTTTGGTCACCCGGCCCTGGTACTTCTGCAGCACAACCTGCTGCTGCTGGTGGGCTCTCTGCAGCCTCAGCAGTTCCTTCTCACTGTCATTTTTCTGAGGAGAGAGAGTATGGGGACTGCATACGTGGCCTGAGCAGGACCATGGTGGTCATCAAAACTGTGCCAGAAGTGTCTCTGATCTTTACATTTTTTGCCACACACCATGTCATTTCATACACATATTTATCCCACATGTATATGGACTACACCAAGGAGGAATCGAAACATTGCATGTGGTTATTTTGCAAGGCAGCTGTTTTGAGGGAATTTCAAGACAGTTGGAAGCCACCCTCATCACCATGCAGGGAGACACCCTTGTGTCTGTGGTGTCCTTACCCTGATCAGCTCGTTCTGCAGCTGCTGGATTTTGTCCTTGTGGGCGGTCACTTCAGCTGTCCCACTTGCCAGCTTGAACTTCAGGGAGGCTGTCACAAAACACAAGATCACCACACTGATATAGGTGAGGGACACCAATAAAACAACAAAACAATGAACTCCCCAGCATTTCAGGTGGGTTAACATCCTAGTTCTGTGTCTTGTCTTAACAGACAAGAGACGGTTTTGCCTGACTGTGACCATACGTGATGCCCAATTTCAGTTCCAAGTCACTGCCTTCAACAAAACATTATGCATCATAAGCTATAATGCAAGTACTTCCTTAGAGTTACTGCACCTCAAACTACATTCAGTATCAGTGCAATGCTTCATTTGAAACTACAGAGAAACAATACATTATACTACATTAAGGTTCACTGGTTCTCATAGCTTTGCAATTATTTTATTCCCATTTTTATTAAGCAAACTTCTACAAACACATTCAGCAAAACTTCCTGAATTCTAAGGGGAAAAAAACTGTTTTGCACAAAATAAATTAAGCAGACAATTCATACTTTGATGAACAGAAATTCGCAAATGTCCTTTCACTAAAGACCCGCGTTTCTCGAGGTTGGGCTCTGTCCTTCAGGAGATAAGAGATTCATTGCTGCACTGCTTATCATGCCCCAGTCATACCAGAATGAGCTGCCTTATCAGAAAGTGGCACAAATAGCAATGCCTTCACAACCAGCAAGGATTAACTGGAATAAATCAAGGATAAGTTTACTCCTAAAACTTTTCCCAGCCACATGAAAATGTAGATGTCTTCAAAGCTTAACTTTCAACAGAATCTAATTCAAATTTTTTAGCGACTTGGCTGAAAATGTGCAAGGTTATTATAAACAGTAATCTCAAAATGTAGGAGAATTTAAATGCTATTTTGGGTCTGCTCATTATGTTTTAGGCTAGAAACATGTGCCCCAGTGTGAGTTTTTTAAACCAAGGGTGTGGATTATTATTGTGGCATAGAAGACTTCATAGATATTTTAAATTAATTTGCTTGTTTCTGAATATGTTGTATAATTTCCCATGTATATTTTAAAACCATTATAGGGATCAAATAAGGTGCTATTTGTTAATATTTGATTTAGAAACCTCTACCACAATTGACCAAGGAAGTCTCTTTGTAAAAAACATTATGATGATTTGCCATTTTAACCCCGCCCGGCAAATTATGTTTATAAAAGTGTTCTTTAGCCTGTCAATGGCATGTATACTTTTTTATTTATTAGTAGAAAATACCACTGTTTATGGTTCTGTATGTCAAGTGCAGCAGAAGGCAGTGTCAGAGTGATTTAGCAGGACACGGGGAGAGCAGTACCGATTCTGTCTGCGATCTCAGCCTTGGTCATGACGTCGATGTCGGTGTCTTCCAGCAGTGTGCGGCCCAGGTCCTGGTGCAGGTTCAGGTCACTGCGCAGCTTGCTGTTGTCTTCCTCCAGGCCACCCACCTGCCTCCGCAAAGCGATGATATCCTCCGCCATCTTGCGCATGGCTGTGCGGTAGTTGTCAACCTCCTAATGGAAACAGCAGAGCCACTGTCAGTCTCTTTCACTGGCTGCTTAACTGAAAATGGCTGCTGCCTAAAATAGGTTTGTGAGTTTAAACCTAAAAAGTACATTTGAAAAGTCAGGAATGAGATATAGAGTTGTGTTGAAGGGCAGTCTGACAACTTTCTTGTATGATGGGAACCACAGTGATGACAAGTGTTGTCACAGGTATAAAAAAAAAACAATACAATTTCTCTGTACTAAAAGCAGAGAAAATGGGATTTATCATATATAATAATGGATAGACCTGAAAATGTGAAGACATGACAGGTACAGCATAGTACTGTTTCTTTCAGCCTGGTGAACACTACTCCCTCTGTGTTCTTCCACACTAGCGTCATGTCATCCAGAGCACAGACAGCCCTCTCAGGGCCAGCGTTGGGCCTAGGCCAGACTCAGGAGCCTCGCAGGACCACAGCATCAGGGTCATGGTCAGTTTGAAATAATATACTTTGGTAGCACCTCCCACAGGCCCCTCAAGGTCCCCTCATGGGCTGGATGACCACTGGAAATCTAACATATAAATCTATAGAGCTTGTTTCCCCAGCTGTCAGGCTGCAGCCTTGACAGCCCCGCAGGATGTCCAGCCCAGGAAAGTTCCCCCTGATAGGACAGAGACCTTGTGCAGGATTGCTGGCCTTGAGGTGATGGATGAAGGCTTGTGATTAAGTGCTTTCTCTTCCTTCTGACCCACCACATCACAAACAATCAAGTGGAATTATCCAACATTAAGAAAATATAAAGTTATACATTTTTTAGCATTGAAGGAAGGGACATTTCTTTGCCAGGAACAACTTTATAAATGTGCTGCACTCAGTGGCGATTCTAGAGTGTGTGAGGGCCCTAGGCAAAATAATTCCTGGCGGAGTTTTCTCCGGTGAGAGGAAGGGGGGGCGGTTTGGGGGGCGGCCGTAGTTTTCTCCAATGAGAGCGGGGCGGTCGGAGCTTTTGCCGGTGTTAGTGGGGGGGGGGGGGTTAAAAGCCACAATTAACCCCAAGGTTATGGCGTCTGCATTGTTTTTAATCAGAACAGTGCCAACACTTCCGCCACAGAACGGCAATTCTCCTTATTACAGGTTTCCACCACAAGATGCCCCTGTAGTCCACACCGCAGAGTACTACCTCACTGAGAGATGTTTTACAGGAGGAAAAATTCAGAGAAACATCAACTCAGAAGAATAGAAGAATGTCACAGCAGGATTAAAAGTAACATTTCGATTTAGATGGTGTGTGTCAGAGCAATTCGTCACAGCAATCAGTCCCTGAATTATTAATATTAATTTCTTTCTTCTCTAATCTTTTTTTTATTTTTTTGAAATAGAATAATTAGGATAGGAATGAGTCTGGCAGGAGCGGATTCTTTTTGATACAGTATTTGAGGATCCCCCTTAAATTGATTAGCTTTGGCTGGGTGTACAATGTAATCACCCGTCAGCACTGGGACACTAAGGAGCCAGATAACCAGCACACTGTGGCTATGGGTATCCGTGTGCACTGGGCTGATCTGGGGGATTTGTGATTATGAGGGCTGCACCCATTTCACACACTCATTTACAAAAGCCCCATAAAGCAGTCTGTGATAGGACAAGTGGCACAAAATTATGCATATCTAGGTAACCTTGAACTGAAGATACTAATTTCTTGATGTACATTTGAAAACACAGAAAGAAAGAAAGATTGTAAAAGAAAATGTTTTACTGCTGATGTTGTTAGTTGTCTTTTTCTGTTTTTATTCCTGCTCTATATATGAGGAACAGGTGTATGTATATAATATCTGCAGACAACAATATGTTTTCTGTTTCTTAAACACACCATAAAGTCTGAGAAAAACAGCATGTGTAAAACACACCTTATAAATACTTCATAGAATTAAGTAAAACACATTCTGGCAGCTTAATTTTAATTTTCTGTGATTATAATTTTACAGATGTGTGTATTAAAATATGTAAACAATACTTCTCTTGTAAAATATAGAGTATTATTACAATAATTAATATATAGATTGTATTATCATCATTATCAATATTATAGGATTGCTGTTGTTTGTAAACAAAACGTGAATCTGAACAAATGTACATAATATCAAACAGACAAGCTTTAAAATCACATTGTGTACTCTTCCAGATTTGTACTTTGAATATTTTATGTAAAAATGTAATATACTGATGACAATCTTACCTCTCTCCTACATCATGGCAACGTTACACAAAGGAATAGATTCTTAATGGTCTTTACTTCATTAAAGAGGGTGGATGCAGATAGGGCAGACTATACATTTATATAAAAGAAAAAAATGATTAAAAAACAAACTAGTATGTTGAAAAGCAATCTCTAAGATTCTTATCAAGGCCTGTTAAAGAAGCAAGGTTGGAAGATGGACACAGAATTAGTGCTTGGAGGAGAAAATAAAACTAGCTCTTGACATATGCAGATAAGAATACAGTAGTGCTGGAGCATTGATCCACCTATTGCTCTGTGCTAAAAGTCTTTGTTCTCCCTTGTATGTCATGTAACAACAAGCAGGTATTATGCGCCCACCCTGTCATGCACTGCAATGCATCAGTCTGGTCCAGTAAGCCCTGTGAGTGGCCTTGCTGTTGTCAGTATCTGCTGCTATAAGCTCTTAAGGGGTTGGGTGGGCAGCTCCAATGGTTAGGACATTCAGATCTAGGCCAGACTGGGTTGGTGGCCCCCTGGGTACCAAGAAGGAAATTGGGCGCCTAATTGAAATTGCAGATGAAGGGCGAGAATTATGATTGCAGATGAGACAGAAGACTGGGTCCCAACTGTTGGAGGGGAGGTGGGGGGGGGGTTTCTGATGAGAATGTGGGAAGCTCAATCATATGGGTCACAAATCAGGACTCTCCTGTGAATGCTATGAATTTTAATACAGAGATTGGGCCTCCAAACTGCATTTACTCTCGCTCCAGGACAATTACACTCCAAACACAGATGGCAAGTTGATTGCTTGAAAGACCCACGTTAGAGGAGAGAGAGAGAGAGAGAGAGAGTGTGTGTGTGTGTCAAAATATTTAATTTCAGATTTTGTTATAGCTGTAAAACATGTGATCCATACAGAGAGTTTCAGCTCTGGATCTCTCAGAATACCATTATTTCAAGACATACTGAGTTGGCTTACAAGCCTCTATGTTTGGTGCTCATGTCAAATATTGTTTGCTAAATATATGAGATAGTGGTACCTGACGCATGGGGAAACAAAAATACTGACAATAGCAGACTATACCATATCACCCCTCAGTCTATTTAGAACCACTAGTATAAAAATGAATACATCACATCAATTCACACTTTTGAAAGAACACAAAAAGACTGCCAGTACAATTCACACTAATTACAGTTTAAAAAACTCAGTGTGAACATAGTCTGGTAGACAAAATGCATAAAATATGTCGATTGTGACGAAAAGAAAGGCAACCTGGCAAACTGTCTGACACATGGCCAGCCTATCACCAAACACTTGAAATAGGGGCATATCTTCGCTGCCTCTGTGAAAAGCGCTTCAAAACAAGCTCCTTGAAGCATTTTCCATTGTCATAAATTTGAATTGTAGTCGCTCCATTTTAAGTGGCTTTCAAGTTTAATATCAATGAATTTTGGAAAAAAGCATTCATTTATTTAAATTCTGGTGCTCTTTACCTTCATATCGGTTACAAAGTAAAAATTATTTGTGGCATTTCCCCCAAGTGCTAATCCCTCAATGTCTTGACCATACTGGCATGTGAGCTGTAATGTGACATGGTTTTCAAAAGGATTAATAACACCCCTCACCGCCACAGGCTCTCTCATTGACATTTAAACTTTGGAAACACTGCATAATCAGCTTGTGCAAATCAACAGCTCTATACAGCAGCACTGTGGCTGACATTTCCAAGGCGCTGAGAGTACACAGCAATTTTCGATTTCAAAGGGGAGCTTAATCAATTCCACAGGAGCTCAACAGATTCTCCCCAAGAGTGCGAGATGGCATCCAAACTGCAAAACAACTAGTCCCCATAGAGGCTCAGACAATCTTCCTGTAATTCCACCTATAATCAAACTTTTCTCAAGTTTAAAATGTGTAATACATTTTGCATGTCTCAAACATGGTGTTTATTGATTTGTTTATGTTAATCATCAGCTGTTAATCAATGCAGCTAACCAGTGTTATCCCAGTACTGGCAGATTTGAAAATCAATACATGCATATTCCAAAGTGTGTGCTCTAAGGTCATTCATTATTATTATTTATGGACTGTTGTAAATGTAATGAATAAGACCACAATGCACTGCTGCCCAGCAAGCCACAGGGACAGTTATCCAATGGCCAGTTTCTATTTGCCCATTGGGAGCTGCTGGTCTAAGGAGGCTGATGACCCTTTACTCACCCTGGCTTCGTGCTCAGTAACGTCTACTGTTGGGGGATCATCTTCATACTCTGGTAGATGGGGTCTAAAAGAAAGAGACATACGGTCAATGACATGTCAATGACATGCAAACTAATTTTTGGGACTTGAGAGAAGAAACCTTCCTCTATTGGCAATGATTGCCTCGTATAAATGTTTGATGTTGGACTTTAAAACCATTAATGTTTCAGTGACACTGAAGGGTAAATACTTTTGGAAAGTATATCTTGTTTATCTTACACTGGCTTTTGCATTTCAATGCTTCAATTTCATTTTGTCAGAGTCAGTGCACCTACTTTCAACTGAAATATCAAATTATCCAAATAAAATGTAAAAACTCTATAATTTCAAAACTATGTTGTGTTACCTGCTTAATGAACCAAACACGGATATAATACTGAAATGTAACTTTATTCACAGAAATTAAATGTAACATGTAATTGAAGTAATTACTGCATTTAACAAACAAATGATTCACAGGATTACAGTAATAGGAATAACATATTCTTTTACATACCATATTAGACGTAGATCTAGTAGTATTCCCAGACATTTTTTTTCAGAAAAAACTACAGATTGACAGTTTATCTAAACAAAGCATCTTGTGGTGAAGACTCAAAAGAGGCATTTATGCCATTTGAAAGTACAGTGCAGTTCAATATAAAAGGCAAAATTCCCCCAGCACTTCAAGATGCTCCACTGAGATTTGCCACCAAACTGATTTGCTCATACACTTTTGACAATTCCTCAGTTTATCTGCAGTGGTTTCAATAGTATACTGGGTTTTGGAAGAAAAGCAAGTTCACCCAAAACTCTCTTGGACAGAATCTGCTGGAAATTCTGGTCAAGTCGGACTCAATTCAGTTTTGTTTAAGCTAAAGGAAGTGAGAAGCTGCTGTAGCATAGGAGTATTAAACTCCCCACTAATAAATACCAATTCAGGAAAACTAATCTTAGTGTGTTCAGTTATTCTACAATGGAGGGTCAAGTGATCAGTTATGTTAGGTTATCGAGCGTCTAACAATCCTGGCTTATTTTACCTTCCTTGGAGCAGACCCTGACAGGTGGTCTACACTTGATGCATATGGACAACCCAGCTACAATTTCTTATTAACACAATACCTGTGGTAAACCTTACCTCTGGTTTCTGGAGTGTAGCCTATAGGTCTGGTTTAAGGGGTGGGTATCTAGGGGTCTCTGCTGCCCATTCTGGGCTGGAGAAGAAGACCCCTCCTGCTTCTGAGGCTTGTACTGTCCAAGATGATCCAACCCCACCTTGGAGGAGATAGGTGCCCTGAAGAGGAACTCGTACTCCGGCAGAATTTCTGCCAGGGCATCGTATGATGGGAAATTAAGCCCATTTCTCTGGAGCTGGGGAGAAAAAGTACATTTGGCAATCTAATCAGCTTTCTGGAGGTACATCTACACAAACAAATCACATACAAGTGAAATAATCACTTTGAATCTTTAAGTTAAATCTTAGGCCTCATTCATAATGGCTACCTCTGAAACAATAGTCCAAATATAAAAACACATTTTCAATAGATGAATGTTTATAGACATTAATAAACTGGTAAAAAGACCTACTGTGTATAATTTTTGCATCACAAAAACAGGAACTAGATTTCTCAAAGTGAAAGGCAGAGTCAGTTATTACCACTACTACTCACTCTCCCAAAGTACTCACTGTAGTTGTGTGTGGCCTGTAGTATCCAGCCATTTAGTGTGTACAATCGTATTTAAAACCCCATGGCAAATCCAGTCTAAAGTTGTCAGAAGCCAATCATCCAATGTCAATGAAGACTAAGAGCATTTCTTAACAGAGCATGGTCTCCCTGCACAAGCAGGTTGTAAACTTGGTTGCCAGGGGTAAGTTAAGCTCACATTCACCACAACGAAGACATCCTGGCCACAGGACACACAGCACATACCCATCCCGCTTAAACAAACACAGGAAAGTATTTACCTAGTGTTGTCAAGACACCAATGCATAGGGGATCCTACCTTTGTTGTGGCAAGTATTTTAGCATCTTGTTTAGAAGCCTGCATCTACAGAAAACAGACTGCAAATACTCTTCGGACAAAATCCCTAAACGCTGCCCGTGGAAGGCCTGAAAGTGAAATACCAAGAACGAACTCCCATTGTTTTCTGTTTTCATTGTGTGGCTTCAGTGTTACCACAACAGAAGCTCCCCATAGCAACCAGAGGGGCCAATGAACAAAGGAGGAAAGTACTGCTAATATGCCCAGTTTAAAGCAACTGTAGCACTCTTTAGGTAGAATGCATTCAACAGCACATTAAAAAGACTGGAGTACACAAAGCACAGAGAATGAGAAAGCTGGTTTAATTGCAATAGCTCTCCAGCTGGGAAGTCCAATTTAGACTCTTTACATATTTGAATGGTAAATGGAACAGGATAATTGTGTCACTCAGTAAATAAATAGTGCAGTAGACACTTGTTATATAAGAATTGTGTTTTGCCCAATATATGGAAATCTTTTGGGGAAATAAAAGTATTTCTAACAGCTGTGTTTTTCTTTCATTTTTGTTTTGTTCCTGTTATTTTAAAAGTGTCTTGGGGTGTAGTTTTAACTGATCTATTAATATGCAAATGTAACCATGAGAGCTTTATATCCATCATATATTCATTTTAAAGGGGGTGGGGGGTGGTAGATCTTCACAGTGCTCTGAATCACATCAGCGTGGCATGCAATCCGTGGAGTGGCAGTCCTTACTGCCTCTTCTGCTTGGCACTCTCAGCAAGTTGGCTCTCACGCAGCATTACGTGAGCAGCGTTTTTGATTTCCCTGGATCAAACACTTGACCCTTGTGGCCCTCAGAGCTACTTTCCCTGCAGTTTTATGGTCTGAATTCCTGGAGAATGCAATTACTGTACAAACTGGGTTTTTACTAGACTTATTATATCTGATAATGGAATTCCAGTGGGGGGAAAACGCTAATGTAGAGACAATTATTACCCCTTACCATCTCTCGGCTGATTGGATTCATGTAAGAACAAAGGACTCTCTCTTCATGGTAATTAGTAGACACCTTCCTTACATACCTGTAGGACTATATCTCTTTGTTAAAGAGCCTTCCATTCAGTCAGGGAGGACAGCTGAAAATGCATGTTTGTATTTTGCATAAAGCTGATTAGGAATCTCCAATGAACAGGTTAAATTAAACAAAATTACATTGAGTACCACCTTTTACAAGATATTTCTCAGAACTTTCCTATAGTTTAATATCATTTTGCTACTGTAATGGCACTGTGTACACTGTCCACATACACTGTGAACAGGGACAAAAAGCCTGCCCAAGGATGAATCTTACAAAGAGTCTGAATTTCTAATGTTGTTGCATCCTATCACAAGCATAAGCAATTTCTTAGAAGATAAGTACTATCTATTTAAACGCTCACCTTAACTCACGTGAATCATTTACTGAATTAATTGCAAGCTGCATGCTCTAGTGGTGAGAGAAATATAAATTCTGGTGCATCTCAAAAGCCTATATATAGCCCAATGTTTATTCTGCAAGAATGCACCTAGCAGGCACCCAACTCCCCTTTTCTCCTGCTCCCATTTCTGGCAGTTGCGTCTCTATTAAACGGTGAGTAGACTGTATGACCTGTCTTAATGCTCCTGAGAAGAAGCCTTTTTGTAAACAAAGATCTCTGTTAAATAAATAAATAAATAAATACATACATAACCCATTTTAAGTCAAAGAACTAAGAGTAGGCCTATGTTCAGGCTTGCGCTGCCATTTGCTGAAGCTCTTTAACATTTCATTGCCCTTTGCTTAGTGTGCTCTGTGGAGAGATGGCCCAGTTATGAAAGAGGCTGCACTCCCAGCTTATCTACATTCAACGCACAGCCCGCAAAATGGAGTAAATGGGCTCTTTCAAGTTAAGTGATATGCCAGTGTCTGCTGCTACATAGTGCTGCAATTAGCCTGCATGACAGGCCGTCTCCCTGGGGCCCCTCTCTCCCCCTCACTGTGTGCCGGTAGCAGGCAGAGTGCTAATGGAAGGCGCAGGTAATGGGTGTGTTGCGAGGGCTGGGGGTTTTTGCTTAGACAGCTTTTCTCTTATCTGACAGCCAAGGTTGAGTTGGCAAGCTTCAGACGTCGGCTCTTATATCTTAAGAAAATTAGCACTGTATCCACAGATATGGTGCCACGTAGCATCTCTATCCTGCCTCCTAGTCCTGACACAGGAGAAAACCTGCAAGGCAGGGAGGCATTACGTATTACGCTCTGTTGAAGTTGGGCAGCATTCTAACTATAGAAGGGTTTCTTTTTTATTTTTATTTTTTACACTTGTTGCAACACAGCAAATATACAGCACAGTATGACTATACAAAGGGGACTGCCACAAGGATGACTGCACACAGATGAATGGCCATAAACTTCCAAAGAACACATATACATTATTAAAATCAGGATTTGTTTGGGATAAACCAGATGCTATCGAAAAGTTGTATTTGAGTTAAAAAGACCCTGATGTTAAGGTGAACTATCTTTATTATATCACTGAAGTAACATATACACAAACACTCACACACACACACATTATATATATATATATATATATATATATATATATATATATATATATATATATATATATATATATATACACACAGTGAGGGAAAAAAGTATTTGATCCCCTGCTGATTTTGTACGTTTGCCCACTGACAAAGAAAGTCAGCCTAGAAACCTTAATGACTTGGAGAGGATCTGCAAAGAGGAGTGGGACAAAATCCTTCCTGAGATGTGTGCAAACCTGGTGGTCAACTCCAAGAAACGTCTGACCTCTGTGATTGCCAACAAGGGTTTTGCCACCAAGTACTAAGTCGAAGGGGTCAAATACTTATTTCCCTCATTAACATGCAAATCAATTTATAACTTTTTTGAAATGCGTTTTTCTGGATTTTGTTGTTGTTATTCTGTCTCTCACTGTTAAAATGCACCTACCATTAAAATTATAGACTGATCATTTCTTTGTCAGTGGGCAAACGTACAAAATCAGCAGGGGATCAAATACTTTTTTCCCTCACTGTATATATATATATATATATATATATATATATATAGTAACACGGTTCTGGAGGAAAAGAAAAAAAAAACTTTAGCAATTATACTGAAAAAATGTATATAGTTTACTTTAAATATCAATCATGCATTGAAAACAAAAGGCCCCTAGAAAACTGAGAAATTACATCAATATTTATGGGCAATAATCAGCGATCTCGTTCATGAAAGAACAATGAAGGAAGTTATTTCATATGCTTAGTCTGCAGGAACACCAAATATCCTTCAGTCCAGGAACGTTTGGAGACATTTTAAAATTTAATGCTCTTTCAAATTAAATCGCTTCTCTCCATTGCACTGTTATTGGCTTAAGGTGCAGTTTAGCACTTTCAAAAACTCACACTTTATTCATTATTGATGCATCCCTTCATATAAGAGCCAGAGATGCATCTTTTAAAGTATACGGCAGACCTTTGTCAAGACCAAGCCAAATACAAATAAACAACCAGGAAACTGCATTTGTAATATATGTGAGGAGTGTAGGTTCACGTCTCTGTTTATGACTTCTGGATGTAATACTGTGCCATAATATTTAAGCATATATTACATTTAAGCAACTTGCCACGAAGCACTGGCAGTGATATGTTATATCCCGGTCTTAATATCCCTAAAAAACAAACAAACCAGACCAGTAGATACTCTAGGGACCAGTTCATATCATCATTATTTCCATATTATTTGGTATACGTTACAAAAAAGCATCAAAATAAGATTCTATAAGATGCTATAAAAACACATTCAAATGTCTGTAATAGAAAAATATTGCTATAGAGGCTATAGTTGAAGCACAGTTACTTTTAAAATTCAAATACATTTTGAAGACTTTTTCTCCTGACAATGTATGTGATTATTTGTATTTATGCACTTTGTTTAGGAATTGAGCACAAGAGTAGACGTGCTGTGGAAAGCTTTGTTACCATGGTCTCTGCGAAACAGTCAACTTGGGCATGAAACAGTAATTTACATTCTCACCGCACTTTGTTTACTACAGCTATGAGCAGTTTTCAATATGCTGGTTTTAACCTGAATATTTATTTACTGTGAAAAATCCCTTTAAGTGAATCCCTGACCTTAACAAACAATGAGATATGCAAGAAGTAATACATCTTAATGGTTGTTTGTGTGGCATTTCATTTAATTACCTTAAACTCGTCCAGAACAAAATATGAAATATATTCATGTTGGGTTTAAACTCTTTATAGCCAAATAAACCTGTCACTTGTTCATGATCTCAGATGCTTATTCATTTCATCCTTTTAATTTTCATCTGATCAAAATGTTTGCAGCAAAATCAAATGCATTGAGTCTCACAATAGCCAAATCAATGGTCTACTATCCTGGCTTATATTTATTAAAGTGTAAATTGCCTCTGGAAAAATGTGCTGTTTTCCTAGGCCAGATTCAGATATAATCTGACACAAATGAGATTTAAACCCATG
Organism: Amia ocellicauda; assembly: GCF_036373705.1. Lineage (NCBI taxonomy): Eukaryota > Metazoa > Chordata > Actinopteri > Amiiformes > Amiidae > Amia > Amia ocellicauda. Next base: position 29,099,493 of record NC_089853.1, read on the forward strand.
ACCTTGTATGGCAGTTGGGGGAAGGCTTTTAATTTAACCTCCTACTCCTTGAACCAATCTATAGCCTTTCTTAATGTCATATATAATACACAAGCATGATCTATTTAACTAGGTTAATATTCTTCATCATGTGCACCTATTGCACCATGAGATTGCAATTTCCATACATCTGTGGTACCCTGAAATAACATTAAATGTTCTAAATCAATTTGCACCCCTTGATTCAGTTTAAATTTACCACGGAACATCACCCTAATTGAATTACTGGACTCCCTGTAGGAAGGCAGTCTGGTCACTGAATAATTTTAATTAAACTCTGTCAGCAACACAAAGACATATTAGCTGTCACACAGGCAGTGTCAAGGACGTGGATTGGGGCTGGGTGAAGGACAGTCACTGCGAGGGTACATCCTTACTCTCACACACGCTCTCGGAGAGGGACCAGGGGTCAGCAGCAAACACACAACACTAAAATCACAACATACATAGATATGCCACAAAATGGATGTCGTAGTATTTCTATCATTTAAATCTTTTCATCTCACTTTCTCCATCCAAACAGTGTGGGGAAGCAATAAAAAAGGCAAACAGAATGTCAGGGTATATTGTCAAAAGTGTAGAATTGAGAACAAGGGCAGTAATGTTCAGACTGTACAATGCACTATTTAGAGCTCATCTGGATACTGTGTACAGTTCTGGGCTCCACACTTCAAGAAAGATATCGCTGCTCTAGAGGCAGTTCAGAGGAGAGCAACCAGACTTATTCCAGGTCTGAAGGGAATGTCCTACTGAGAGACTTAAGGGAACTGAACCTTTTCACCCTGGAACAGAAGAGACTACGTGGGGACTTGATTCAAGTCTTCAAAATCATGAAAGGCATCGACCACATCAAACCAGAGGAGCTTTTCCAGATCAGCAGGGACACACGCACCCGGGGACACAAATGGAAATTGGGCTTCAAGGCATTCAAGACAGAAAACAGGAGACACTTCTTCACACAGAGAGTCGTCACAATCTGGAACAAACTCCCCAGCGATGTGTTTGAGCTGAAAATTTGGGAACATTTAAAAATAGATTGGATAGGATCCTTGGATCACTTAGTTATTAATGGACACCAAACGAGCACGATGGATCGAATGGCCTCCTCTCATTTGTAAACTGTATGTTCTTATATTGTTAAATTTGAATATATCGATTTTTTTAATGTTAATCGTTACTTATAATGTCAGTATACCAGTAATAGATATTGTATCTATAAAGTATAACACTGAACATGTTCCATTCCTCCAGTGCTCAATTTGTTCTACATCATCAAACCACAGATGGACTTTTTTCATTTTTTCTAAATTTTATGCAGGCAGATATTTTCTCCCTCTGTACAAACCTATGGGATATTTTGCTATATCTGCACCTTTACAATTTCAGAAAAAAACAGCTTTGAAAAATCCCTCTGCAAATGCAATTGTGATGTTTGTGCTGCTCTGAAGTCACAGTAGACACTGAAGCAATGACAGCTGTATAGCAGAGGATGGGGGATGGATGTATATCCTGTAATAGGCTACTGGAAATTAAGCTGGAGTTTCCAGTGACAAGGAGGCAAGAGACCCCAGTTGAGAGAAAAGAGGCTTAGGTGAAGAGTGACTCAGGCTTAGAGATACTGTCTGCAGGGCACCCTGGAGGTGGAGATAGGAGACGTCATATTCTGGAAAACAAACATGAAAACTAAAACCAATAAGAGATCTGAACATTGTACAGATTTCACAGCCACTGACAGTCCAACTGAGCCAAACCCTCACACTGGAAAATGTTACCGTTCTGCTAGGAAAGGCCACCTATCAGTCTGCCTAGTATGTACCTGCTGGTGTTAATGCAATGACACTTTCTGATGTGTAATTTCACAGCTGCTTTATGAGAAATAGAGTTACATTTTAAACCCGTCAGCCTGGGCTTTACACAATTGCAATTTGATGGACTACCTAAATATTTATTTTCTCCCCAGGAAGTGCCAAACCGAGTCATTGAGTGGATTTATATATATTATTTTTACACAAGGTAAATAACGTGTATATATATATTTTTTTTTCTTTCATCCTGTAGTGAAGGAGGGGCGAACAGTCACAAAGTTCAAACTGGCGATTGAGTGTAAGGCAGCAATGTTTAAACACTGACCCATCCAGCTCAAAAGGCAGGCAAAAGGCAGAGTTGGTCCAGGAACAAGGAGGAAGTACTTTGAAAACAGGCCATTGACATAGTATTACTTTTTCACACGTCACCTTTGAAGAGCACACATATTGAAGGTCTTGAGGATTGATGGTCTAAGGGATGGAAGGCAGGCTGTTCACTGGGACTCTGGATATGATTCATGGCCTGATTTGGACCTGACAGGATTGTATTTAAATGGGAAAACAGTGTGGACCGCCCAGCACTCTCATAGCTGTGGAAACGTATGCTTCCTTGGGTTGATTAGTGCTTTGCAGAGGTGCTGCCCATCACACCATCATTATTCACAGGAAATGGAAGCTTTTCCCAAAAGGGCAAAATCTAATCAGCTGTGAATCTGTCCCCTTGAAAGCCTACAGCCTTTTTTTCCATGTACACTCAACTGTGGCTGGAGTACAGAGTGGTGTGAAGAATCAGTCGATCAGTCTGAAGTGTGAGGGTCACAGGATGTAATCATTGCTGGATAAATTGGTACGGTTCTCTAAAGCAACTCAGTATGTGGCAGAACCCCTCTATGTTAATGACTTGGCATGGTCTTATGGTGGAAGTCTAGTAAAACCATTTCAAGGATGCATGGTATGGTTGCATAAAGCAATCGTTAGGCAAATGTTAAAAAGGGGGTGGGGGTCTGGAAGGGGGAGCTCTAATGATACATTATACTTAAAGACAAATTCTACAAAGCAAATAAAAGTGCATAATACTGACACTGAGAACAACATATTTGAAATAAGAAGCACAGTACTGCTCGATTCTTCATGTGGTCCTTCATATAACCCTATAAACAACAGCATTAGGTTTTCATTTTAATAGTATATTACAGTGCTGTTGTAACAAAGAATAATGCCATACTCTTTTATTGTCATGGGAAAATTAAAACAACAACAACTGAGAACTAACTGGACAACACCACTGAATAACAGTAGCCTAGTCTGGAATAAGCTCCTAAAATTAGCAAATTAGTTTGTTAATGGTTTCTTGGATGTTTAATTTATGTATTTTATTGATATCCAGTAATTGAGGCAGGGATGCCAGAGCAGAAGGATATGTTAAACGAAGAGGGTTCAAAGTCACTACTAAGACAGAGACAACTCACCAGCTCCTATGAGTGTGAAACAGGCACTTGTTTCTAAAAACACCTAAAATGAGCATCACTGTATGCATTTCATCTGAGGCCTTCACTTGTCTGTGTAGGCTGAAAACCATTTTATTGCATTTCTCCAGACACTTCCCTTATTGGTTTCCTTGAGAGTGTTACCAAATTATATAGCCAATAAACTATTTATCAGACCGCTTCACCAAACACACAGCTGCAATAATAATGTAAAATGGAATGGCTTGGGTAAACCTGATAAATGGTTCATTTTAAAGGCCTAATATAAGAAGGCCAGCAATACAATAATGTGCTGTGCATTGCAAAATGTAGGGAAATGTATAACAGCATTTTAACCTCAACATATATAAACAACAAACAAATATGCACAGTTTTCAAACTTGATTGAAAAAAATGAATTACAATGGTCTATTTAACCTCCTCTTATCTCTGATGATGGCTCAATTCAGATTCGTGACTCTTAGTTTATTTGCCAGTGATTCTTAGGGAAAAGGAGATAGTAGAGATGGGTGAAATACTCTCAACTCCATTAATAGTGGCTGAGCTAATAGAAGCGAGAGCAGACAATTGAATTAAACCCTCCGATGGCTTTATTGAAAAACAGTTAATCTCCGTCCGGGTTGAGACTGGGGAAGACAATAGTAAGGAGCCAGTGGAGAGAGCTTTAAATCTCCCCAATGCTCTCCACTCCAGCTGCGGTCGGCAGATACAGCTCCCTCCCCGACACATAAAAAACTGCAGGGTAACCTGTATGCACACTAGGAGCCAGGAGATCCCTGCTAACCCCAATCTGTCCCACTTTAATTGCTGCTTGCCTTCCTTATCGGAGAAGAACAGAAGAAGGCAGAAAATAAGACACCATTGACGGTAGTAAAGGAGCCCGATAACTGAAATTTAATGAGGCAGTGGCGTCTCATTCTGGGAGCTGGGACTGAAACGTAACAGATTCAAGTCCCCAGCTTCTATTAACCATGACTGTTAAGGACAAGGGCACCTCTTGCTACAATTCCACAAGCCAATTCTCAACAAACAGGTATTTGGCTGCCAGCCGAACAGTAAGTCATTGAGTCCTACAGTTACTACAATATTAAGGGACACTTTTAAAAACAGCAGAAAACTGAGCAAATTGTAGTCTGGTAACACTATTTATGGAACCTGAGGAAAAAGAGTGATGTTCAGATTGGTTCTGAAGAATATTTATTTCCATATGGATTTAGCCATTTTGTGTCTGCATTTTCTGGTTACAATATACCAGCAAAAACATGAACTTACATTAGCGTGAAGGGTAAAAATCATTTAAAATTAGCTTTTCATAACTGATATTGAGAACAACGCCCTTCCTGAAACTCTGAAGGGAGATTAAATGCAACAAAAATCAATGAAAGCATGGAGCAAGGCTACCTTAATACAACACACATTTATTTATGCAGCACTGTGGAGCAGTGGTTAGGGCTCTGGACTCATGAAGGTTGTGGGTTCAAATCCCGGGTGGTGCAGTGCTGTTGTACCCTTGAGCAAGGTACTTCACTTAGATTGCTCCAGTAAAATGCCCAGCTGTATAAATGGGTACAAATGTAAGTCGCCCTGGATAAGAGCGTCAGCTAAATGACAAAAATAATAATAATTTAATGGAAAATGTAATGAATGTGTATCCTACAGAAAACAAGCACTGACATAACACATACAATAAATACATAATTACAATCCACAATCACTCAAAAAATAAAACCCCGCCAATTCCTAAGAGATTTATTCTAAATATGGATAGTTCTTCACAATAGCAAGGGGTTATACTATCAATAATGAAAGGAGTTCCCTGTTTCTGAAGCTCTGTGAATACAAGCCCTATAAGCCAGTGAGAATATTCCATATAAACTGTCCATGTCCATAGTCTAAATTCAATGGCACAAATTCAAATTAACACCTGTTTCACTGAGTTTATTTTATGGCACATGTACACTTATTAAAAATACCTTTTAAAAAGTCCCTGTCAGACTGCTCTGAAACTCACTCAGGCATTTCACTGTCTGTCTTTCTCTGCCTTTCTTTCTCGAGGGCAGGTTTCTCCGACGCCATGGTCAATAAGTGTAGCCGTACAGTCGGCACAGTTTTCTCATTTCTCGCAGGCAGCCATGCAATCGAGAGGTGCTCTTGAACCTTCAAACGCCTACAGGGTTTATTATTCTGGGCGCGCTCCAAGATCGCAAAGAACGAGATATTCCATTTAAAATAAAAAAAATAAAAAATATATAAAATGGTTTTAATAACTGCCAGGACCCCGTGGGCAGAGAGAAGAAATACACATTTAAATGTGAATCTCAAGACCTTTGAGAATAAAGAGAGGCCAATCTTAGCTTGGTCTGTCAGTGCTTGAAAGATTTTATTTTGTCTTTTTTTTTTTTTTTTTTTACAGGTCTGACAACTGCTCTATGGCAGAGACAAAAAATAATCATTCTTTCCTCGATTACAAACCTGTGTACTTATACCATTAGAAGATCCAACAACACTTAGACAGTATATAGCTAAGATAGATGGACATTGCAGCAAATGACTCCTTTCTCTGGCTAACACCACCAATCACACAAGCAGATTATAATCAAATGAATAATATTTCTTTCATTTTCTTAAATTTCTGTAAGCTACACTGATTAACAATTTAAAATCCCCTATTGTCTGGAACAGATCTGATCATAGAATTCCTAATATGAAACCCCCCATCTGCTTGATTGGCTTTAAATCGGATTTAGACTGAGCATTAGCAGACTGATTATTTGAATGTATATTTATTCAACACTGAAATATCACTATTTCCACTGACCATCTCCAAAAACCGTGAAGTCCGACTTCACCGTATGAACAGCAGCGTTACAGGTTTGGCCACTAGGTGTCACTGTGAGCAAACACTAGCCATGTAAAATTGGGAACGGTTGACCAAACTGCTTCTTCACATTGTTCAGAATCAATGCAATACCTCCTAATGCTCATAGTGCTATTGGAAATGTTTAAAATGCAGAAAAAAGACTTATATTCACCTGACACTTTACATACACAAAGGAAAAACTGAAAACAGAACAGATTTTTCCAGGGGTCCAATTTTTAAGACCAGATTCCTGTAATGCCAAGGTGAATTATGATACAAGTTTGGAGTGAACCATACACTAATGAAAAAATAAACATGCACTGTTTTCTATCCCCTACAGACACACTGTTAGTATTTTTGCCCGATGGCAGTGGTGTGTGAAATCCACAGTACCCGAAGGGGTTAAATCAACATGTCAGCGTGGAGCACAGAGAAACAATTCAACAGTAACCTGCTCAGATTGTGAAACTGTCACTTCAGTTATGTTTAATGCAGGTTGGAAGAAAAAAAGAAGAAGCCCGGTGCACACTTACAGAATGGAAGGGCTCAAATTGAGCGGCTTTCTGACTGTACTCTCCTCGCTACACTGGGCCTTTATTAAATCTCATATCACAATCTCGGATCTGGCTGTAAGAAGACCTGCTGTAAGCCATTGTCAAAGGGGCACTTTTATGACTGTCAGGCAAAGCAGTTACAGCAAAATTCTTATTCTAAGCTGCCCTGCAAGCACATTCACATGCAGATTAGCAGAATATGAGTGTCCTGGTATGAATGTGTGGGAAGATTAGCAATGCATTACTAGGTATACTGAAAGCAGACAAAGATATTGGTAATGTGGGGACAAAGAAGAGCTTCAACAAACTGTTAATAAAATCCCTTTCTTCCTCTGTAATTTATTGGAGCACTAATCAAAATAATCATTGCGCAGTCTCTCTCCTACTGCGACAGCATGCTTCTGTGTGTTTGGTCTCTGCCGAAAAAGGAGCAATCACATTACTTTCTGGGTTTCTGAAAAAAAAAAAAAAATCAATACTGCACCGAGGTGACTTAGTGAATTATAAATATTGTATCTACAGTTGATATTGATCACTTTTTTTAGGCTTGGTGTGTTGGTGTGTGTGAAACTTCAGGGGTTTGGGGAGAAAATGCATCTTCATAATATGATGTTATTATCAAGAATTTGCTCCAGAACAATGTATGTGTGAAATTAATGTTTTTCAGCATACAGAATGCCATACCACAAATAGTTTTAGAATGGCATTATTCTGCTCTGTGAAGTGCAGATTTTAAATAGAGTAAATAGAAAGCACTATAGCATTGTACAAAGCAGTGGCAAAATAAATATACTAAAAACTGAATAGGAATGTTGATTTATAGATCAACAGAGAAATGCATTACTGGTTAAAACGCAATGTGAATATATGAAACAATGACTGAAAGAAAAGTTTACTGAGATCAACGTGTCCTTGTCTAAGACCTGTCACATGAGGGAGTATACTGCTCTAAAGGAGAGAGTTTCAGTATGTTTTTTCCAGTATTAGAGCCATTGTTATTTAAAAACACTTCACAAACCCAAACCGTTCTCTATAAAGACCGAAGCCACTGGCTGATTGGCTCTTAATCCCACTGTGTGAAGTCCTGGTTGTTGATGATTTTCACCCACAGTGTATTCTGTGCCGTGGTGGGAAGGGGGCTCACCGTGAGCTGCCACTTGGTGTTGAGGTCATCGTGGGGGGATGGGGGGCATAGGGAGGGGTCCTCTTCTTGGTGCGGAAGGAAGGAGAGTGGTGGTACAGGTGGGTGGGACACTCCACCGCCGTTGAACTGCTCCGTGTCCAGAGAGGGCAGCATGCTGGGGTCAACAGATGCCAGCACAGAGTCTGGGCGCTAAAACAACAGAGTATGATTATCTGTAGCATTTGTGGCATTAGTGCTATATAACAACAAAATCACAATTATAATGGTTTAAAAATAAGCTTTGGACGGCATGTCCCATATCATTAAAACACAATGGGGTAAGTTTACATAAAATCATCAGATACTTATAATAAATTAAAAAAAAAAAATCATATTGTTTTACTGAATCTGATAACCGATGAACAAGCATATTAGTGTGATCAATTATTTTTAACTTTGGAATAAAATACACCAGGCTATACATTTTCTGCCATGCTGCTATAATCACTACGAACATCCATTGCTTTTGATTCCTTTGTGGCCAGGACATACTCTGATGGAGGATAAATCCAGGCTCTGACATCGTCTCAGGTTCCAACTCCCTCTGTCTAAACAGGAGCTACTCACTGGAAATGATTTTACAGACTCCGAGCTAATCTCATTACGAACGGATACACTCTGCCTGGGCTAATCCAACAGTTCACCACAATTATGTTTCAGCCTCTTACAGAGACTTGACATAAGTACATTTAAAATATATTTCCGGGACTACATAAATTACTCATTCATTCAATTTCTTAAAGCATTACCCTTTGCCAGGTCTCCTTAAGCCCGCAGAGCCGCAGCTGCATGGACCGTTAATTTGTAATTATATAACAAATATATCTATTTTGATGGTATGCTTGCTCGTATTAGTGCTTGCTAGAGAAATACACAAAGGGAACAGTTGGTTGTGTATTGCAGACAAAGATTTGAACCTGAAAGGTCAACGGAAATACATATATGAGAAGCACACAAGTTACACTACATCAAGTTTAACATGTAGTGTGGGAAAGTCAGATTTTATAGCTCTCTTTAACCCATCACCTACTAAAGGCCTGGAAACATGACCATCGTGAGCAAATGAGAAAATAGGAATGAAGAGGATGCAACAACAACCAGTCGCATTGCAAAACTCATGACCTATAGCTGCTTCAGGAATTTTTCTTCAACTGCTAATATAAATATCAAAGTCTGAATCATTGCGTCCTGTTCTAAAAATATATGCATTTATTCAAGCAAATTTGTCAAGAAACATGTTAACGTAATTAATGAATACAACTAATCTATAATGAAGCCCTTCATCTTTTCATAGTTAAAATTCAAAACATGAAAATAAATATATTAACATGGAATGAATACATCATGCAGTCCAGCTGTTGAGGCAGTAGCCTGGTTAGTGGTTTATTATTGTTTGTAAGAAACAATTTCTTTACTCAATACTATTTAATTTATAACTGAGGGATTTACATTTCCCCAGCACAGAGAGATTCAATAATGATGTATAATTCAAAGCTAATGCCTTTAGGGTGAAATTGCTCTAGATTATAACTTTCCTTTTCTTCATATTTTTTTTTCTAGAAATATGCTTCAATGATACTTTGAATTTGTAAATACCTTAATTTTTGCTCAGACTCAGGTGGGTTTTGTTTAATGAAGCCCCTTAAAATCTAATTATAATAATTACACAAAACTAATATTCATGATTTTCATGAGATCTTGCAGGACCTCACTAAAGGTTTAAATATTAGACTACCTACCCCGCCCCCCAAAATGTCAATATATTCAATAATGTTTATATATACATTACTAGTATCGAGACTAGTAAATAAAAGGTCAGATCTACCAACACATGGACTGCTATGTTCAGGACAACAGGGTTTCTCATATTGCTACAGAAGACATTACTCCTGTCAGTGCTCTAAAGGATGTTGGAGAACATAACAGTTACATTTTGCCGTTTGGAATTTTGTGCATCCTCATCTTAGGAGGCTTTAACTGAGTTCATGAGCAATGAACAAGCTGACCCATAACATATCAAATTTGAGGATTATTTCCTTCCGTGCACAAAAAGAAATGAACAACTCCTACATGGTTGCAATCAATCAAGACCACATACAATAATGCCCTGAATTAACACTGAGAGGCAAAAGAAAAATGCATTACTGCTAACAACTAACAAAAAGCAACTGAAAAATAAGAATAGACACAGGAAGACCAAAAATGTGTCTGTCAGATAGCTTCTAGGTCTTGCCACGGAGAGAGACAATGCAGTTTTTGTTTTCCATAATAAGGATGTTTGCTCTCTAGCTGCTCATTCATTAACCTGGCATATGGAAGAAAATCAAATTAGTTTAGCTTGATTCTACACAAAAGAACAATCTATCTCTCCAAATTAGGGGCATGCAATGTCTGTGAGCAGCGAGTCCCCGTCTCTCAGTCGGCGCGTGCCTGGAAACGGAAAGCAGCGGTCAGTGGGGTAATGAGACGGGATGGAGTGTATGCTAAGCTATGCACAGTCACACAGCCGCTGCTCAGCATTCATTTGTACTGCAGTCCCCAGCCACCTGCCCCCTGCCACACAGATCCCCATGCAACAATTCACTCTGAGTAGCAGAACAGGAGAGGTCATATGCTACCCTACCCTGTCCTATACTATCTCCTCTATCTTTTCTTCTGTCTTTCTTTATCTTCCATTTAATTCATATTTTACTTAGATCTGTGCACACCTGCTTAGAGACCCATTAGAAAAACAATTACTTCAATATAGAATATAAAGTAAAACAAAATAAAATAAGGATGTAGCTAGTATTAACATGCTTCTAAAACCTAGACATATATCTGTATGTTTTTAAAATGAACAACTTCACACTATAAATGTTAATATATGCAAGCACAATGACCTTGACAGCTATTCCTGTGTCAACCCTACAGCAGGCAACTGTTGCCCCTTCTGATTGACTTTACTTGCAATCACTGTCCATGGTCCTGAAGAGAAACTAAAGCCTCTCAAAGACCTGGTTTATCTGCCATCTTTCACCCCATGCGCTTGACGGATGTCTGCTATGGAGGTGGCACGTGTACTTCATTCAATTAGCAAGGCTCTGAAGCCTCCTTTGGGACACAATGGCAGCAGAGAAGGCAGTGAGCTCTGTTTAACAAAGATGTGTGCCGCGGCTGTGTCCTGCTCCGCCCGGCTCATTACTCATCTCTGTGACTGCACAACCAGAGAGGGAGACCACAAAGGGAAGTCCACTCATTGCCCACACCCAGACTGAAGGCCACTGCTCGATCCAAAACACCAAAAGACTGCTCACACTTAGCTCTTTAAGATATTCGTTTTCATTTATTTTATGTTATTATCTGTTCATTACTTCGATAAGGATTTATCAGACAAATGTATATAATTATATTATTACAAAATGATTCCTCACATTTTATTTCAAAGTTATAGGGTCCCAATTCTTTCTTGCAAATCGTTTTGGATGAACTTTACATTGGCATCCATTTTCCAATTAATGACCTATTGAGGCGAACTACATCCATGCGTATTGCAAGCAAGGCAGAGGAATTCAAAACTCACATCAACCCAGTCTGATAGGAGTAAACAATAGACATCTGCAAAGCTCAGGCTGTGAACAACATCATAGGCACAACACTATCTCAGAGCCAACATCTGCACAGGCAGCTAACTCACAACCATGAAACCCTCTTTCTTGCTATCGCTAAGCCACGCATCCACCAATTGATAAGGCTTGTTTTGGAAATAATGCATATTGGACTTTTTTTTAAATGCAGACAGAAATGCAACTTCACTCTTCAAGTAATTACACCCTCCCCCCCCCTGCAGTTTTGAAACGCATGTTGAATGCATGAAACGCATGCATCACAGATACAAACCAGATATTTGTTTGTTTGTTGTGCAATGTGCAGTTTGAAATACAACTGAAGCTAATGGTTCATGTTTCACAAGTTCCCTGTATCATTGTGTAAAACAACTGTGAAATCTAATTACGGGAAATTATTTAAATAGTCTGTGAATATTAGAAGTTATCCATACCTGCAGTGATATATTTTATCATGGACAGGCATTTTAATGTGCTTTCCAAATAGGTTTAATCTGTTCCCCCAAAGAAGGCTTTACAGACTGGATGGCTAGAGAAGTTCAATATGTGATTAGTACAGTTTTCCCATAGTTAGGCTAGATGAATACAGGACATATATATATAAAAACATATATTATTTGGTCTACTTTAGTCAGATGTGTGTTCCATTAGTCCTGGCCTACCACTAGACAACAATGCAATTTGGTGTCTCTATCAAGCAATACATACATTGATATTGATCAAAGTTTAATTGAATTGCAGTTCAGTGACGTGCATCAGCGGACAAAGCTCAGTCCAACCTCAGAATAGCTGGAATAAGAACAATATTCCATCTTACACCAAAAAAGACAAAAGAACAGGGAATAGATAGGGAATATTAATAATTTTAAAGAGAAGAAAATATTAGCAAATATACATTGATGACTTCTATTCAGAGCTGTGGACATGCAATCCTCATAAAGATGTATTAAAGTGGGTTCAGTATTAAACATTAAGGAAGCATGACACAGTTGTAGATAGGGATTTTCACACTTCATTAGTCTGTAAATTAACATATACATACAGAGCACACATAATCAATTGTTTAAAGTCACCACACATTTAAACTGTAGCATTAATTTGACACTTCATATTTTAAAAATGCAAATGTTTTTTCCTTATTCAACAACTAATCATGTTTGTAATTGCGATTGATGGCATGATTGATCTCTGGCAGATGCAGCAGTGAAGAGGGCGGGCTGTAACTGTGTTTGTAATGTATGACTCTGGTCCTCTGGGACAGGTGTATGGAATTAGGTGGCTGTACTGAAAGAATTAGCTGCAGTGCAATACATTCAGTTGAGGTTATATTAATTAAATGCATTTTTGATTTCTGCAATGCCGGCATACATTCAATTAGAGTACATAAGGGACTATTACCTGCCACACTAAAGTAACAGAGACACACTAAAAGTGTGTAGTCTGTATTTTATAGAACTCAGCTATACCCATCTACAGAATCTATCCAACCAAAGTATGTGTGTGTGTACAATACACATGCATGCATGAATACAACCATAGCTACTGCTTATCTTAGTAATTCAACAGATGTCTTATTCTGAATGTACAGATGGATTGTGCAACACTCTCACAAAGAGAATAAGCATGCAGCCTACAGACACCCTCCAACCCCCTCCCCTCAATTGCACTGACAGTCACAGGAGCCAGAGAAATAATTACACTGCCTCCGTTTCAAACACCAGCCTGGCTTGCTTCTGTCTGTAAGTGTTCCAAAGAACGTTATTGCTCGGGCGCTGCAATAACACTCATCTAAATGAATTCCCCAGCACTTTACTGCATGGCTGGAAGTGCTAATTTATTTTGGCGACCAGCTGGAAAGAAAAACAAATTAATTCGGCACTTAAGTTCCCCCTCTTGTGAATAATGCATCACACCCCGCACCCCCTACCCCCCATCTCTAGCACCTTTTCCCACTTTCCCTCCCAGTTCATTTTCTCTCTCTCTCACCTCCCCTTTCTAGTATTATTATTATTATTATTATTATTATTATTAGTAGGCATGGTTTACACCTAATTTCTTTTATACATAATGTCTCATTGTAAACAGTGGGGTTAGTGTACTGGAAGGTCAAGGACTCAAAACTATATATGCAGTTTTCTTTCCAATACCCCTCCTTTTATGTATAAAAACCCTATAAACATCTCTGCATAGGAGGCATACATTTAATTTTCCACCCCTATATTTGACTTGGTCTCTTGCCCCATTTGCTTGGGATGATGGGTGTCCATCATGTCCCCTGTTGCCTTGATGAGACACTCTCTTCTCCTGGAGTGTTGCAATGCTTCAGATTTTGGTAGCGATCTTGAAATCTTCCTGATCTAATTAAAACCCTTGGAAGCCCCCTTCATGTGTTCAGTCTAGCAAATAATGTATTCCGTGAAATCATCATACATTTTAGTGAAGTAAAAACCACTAAACCATGAGGATAAGAGTTGTCCACCATGCTCTGTTTAGTGAAAAGACATTACCAATAGTTTTGAATCTTTTCAAGTTATGAAACCCTGGAACACAAAGGCTGCTCAATAGGGGTTTCTAATGCGAGCTCTTGTACAATCTGAGTCAACATCAGGCAACACCCTATTAACTTGCTTTTTTCTTCCACCACTTCCAGCTACCTCCACTCTGTAAGTCCCAACCCCCTCCCCCCTTTCCTGGTGCGTCAGTTAACTGCTTTACTCTCCTATGCCCCATTTAATCTTTGTCCTCTATTTCAGAATAATGACCCACGGCCAATTAATGTAAGTACAACCGGACCACCATTCAATCTCCAGTCTACCCCAGGCTGTGATAACAATATGAATATTAATTTGCATGTAATTTGCCATGTACTTCATGCAAATTAACAAAAGTATGTGAAAATGGGGTGTGTGGGGGGTTATACAATTGCTCTTTTATGTTGCCACTAATTATTGAAGTGTGTGCCAAATACCCCCCCCACACACACACCCTGAAAGAAAATCAATAATACAGTAAGGTCTAGTCCTGAATTAAGCATAAACCTTGGTCTCTTCTTTAAGAGATCTGAATCTAGACTCCCACACAGTGATAAAATACAGATTAGATCATATTTGATCAGTTATTACATTACTAATTCCAGTTTCATTAATAAGGGAAAATGTACCTCAGCCTGTTAAAGCTTACAAAGTAAATATACAGGCAAAACTCAGACTGAAAACTTTTTTTAAATACATTTTAACACATTACAATAACTATGCAGTCTTTCCTGTGAAGGAGGAGAAATCTTAGGAGCCCAGGACAGTAAAGAATATGTCATTTTGTTTAAATAAATAAATAAATAAATAAATAAAACTATGCATTTATTTTTAGAAAAATTACAACAAGCATAAATGCCCATTTTTGTATATTTTTAAATTTCAAATGTTTAACCGTAACACTTTACATAAAAGTGTCATTAATACAAGATTGCTAAATAGTTTATAAAACAGTTAGGAATCATTAATAATTCCATTGATAAATTGTCAATATACTTTTAAAATATATGATGTATCATTTTTAATAAAGATTTGAATCAAAATAGTGTTTTGGCAGATCCCAAATCACTATTCTGTTAAATAAAAAAAGAATGATAAATGATAAATCATATTTTATAAAGGTTTATTGATAATTTATCAATGGGATTATTAATGGTTCCTAACTATTTTATAAACTATTTAGCAATCATGTATTAATGACACCTTAATATAAAGGGTTACTGATATAACTTTAAGGGAATAACCATTAAAAACATTAATGTACACGACTAAAGTTTTGAACACCCCTGTTTTTCCAGTTTTTATTTAAATTTAAGCAGTTCAAGTCCAGTGAATAACCTGAAATGGTACAAAGGAAAGCGGTAACCTGCCAGAAGTTAAAAGTTTAGGTTACCAAAAACTGAAAAATAATGTACATTTCAGAATTATATACTGTGTTACTACACCCTCTTAAGCATTATTTGGCAGTGTTACCCACAGCTCCTGTGCATAGAAGTTACACTGTATTCCTACATTGTTTGAAAGCTTATTCTCTTGGCTACCAGCACTTTCAAACACATCAGATTAACAGTTTCCGTGTCGCTTGCTGTCATTCAGAGCCCGGAGGGTAAAAGCACAAGCTGCTTGGGGTGGGGGGGGTTGTTCTCATTCAGACGGTCACAGATCACTCAGTTTCGATCGGATTTCTTTGCAAATAGGCTTGTTTTGTTAAGAATTATTTGATGTTCTGTCAAACACAGAGAAGTTCAGATACAATTATGTAAAATCGTTGTGTATTAGTACACTGTAAACAGTTTTCCATCTTGACATTTTGAGCTCTCTACGGGTGTGTGTTGATTCTACAAAAAATTTGGATGGTCTTGGTTTGATCAGTAGCAGTCTGGTACCAGAATATGTCATAATTGTCAATATATTCTGAGATTTTGTATTTCTACTCAGACCAAGTATCCCCCCACCCCCCCATTTCAGAATGCGGAGGCGGGGGGCGTAAACACATTTTTCACATCAGAGAATGCTTTCATGGGATACCAAACACTTGGCAAAGAACACAACAGTGAAGAGTACACATGGGATTAAATAGAAGCACATGGATTGTGTGCCTGTTTAAGTGTACCAGAGGGGTTTGTCAGCTTAAGGGGTTAAATTTTGTTAAACAAAACAATTCCATGATTTATTTTTTATCTCCAATTGTTATTTGTTCTATGGTTTAATTTCAGAGTATGTTGAGACATTAAACTGCATAAATTGAGGTGTTCTATGTCTTAACTGGCATGAGGAAAATTAACATATTGCCGTAGTTAATCAGCTTAAGACAAGCTTAAAAAGTGTGAAGGTATCAATAATATTTCAGAACCTATTCCAGTACACAGCAGGAGAAGAAACCCATGAGTCTCTGCCAGGCCACATGTTTCAAGCTTACTTTCCTTGCATTTTTAATGGACTTTGATTTGATGTACAGTGCTGATTCCACATTAATTATAGCATTAAAGCTACTTTCAAAAATGAATTCTGTCTTTAATAGGAATGCAACCACAAATAAAATAGATCCTGGATTTGCAAGTAAACAAACAAATTCATCAATTCTCAATTCAGTTGAACAGAAAAAATAAATGTTTTCCCTAAATCTATGTTATGTGCTGTGCATTGCCTTAAGCCATTCTGTCTGAAATATACCTTCATTGGCTCAACAGACACATTGCACTAGTCTCAGGGAGGCAATCACTTTGTGATGCTGTAATTTATGCACAATGTTATAGTTTTATAGCTTTTCTATTAATCTGTGTGGATATGGTTTCTTGCTCACTTCTGGCACTCATAAAAGAGACAGTGAGGAGTGTAGCTGTGAGGCAAAGTGCTCTGGGAGGGGTCTATTAGTGGCGAGGAAGAGACGCACAGGGGAGAGACAGACAAGATAGAGATGGATGCCCCAACTCTGCCTGCTCTGGAGCTCGTAAACCAGTTACTGTCCCACCGAGCCCATAAAGATAGCTGCATTAAGATAATAATGTTGTATAGTAATTATTAAAGAGCAATAAAGTACATTTAGTACCCTCTCCAGGCTACTGGCTTACAGACTAGTCATTTTTTAGTTGCTGAAGAGGACAGTGGGGGTTTATCATTTATCCTGGGATGTTGTGTACAGACTGTGGCAGTGGGAAAAGAGGAGAAGGGAGATAAAGAGTACAGTAGGATAATGTGCTGGTCTTTTTAGGCTGTTAGTGCTAGAGGCCTGGGCTCAAGCTCAGAGTACAGAGGTTCACAAAACATGCCTGGGTCACTGCTTGACGCAGGTGAGACCCTCTAAAGAACAGCAGAGGAGAACAATGAACAAGACAGAAAACAAATCAATGCCAGAGAGGAATAGACTGCTTATGCTGACACTGCTTTTTTAAGGGTGAATATCACTGACAATCCAGTGGGTCACTGGAAAAGCAAAACCTGATTGAACTTAATATCTAGGTAATGTAAAATATACTAAATACTTCTTACCTTATTGCCTCCTTTATTTAATCTTTTCATTGCCAAATTGAATTAACAATGTATATTTTTTACCATTTGATAAGTCATGCAGATTTACTCTGTTTTGTGCAGCTCTGGGATCAATACAGAGCAAACGTGTCTGTTCACAGCCCACTGTGACAATTCCTGAAATCTTTGTGGACCACACAACCGAAAGTATAATGTAATAAATCACATTAAGGGCCTTGAATCACTTAATATAACCACAGGGGTAAGAATAAGGTAGAATGACAGTGTAACACTATATAACAAAAACAACACATGAAACTGGAGTATAGGCTTTTTACAAATTTCATCAGCTGAATGCCAAAGCTGAGGTAGCTCCGCCTCTGTCTTTGTTTACACTGCATTCTTGCCTGTGGTTCAGTATGAAATAAATGACCTATTATTTTCTAGTTGTTTCCGCAGGCCTCAGTGAAGTAATAGGAATCTTGTGTAGATGGAAGAATTCCAGTGGGGAGCTGGAACTCCCTTTCAATGAATATATATGCTATCAACACAGACTCAGAGCTTAGCCTCCTCCGGCACTGTCTGGGCAGCTGTACTGACTGGACTGAAACAAGGCGAGCATGAGGTCCAGTGCAAAACCTGAGCACTGCAGTGCTGTTACTAAAAACAGGCCCAACACAGGAACCCCTGCACATTACCTGCAAGCTAACGAGCTGCAATAAGTCGTAGGTCTTTAAGCAACAGGGTGACGAGCACACGTTGGGACGCATTCACAACCAAACAAAACTCCTTCGTGTTTTTCATTCCAACAGACAAATTAGTTACCTAATTAAATTGTTTGCTCGATCTGACCAGCTGAACACACTATCTCGAGTCTTAAACCTATGAGAATTTAGAGACGCCTACAAGAGCGACTGCATGGCGGCCCTCCAAGACTGGATCTGTGCCCTGTGGGTCTCCTGAATAAAAGTCTTGTAACAAATGGAAAAATAAATCGATACATATATAAACATCAACACTGAACATGAAAAAGCTGCAACACATTAAACTAGTCTGGAAAGTGGGACTGAGTGCTACCATTAATATTACTAGATATACAACAATGCAAGAAGTCATCTCCAAAGAGCTGTGCAGTGATTGGTGGAGAATAAGCTTAGACACTCACCTCTGAGCCAATGAGGCGAAGAATAACTCCCACATTGGGCTCTGTGTCTACAGTGGTTTGAAGCGTGCTGCCCTGGGTAAGAATGGTACATAATGTTAGTACATCCTGCATTAGTAAGAAAAATGTGCACTTGTTCAAAAGCATTTTTATCTTCACATCCATATAGTCTTGCAGGAACTCAGTGATGAATTGACATGGGCAGAAACATTGTTTTCAGACCTGGAGTGAAAGTCTAATATAAAGACACTTCCAGGCAACTATTGTTGGGATAATGAACAGTGTTAATGAAACTAAAGTATGATTGATGCTAGACATTAAGTAAAATAGGTCCTATATGCATTGGTATAAAATTTTGTTAATTTTTCTGCCCACTGAATGCGTAACCAGGAGATTATTTAATATGATTTGTCTCAACTTTTTGAAGTTGACGGTGGTTTCATAACAAGACGTTATTGCTTGTTGGTCTAGTTTGCTTAATTCAGCCCTGGTGAATTAGAACAAATGAAGGTATGTGAACAAGACTTGGCATCTCTGGAATAACAAGGATTACCTCTGACAGCAAAACAATACAAACACTGTGCAGGAATAAATTAGCTATATACATTACATCACCACCACAGGGGGAAATGCAATTAATTTTAATTTCATGAATCATGTGATATTTAAAAAATATATATATTTAATCTTGTTTTCAAGAACAAAAAGCAAATAGGCATAAACAAATTCTTCAATCTTGAGTCAGCAGAGAACCTCACCTGCAGAATTCTGATTATACGGATATATATTGTAATGGGTACATGCCCGTAGACGGGGGGGTTCGGGTAATTCGAAAGACCGCCCTCTCACTGCCAAAGATCCAGAATTTAAGTCCGTTTTTTGTATTCATTAATATCATCCTTTACAGGAGTATTACATGCGCAGCAACTGACGTTATGCACTCATAGCAAAATCTGTGAGGCCAACGACATCCAGCTGGATAGTGAGTATGGGGTGAAAAGAGCAGGAGAGACAGCAGGCAGCAGCGTCATTGTCGCAGAATATTGAACATATGTTCAAAAAGACTGCCAAACAGGGTAAGGTTGTTATATTTAATACCTAACCTAACAGTCGAGATAGCTAACGCTAGCTATGTGCTAGCTAAGAGTCGTCAACCCCACAGGAGCAGAATGTTGCTAATGTTTTCACTCATGTGTGTCTGTGTCTGTCAGGATTACGCAAAAACTACAAGACCGATTTTCACAAAACTCAGTGGAGGGGTGTAGCACGGGTCAAGGAAGAACACAGTAAATTCTGACCATTATTCGTCCAGTGGAACTAGCTAGCTGGGGTACCACAAATCTGTCTCAATGGTAACTACTTGGAAATTTCCAGGGAGGATAAAATAAATTGAAACCTGGACAATAGTGAAATAGTTCCCCTAAACATTTAACCTGATTCAACTTCCAGATGTCTTTTCAGCAGCGGTTTATGCTGGAAAAGGCCAATACCAGAAACAGCATTGGTGAATCATGTGGAACAAACACAATTTCAATTAGTAAGAAATGGAGCAATGGGGAAATACAGAGTATATATATGACTTTGTTCTGCTGTAGATGAAAAACAGGACTAAAATACAGTATGTATCTGTTCAACTGCTAAAAAGATGAACAAGGCTGCAACAGCCCGGTGGACTGAAGCCTCTCTCTCACCTGCAGGGGCACCTTCTCCACCTTCACTCCCCTTTGACCTCTCTCTTCCATCAGCCTCCTGTACAGAGCCTGGTCCAGGGGCAGGGCAGAGAAGCCCAGGGGGCTGCGGATGTGCCAGCTCACAGTGTTCATCACTGCAAACACACAGCAAAAAGCTCACTGGATGGAATAGCCTGCTCTGGGGTGAGATATTAAAGTGTTTACCCTGGTCCTTTTCACAGATGTAATATGGTACTAGCTAGTAGTATAGAAGCAGAGAGGACATACTGTCAAAATGAGTTACCAATTATGCCTGTGTGTACACCTGGTCTGTGGAGCTGCAATAAAGTACAATTTATTAGCTTATGGGCTGGTTTCAGAGACATAGATTAGCTCTAGACTGTCCAATGTTATTTTAGGTGGAGTATTCCAAGTGTTAATCGAGGTCTGTGAATTCAGTTGGCTATGTATGTTATGTATCTTACATTCAAAAGCAATTTTTGTACACTATTTCTATTTAAAGTGCTGTGTATGCACTGCAGGTTAAAAACCCCTTTGCTTTCCCAGTATCTGCTTTGCTGGTCCTTAAAAAGCATGCAGGTTCATGTGTCTGTAATGGTTATCAGTCATTATCATGCGTATGGGCTGACCTGGAGTAATGGGTATTAGTATTGAAAGTGTTCAATCAGACTGTCAATGTTGGGTATATTCAATGTGATTGGTTGAGAGCTGACCTGTAGTGATGGGGTAGTACTCCAGCACCAGCGCAGCCCCCCCGGTGAAGATAGTGGCACAGTCCCTACCGTGGAACAGGAAGCTGTGGTTCCAGGTGGGTTGCTCATCAGGAAACCCTGCGGGGGACACCTGGAGAAGAGAGGGGCCCCATTTACCTCACTCCTACTCAACAACACTTGACATTGTAAAGGCTTGTACCTCAAACAACTGTGGTGACAATACATCACTTATTTTAAACATCTGACTGCCTGCTCATACCTGGGGTTATGTGCAATAGCAGGAACTAGATCTGCCTTTTTTATTCTTTACCTATTTGCCTGGTTGTCGTAGGTGACTTATTTCTGTCAGATACATCACTTTTCATTAAACAGAGCTACCAGAAGAGAATGGCAAAGACCCACCCTGCCTTGTGCAGTTTTACTGATAAGATTAAGGCTCTCCTGCTTTATTTCCTGTACAACTAAATAAAATCAGCGCTGCCCGGCTCAGCTCTCAGTACGCAGTGATAAGCTGTGCCCAAGGAGTGAGTATACCCAGCGCCTGGCCTGAGGCCTGGCAAGGTTGGTGGAGGAAGGCAGATGGCCCCGGTGCCACATGCCTGATCACACAGAAGGGGGGGTGATTAAGCTGTGCACGCTGGCAGTTTGCTCTAATGTAGGAGTTCTGCAATGGCCTGAGAAGGGTACTGAGGAGCTGAGATCGCTCTTTTGTGGTCATAATCCTGAAGCAGTCAGATGCTGAAATGTTGGTCACTGGATTAAAGTTGAGTTTACAGACAACAAAAATACATATATAAGAATTAACACTTTACTGGCCACTAGATTGGTTGGTATAAGACACTTTTGCCACAAGGTACCTACAATTTGTGTGGCAGAATATACACTGCAGTATATTTACTTCTATATATATTTACAACTTTTATACTGGAATCTTATCAATTTGTTTGTTTTTCTGACACCTACTTCCGCAGTTAAAGGGTTAGTATGCACTTTAAAATAAAAACAACTAGTTCACATTAACTAGCCGAGATGGTATCCACTCCCTGAACCCAGCACAAGGGGCATGAGCAGCTATCTCTACTCAGTTTATTAGAATAAAAGATCAGAGGGGCATTTCCTGTTTTCATTTTTTCTCCACCAACTAAAACCTTTACTGCTCAAAATGTTGTCTAAAATGCAGGACGTTATTTTCCCAAATGACTGTAATTTAAAGACACAAAATATTTAGATTGTTTTAAAAGCATATTTCTCTAAAGCAAATAATTATAACACACATGGCTTATGCATCTTAAGTATGGAAATAAATACAGCTGTGTTTCAGGTTGCAGATTTGTCAAATCCACCCAGTCACTCATGAAATATTTCTAATTACTTTGGATCATTTCAAACCTGAGAACACCCCGGTCTGTTAGAAATAATTTGCAGTCCTTTCCATATTAATATGGGACAGATTGCCATGGAAATTACAGAAGTGTGATTTGCACGCTCTCATGAAGAGCATTCTCCCCCAGGACTCCTCATCCATAAATGTCATTGGGACAGGCTACCCTGCACACACAAAGGTCAATAGTGACACCACCTAGTCAAGTCCTTATTGATTCCCAATCCACTGCTGTTAGATAGGGTAATTACACCGCAATGTGACATTTTAATGATCTAAATATATGCAGATTTGTTCAAAGTATTGCCGATAGGAATGAAACTTCGATCAAAGGTCAATGATTCTCCAATTACCAATGTTTCTGACCACCTGAACCTTATATAAACAAACACAAAACTAAAATATTCAAACTGACTATAAAATTCAGTTTACGATGATTAAAAAACATAGATAAATGAAAACAATTCTGATTACATGGTCACCAAGAAAAAACATTAACAACAAAACAAGCTTTGAGACATATAACCATGTGGTTCTGGGACTGAATTGAAAACTCACATATAGGTAATAGAGACACTAAGCACAGGGCTGTGTGCTTTCTTTAGTGGCCAAACAGCATGACCGGACAAGAGTAGCTTCTTTGGCCAGCAAAACCATAAGATCCCATATTAGTGGCATATAAAGGGGATATTGGGGTAAACAAACAATTTATGATCAGAAATGACTGTCAAGCGGTCAAACAAAAAGCCTGCAAAAAACTAAACCCACCTATACATAAAAAACAACATTTAAAATCTTGCAAATATCCTGCACATACATATCCTGAATGATTTTAGGCCTATATTCTGTTGGATTCCCTTTTTTTTTTATAATTATACAGGATTTTATTTGTGTTCAGGAATTCTGTTTAAATGCTGTGTTTTTTGCTACATCATTGTAAGAATATGGGGGAGGGGGAATCATAGCATCCTCAAAATCTGGGACCACTCAGAGGATCACAATCAAATGTGGAGGTTCTCTGTGTACAATGACCTTCCCCTGCATACGGGAGGCCCATTCAGAAGAGGCCAGTTGATCCGAGTGCATCCGCTTGGCCGAGCACAGATGGAGTTCCTCTGAGTGAGTGCAAAACGCCTGGGCCCGTGCTCTCACGTGAGCGCTCACACTGATTCACACAGACAGACTGTCATAATAATAGCTTGTGCCAAGCTCCACATCCTGAGAGGTGGGGGTTACTGCCTTGCTGATAGTGGGGGTTATACAAGAAGAAAAACTGTTCACACGCAAGAAACATGCACACACCCACGTAGGCCGACATACTGCTACAAATGCTCTCGCACGCCCATTTTCTCTGCCACATGATTATGAACGCACACCGACAGCCGAGTGACACAGAGAAAAGTATTGCAATGTGACTACATCGTTTCTGTACACTTTGGTTAATGTTTGTAAATAAAAATCTTAAATGGAAGGCATTTTAAAAAGATATTCACCTTTACACCCTTTACATATTCATTTTAAAAAACAAAATTTGTATTCCATTTATAATGCCTGCATAAGGTCCTACTTTAAAGAGAAATACTGTACTCAAAATCCAGAGATGTCTCTACCCTGAAATAAGAATGAACTGGGAAAAAAAGTCTATCTTTAATCACAATGGAAACAAAAACACTAGAGAATGCTGGGCTGATCTATAAATGTAAGAGTTTAAATAAATAATGATTTAGTATTTTGTAGCAGTGCGACTTAGTAAATGTGTATCTACATTTTTATGAAGCAGGATAAAAAGGCAGCCACAGTGCTTTACACAATTTCATTTGAAAGATACACATACAAATACTAACAGACAGATATAAAGGCAGACAGAAGCATTTTAGCAGACTGATCAATATAGGCAGTGCAAGTCTCTGTGGGGCTCCCTTAGCACTGAGAGAAGAGAAAGATGACATATTTCCATTAAACACAGCGGACCTGGGGAAACTGCCATCATGTGCCTCCTAAAAGCTACATGAGGAGAGAGTGTGGACCGAGGCAGACAGAGGTGGGGGGTGAGAGTGGAGAGCAGTGTGGCAGGAGGGAGAGGAGGACAGGCGGCCCAGGCAGGGGATTACACAACACTGCGCAAATGACTCACAGCCTGGACTCGTAACTCTTGCCTCCTGACACCTTGTTTGGCTCTTCACATAATCATTATAAAATACAATTTAAAAACATAACAGAATATCATTATATATATATATATATATATATATATATATATATATATATATATATATATATATATATATAAAGATATAATTTTGTTTGTTGAATAAAAAACTTGTCTTTATTAATAATTAGGGGGATTTATTATCACCACAAGCGTATAGCAATACTGGAGTCAAACAATTGTTGGGTCAGCTTCACTCCTCTAGGGCGCCTTGCAAATCAATCCCCCGACAAGTCCCACTATATAACCCCACCTATGTGCGACTACCGTGCAGGTCTAACCTCCCTGCCGGTCATTCACCAATCCCCACACATCCATCCTACGTGATCGCCCACAACCACCAATAAAGTCAATACATAAATGTATGATAGGGTCTTTATTTAACAGGGACCCTCCCTCAATTACATGTAAGGTGCCCTTGTATTCCTACACCGATATGTAAGAGGAACTAATCATGTATGGTTTGCCCTATAACACTGCACAAAGCACTAGACAAGGGGGTGTACCCACCTGGCACACTACAATATATTGATATTTTTTGTTATAGTGTTCATAGGAGTTTTATATGATGTCCTTGTGTTAGGATTGTTGAGTGCATATTGAATGTGTTGTGTGTGTTGATACTATTATAAAGCAGTCTTAGTCTAGGGCACCATTAGACACATACAACAATCTCAGTGAGCTGTTCCTATACAGATAAATGTGTCGACAGGGGTACAGACATCAGGAGAAGGCCGTGGTGTGCCCTGCCGATTTAGACTGTGTTTCTTGGTGAGGCATGGGACTCACCTGGGGGTGGCCCTTGGCAGATACACGCGGCACATCGAAGGATGAGGGCTGAGGCTGAGGGAATGAGACGGAGGTGATGGCGATGCCTGCCGCTCGAGGAGTCCGCAGCAGCATGGTGTCTCTGGAAGAACAACCCTGATCTTGATTGTGTGCTTGGTTTCTTTGCACGTTCACTACGCCATTTAGGTTTAAACAAAGTCGCACCAAATACACAGGTACTTTATAAAATCCTTATAGTACCCTCATGCCAGCTGGCCCAACCTGGTCCGGGAGTGCAATTATCCTGTATTTTTGAATAATCAATTTTTAAAGACATCGTTTCATTTTCTACACTTGAACAGGTAATTAAGGAATTTATAGATAATTTGGGACAAAAACAGGCACACTTCTTTTCAAAACCACATCTGTCAAATCCATCTTGTATAAAACAGGTTAAAACATGCATATTTGTTACTAGATTTTGTAAACTGATGATTCAGAGTTACCTAAAATAATTTTTAGACTCGGGTCCAAAGGGTCAAAATAGGAAAAGCCTTGCATGGTTCACAATCCCTGAACACTACAAGGGTGAGATGCAATTTCCAGAAAAGCAGAAGATGTTAATGAAACCATGACAGTGCCTCCCCACCAGCCGTCCAGTAGATTAAATTGAAGACAGGAAACCTATCTCAAAAGTAAATAAATAAAACATTACAGTTGCATACGAACATGTGAATGGCGCCTTAGCAACAGTCCTGCTATTATTAGAAACGGGAATCACATCACACAGAAAATAATGGAGACGGACAGGCTGATTACTCCCTGACCCCACGTGTCAATCATCCAGAGGAAACCTATGACAGAAGGTACTCAACATCATCCTCAGTGGCTGAAGAGCTCTCAGAAGCACAGGCCCTTAGTGGACCTGGGTTTCTGACCCACACTGAGACTGGAGAGACTCCAGCAGGGTACAGACTGTTCACAGCTTCACTGCCGAACTGTGCGCTCAATGGAATCTTCCACGTCAGTATGGTACAGTATGGAACAACCCCATTTCTGAAATTTAAATGAATACCCAACCAGATCCATTGCTGTCCAGACAAAACGCGAGAACAAGATTTGAAGGAGAAATACAATTATTTTCCTACAACAATAACAACAGTTGTTTTTCCAGAAACATTACTAGACAGCAACATTTTATTGTTTACTAGGATTCCTTGGGAGTAAATTATTTTCATTGCTCAGAAGTCGTATTATGCTTTGGTTCACGAGAATGAATTCTGCAGTTAAACAGGGGGACAGCTACTTCCCTGAGTGCTCCCCATTTATTTAAACTGTCTCAGTTCAAATGCAGCTTGTAAATGTCCAAAGTGGAAGTGGCTGAGGTTAGACCAGCTAGCAGGAGCCCATAAATATAATAGATGTACCTTGAAGTGCTAAAGCAAAAAGGCCACATGTAAACTACAGCTCAGGCCAGGGGCATGTTAATGGAAACAACAGCCTTGTACATGTCCTTCATTTGCTACTTCAAAATGCTTAATTTCTTCTTTCCTGTGAGCTTGTGGAAGATGGGATTTTGAATAAATGGAAAAGTGAACCAAAGAGATAAGAGTGCCACCTGACTTTCTGACATAAGATCCTGGATAGAGGGTCATTCACCGAGCAGGTGTGAAACCTGCTCATGTGGAAAGTGAGCGATGACATGACACCTCTGCTTAAAGGAGAAACATTGCCAAAGCACTTAAAAACGATTAAAAATAAGAAAAACAAATAAAGCACAGCAAAAACAGCAAAACCCTTTTGGAAGTTCCATCTGCTTCACGGATGCTTTTAAATCTCCCTTAAAATGCCATGAACGGTTGATCAAATATGGTTGTGTGCTTCAGTGCACCCAGCCTCGCACTCCCCTGGCGGATAAAAGCTTTTAAAAGCTATTATTAGTGTTCTGATTAACAGCCCGCTATCTAATAAAGGGCAAAACTCTCCATTATTTTTCTAAAATGATGTCAGGGACCAAGGCGTGCATTAACCCCCCTGGGCAAGTGTACATGTGCACTTCTGACACGGACCTCCGAGGTTCACGCCTACAAAACTACAACAGCGGGGCATTCACTTGCCTTCCCATAACTCTGCCCAAGGGGGATGGGGGAAGACACAGATGATAAACACTTCAGATTTTCAGGCTGAAGCATTACCATTCACGAGCAGCAATCCATCACCCTTGTTGATTCAGCCTCAGATGCATGATCACTGGCAATATGCACTTCACAAGCACTTACTTGTATGACTCATAATCGGGGACAATTCGGGCCACAGCAAGCAGCGGCCCAACGGGCTCCTTCAGTGGCTTCTCCATGGACTGCAACAGCACCTGAAACACAGAACTCGGATGAACTCGGATGAACACGAGGGGAGGGGTGATCACCAATCCCAGAAGCCCCCTGGTTCTGCAGTCACAGCACGCATCCCCCTCCTCGGCAAAAATGCAGCATCACACGCAGGTGGTTAAAGTAATTTGCTATTCAATACCTCCTAGCATTAAGGAGATCAATAAAAGAATTCACAGTTAATAGGAAATTGTAAGCAGGCATGATTTAGTTAGTATGGTTTATCTTATTGTGAAGGTAACGTGAAACAGGAAGATGTAATTTTTTGGACTTATTAGTATTTTTGTTTACATGAATGGAAAATGCCATTAAATTTTACAGGCATGAAAGATTAATTGAGCACCTGGTAATTTCTGGAGGGGGGCATGTTTTGAATTCAGCTCAAAAGCGAGGAGAGGATCGAGGTCTCCAGGGCTCAGTGTACATGGGTGTATTTTCTGATTCACAGCCCTTCCTACGTTGTTACAGGTGCTCAGGAAATACCTCAAACCCTGTGAAAGAGAAGCGGGGCTGCCGGGGAAGTGTGCTGAGTTTACGGACCAGTGTGGCGTACAGCCTCACCCCAGAGGGAACACTTCTGTGGGCCTGGAGAGGAAGACAGAGCACAGCAGCTGCAGTCCCACTATAACTCCAATACAGTTGGCTTGTAAGCAGTACATTCTCACATCCCCAAAAAGTGACCAGTTCCCTTATCAACTTAAAAAAAAACATCCATTGAGTGGAAAGAAAAAACAAGAAAAAAAACATTAATTGTAGCATGCCCCTGCTAATGCTATACTTGATCCACTAAAACATACACAGCTTATTTTCAGAAGCCATGAAAATCTTATTCAGAGAAAAAATAAAAGTGAGCTTATTTTCACCCATTATTAAAGACAAGAGAAATATGGAAAAGGTTTAAGGTTTCTTGAAATTAATTGAGATTTAAAAACACATTGGTGAAGAGGTAATTTATAAAACTTTGTGCTGTGGCTACACCTATGGCTTGTCACTGTCTACATGAGGTTGGACACTCACTCGGAATTGCTATATGATGCGTTACATCTCACTTTAGTACTATTCAACCTCGCACATACACACAAAAACCAATGCATTTCGACCTGGACATCCATCACAGAGGCGAAGGAGGCAGCCAGCTGTGGAAGTCTAACCGGAATGGAAAACGAGCAGTGATTATTGCACAGCACTCTCTGGAGTGCACTCCATAAAAATAACACACTGCCAATCAATATTTATAGAGGGCATAAACAACAACAACCCAGTAAACCATAGGGCAGGATGCTGGGGCTCATTCATCAACACCAGTGCACACAATGAATGTACTCTTCACCTATCTTGGCTTATCTGTAGGAAACCTAGTTATGTGAAGTCAGTACTATTCTTTAATTTCCCCTTCCGATGTACAGCTTACTGCTTTGTTCGCTGAGGTTTACTTTGTCCATGACCACCCTATTATCTATATTTTGATACCAAGCATACAAAATGTGCCAAGTGAAATTTGTACAGTAAGGGGATTTTAGAGCTCTGAAAGCATTTTGAAGGTAATTAGTACTGGCTGCAACAAAAGATTAAATGATGAAGAGAAAAATAATCAAAACAGTGCTGAAAAAAGTCTCCTGCTGGTCGTCTTACAGGAAACAAACACCGGAGTGGAGAAGCAGACGATGAATCATTTATACGGACAGTCTTGAAGAGCAGGAGAGACCTGAAAGGGAGTGTGGGAGTGTAGCCATGTGTGAACTCACACCACACAGAGAAGAGAGACCCGCCAGGCTGAGGACATGCATTCTGCTCTGAACTGATCTTCTGCATTATGATTTTCTAAATTATTATTTTGTGTTGAACACTGTTAGATTTATTTGTTTCATTTTTATGCTTTGCTAAGTAGAAGACATGCTATTGCTTAATTAAACCTAATTTAGGGGTATGCCTGGGATCTCAATATAAAACTTTGCAGAATTGTTTAAGGCCTGCATCTCCCATCTACTGATCTGTTCATTTTTCAAGTTTGTCTTTTGGGGTTTTCTCATTCATGTTCAACTGAATTTGGACGATTGCATCTGTCTTTTTGTGGATTGAGTTTAAGGGGAACTAAACACAGAACTGGAGAAGCAGTGAATGAATGAATTTGAAGTATTCCCCTTGCTTACTACTGATAGTTGCACCTTTACTTCAACATTTTTAAAAAGTAAAATTTATGAAAGCGCATCATTAAAATACTTTCTGTGGTTTCCCATTTGTCAGAATCAGTTCTAGTCCTCAGGCAAGCAAGCTGAACTGACTTCAACATCTGCAATTGATCTCATTATGTTGATTGACACTACTGAAATAACAAAACACTGTCGAGCCACCCACTCACTTGCTGATATGAGGAATTTACACTAAACGCCAAAGTGCCTGAGATGTGTTCTACAAACAGTGCAGGCTTTCAAAGAAACAAAAAACACATAACCAAAAAAAAGGAAAGACAATAATGACAACAACAAAATGAATGAAGAAAAAATTGTACACTACAGAGCAATTTTATAATGCATAGAGGGGCTACATTTTGAACAATTAGGGAATAAACCAAATCTATAAATAAAAACTGACACTGGAAAGTAATGAAGTAAAGAGAGGGCAGAATATCTGCATAATTGTGTCAATTTCGCAACATCAAATGGAATGATATATCTATATCTATCTATCTATATACGGAATAATTGTACTTTTACCTTCTGGCTCAAGTGCATTTTTGTCAGTAGTTTCACAAGAATAAAACATTGCTTTATATATACTGTTTTATTCTTGTGAAACTATTGACAAAAATGCACTTGAGCCAGAAGGTAAAAGTACAATTATTTTGGTCCAAGCCATCAAAATCGATATTTTGACAGTGACTTCTAGTCTGTCAGTCTGTTGTGTGCATTGCTGATATCTTCTCCTATGGAAAGAAGGATAGCTGGAGATACGTACCAACTCTTTAGGTCTCCAAAAATAATTGTTTGGTCAAAACAGGACAGCTATGAATTGTGCAGTCTTTTTTGTCCAGCAGTTCAGAGCTGTATCTTTCAGGTCTTTGGCAAAACATTTATTGTGTTTGGTGGCCCATTATATTAA
Source organism: Amia ocellicauda (assembly GCF_036373705.1). Taxonomy (NCBI): domain Eukaryota; kingdom Metazoa; phylum Chordata; class Actinopteri; order Amiiformes; family Amiidae; genus Amia; species Amia ocellicauda. Next base: position 29,130,435 of record NC_089853.1, read on the forward strand.
AGTTCATTTTAACCTTGAAGAAAAGCTTTGGATTTTATTTTGAAGAAATCCCACCACATACACAAATTATACTGTAGTCAAGAAAATTGCCAGCTGCACATTGTTTCAACTGCAGTGTACTCTGACATGCTCCTCCCAGGAACTTGCAGTGTATTCCGAGTATTGCAATCTCACCAAAGGGAGAAAAGAAAACATTGGTTATTCATGACTTGTGCGCCACACCAAAAATGCTCTTTGATGAATTTGGCCTGTGGCTATTCCTGCGCTTCATACTGCAAATGTTCAATACTACAGCCGGAGCTCCTTGGTATTCCCCCCTGTTCCAAAGCTCAGGGACAATGTGCTTTTCAGAAATCATAGACTGATTTTGTAAAGTACGACGCTTTGTTATTTTGCCCTCCTTAAAGACTTAAGAAGTGTTTTAGGTGGTGTGTGGCCTGGCATGAACGTACAGCTTTATAGCCTAGTTAATAATGGTGGCTGAGGCAGAAGTGTTCTGTGTATTGCTTTGAACCGCTTTTTGTCATCTAAAAGATATACTCCGTAAGTTTCTATGGCTGTTTGAGCTTCCTTTATTCTAATGGGGACTATTCATTTTCTTCAGATACACAATATTGACCCCTTTGATACCACAGAGCAAGGAACATGATGCTGTTGTGTGTGAAATCTAATTTTAATAATGGACGTTCCTCTTTGTAATGGATGTCTGACAGAGGCCTATGGAGGACAAGACTTGAGCAGGAACAGCCCTTGGAGACGAGAGTAGCAGGGCAAGCACTCACCTGGACCAGCTCCATGTGGTAGTGATGAAAAGGTTTAAGATGCCACACTGGAACCTGGAAGTAGGCCAGCAGCTCCTTGCTTCGACCGTCTGCAACACTGAGGACCACCACTGACAGGCCATGGACAGAAACAGGAGAAAACAAAAGGGAAGCCATTATTATTTTTTTTGGCTAACAATTTATAACACCTGACGGATTCCAAATGTTAGTTCGCAGCATAAAGCCCTAAAAAGTTTAATGTGTTGAACAAGGCTCACTATGTACGTGGTCTATATTACAGTGACGTCACTCCCCAGGACTAAGGATGAAACCCCCCACATTGGGGGACCAGTCTTTTGGCATAACACTGTTGCTCATTTTGAGCTGCACAGAAATACCTTCTGCAACTCAATCATTACTAATTATAATGGAATTCTATTTTTTTTTTTTATCTACCATTAGACATTCAAAAACAGACTTGTTAAGATAATTTGAGTAGAATCAGTCTCATCGTTGCAGGTAATCAAACCCTTTCTAATATGAATTAAAATATTCTTCTCTTCAGTCATACATAATTAACTAGAGGCTGTTAAATTCAAATTGCCATTATATTGCATACATTAAACACATTCACAACAAGCACAGCAAATCTGCAACATCCACTTCAAGAAATTAACATAATTATGAGTGTTAATCGAAAATGCTGTGTATATAGTACATTTTGTACATGTATATACTCCATGGTGTTTATCACACTGTATAAATCCCTTGGGGAGACAATGCATTTAGCATGTTCAAAGATTGAGTGGTAGGGGGGATTGTTAAAAAAAAAAACGCCAGTTTTTTTTTTTTAGAAGGCTGCCATTTGCTAGGTAAGTTTGTATTTGCTCAGCACATGAAACCTTCTCTTAAATCCTGCTTAAACTCGTCTGCATATTAATGTCACTATTGTTCTTCTCTGGTGTAAATCTCATTAACACTCCCAAAATACAAGCAGACTACATTCTTCACCCAATCAATGACAAGATAACCTCTATACATGCTTACACTTTTGCTTCAGTGAACAGTTTTTTTTCTATGCTCAAAAAACACCTGCAGACACATCTAAAAATATACATGGTTTTTGTTTTTGATGGGAAAAATACTGTCAGTAAGTCAGCAGAGGACTTGTGGAGAAACATAATTGATCAAGGCTGAAGCTTGTGGGGCTGAATTTAGAATTTAGTAACAACCTTTAAATGCTGCCATGCTAGCAGTAAATGAATGTAGAATGGAGTATTAAATAATTCTCTCTAGCAGCTTTCAAGTTTCATAGTTTTGAGTTTCAAAATGCCTTTGCTCTAAAAGAAGAAAACATTGATCAACTTTGAATTAAATATGAACAAAAGTGTTCAATGCAATGCACATTTAGTTCAATGCAAAAGAAAATGCCATGAAAAACAAACCATTATGGACAGCTAGAGATTTTTTTAAAACTGTTGTCAAATTCTGGTCACACCAAGTGTGGAAAGTACAATTTTATGTCAGTAGTGAAAGGCAGCTAGACAAATACTTTTTTGTAATACTTCCATATATATTTTTCCCGCTCTGTGCCTTTCAGTGCTTCTGAGTCTTTCCAACCTCTGTTAGTTATCCCTGTGGTGTGAAGGGATATTACTTCCAATTTCATGTGATGGGGTCTGTGAAAGACCACTGGGGAATTATAGACCAATTTCCAGCCAATCACCTTTTAGACTCTGTAGTTCTGGATTTGTACCCAAGATTCCATGCTGGAGCTCTTTAGCGCAGAATGAATGGCTGCAGTGCCAGAGTCACTGGGCTCCAATAAACGTCCTGTTAACCGTTTCTAGCTCATCTCCTCTCTGCATAGCAATATATGTAGCATCGCTTTTCAGTCTGTTTACCCTTGACCTTGTTGCCCTCCAATAAGGTCAGTGCACAGACAGTGAAAGAGACATTGGCAGGCAGATTAAAGAACCAACTCAAACAAAGGAATTGTCAACGTCGTTTAAAGGGTGGCTAACAGCATCAGCATGCTGTTCACATAGCAGCAATCACTCTGGCTGCTCTTTGAGAGAAGCCATTAAGTCTCATGTGTAATTATTTTGTCACTTAACAGGCTGAAATCACGCTGCTAAAATAATCAGGCCCACGCTCTGCAATTATTATCAACAGTAAGGCTTTTCAGAAGCTGACTCGGAGAACAAGGCAAAGCAATTTCACTGAGAGATAGATTTCGACTTTGTTTTCTCTAAAGCCGAGAAAAAAGACATGTTCTATTATTCTTCATAACAGAGCAGTCAAGTGCAAAGCTAACTCAGTACCCATCATCACTTTTTTTGTTTTTTATTTAAATTATTATTATTTTTTTTCCAATTCTGTTGCTGTCTTCAAAAATAATTTTTGAAATATACCTTGGTGAATGAAGGTTTGTGTCAGATTGAATTATTACATTTCCCGGCTAACCTATAAAGCAGTGCTGGTGTCACACGCAGCACAGGACTGAGTGAGGTTTGTCTAGTTTGTCTAGACCCCCCGCTATCCTAGAACAGTGTTTCTCAAACCTTTTTGGCTTGCAGACCACTAAGCCAATGCAAACATTTCTGCAGACCAACCAAGCCCCCCACCCCTGGTGATAAAACACATTTGCTTATCTCTAAATACCAGTAATACAAAAATATTCATATTACTGGAACATAATAGTTATACGTTCTTTTTCTTTGGGGGGGAGGGGGGGGATTATATCTTATCCCACCAATACATATAACCCTAAAACCACCACTGCACTTTCCTCATCCTCTCCCATTTGCCATCCTAATGGGATGAATGGTGCTGTATGGTGAACAGAAATCTTTCTGACAGAGCACAGCAGCTCAATGGGAACAGCTCAGTCCAGCCGGTAAGAAATTATATATTGTTCAGGAAAAATCATTAAACAGAAAATGTTTATATTTTATTTAATCACTGTAGTTTATCTAACTTACATTTATAAGGAAAATATGAATTTATATCTGAAACTAAAGGTATCAACATTTAAATTATTTCTGGATCAACCTGCACTTGCAATCAGCCCGCATGTGGACCAACTGGAGGTCCGGTGTGAACCCCTGCTGGTCCGGGGACCACGCTTTGAAAATCACTCAATGCGTACTTCTGTGTTTTCCAAACTTAAGGTAAAAGAAGATATTAATTGGGAAGCTGCACAATTGTTATCCATTTAGATACATGAAGTTAAAAAAACAGATTCCCGTGATGAAACATCCAAAACCATTTAACATGGATGGCACCCAGAAAATGATTCAAAAGACATAAGCATCCTTCTAATGACATAGAAAGCACAACATGAGTGGGAAATGTGTGACTGTTCTGGGTTGGTCCAGCGTGAGACTGCAGCTCCCATCAGAGGCTCTGTACGCACAGGCTGCGGTAATATGCCTGACCGTGGCTCGGGTGGCTGCACAATCAATAAGCACAGACGATAGGCTTCAGGGAGAAAACAGCACTTAAAACCTTTTCAATCTCTTTCAAACACAATTGCAGCCCAGGCAATTTCTGTTCCTCTTTGGATGGTCGCCTTACATGGCAGCTTACAAATACCAGCTTTTATTATCATCACTGACTTGCAGTGTTAGAGGTTTATCCACATTATTGAGTGAAATTGGGGATCCATTTATATTGGTAGTTTTTCTTTGTGGGGTTGTGTTACTATATTCATATCAAATTGCTTTTTTATCTTACAGCACCATGTAATGGCTTCATTAGGTGGTAAAACTAATCATTAAGTTTGGACTATTCTTTTTTTTCTAAATATATATATTTATATTTATTGTTTATATACTTGCAACTTGAACACATATACAGATGGGTGACAAATTAAAGGAAAAACCTGAATAAATGAATGGAAGAACATAACGAATGCAGATGCCTCCAAACAGGTGTACTGCATGATACAATTAAGCAATTAACATCAATCCTATCATGCTCTGTGGCATGTATACAGATGCTGAGCAGGCCCAGCTGACCTCGATTTTGGATCAAGATGGCAAGAGGAAAGGATCTAAGTGACTTTGAAAGAGTCATTAAGGGTCATTATTGGGGCATGAATGGCAGGAGCTTCAGTCACAAAGGCTGCTCAACTGGTTAGTGTTTCAATAGGAACAGTGACTAAAGTTACATCTGCATTTAGATCTATGGGAAAGACATCAGTAAACAGGGTTGGAAATTGTGGTCGAAAGCGCACATTCAATGACCGTAAAGCTCGTGCATTACTGCAATATGTTAGGAAACACAGAAGAGCAACTATTTCCCAGGTGACTGAGAATGTCAATGCAGGACGTGATCAATCCGTGTCAGCAAGAACAGTCCGTCGAGATCTAGACAAAGAGGGATATTATAGTAGGGTTGCAGTGCATAAACCCCTCATTACAAAGACAAAAGCACATTTCAGAGTTCAGTGGTGCAAAAACCAAAGGCACTGGTCTACAGAGATGTGGAAAAAAGTGATACGTAAGAAACATAAGAAAGTTTACAAACGAGAGGAGGCCATTCGACCCATCGTGCTCGTTTGGTGTCCATTAATAACTGAGTGATCCAAGGATCCTATCCAGTCTGACTTTAAATGTTCCCAAATTTTCAGCTTCTACCACATTGCTGGGGAGTTTGTTCCAGATTGTGACTAGTCTCTGTGTGAAGAAGTGTCTCCTGTTTTCCGTTTTGAATGCCTTGAAGCCCAATTTCCATATGTATCCCCGGGTCTGTGTGTCCCTGCAGATCTGGAAAAGCTCCTCTGGTTTGATGTGGTCAATGCCTTTCATGATTTTGAAGACTTGGATCAAGTCCCCACATAGTCTCCTCTGTTCCAGGGAGATGAAGGATGAGTGGGCGAGTGCATGTGTGGCGTACATACAGAGAACTGTACAGGCCAGACTGCTTGACCCCTACAGTGAGGGGGTCCGGAGGCTTTGTTATGCTGTGGGGGGCATTTTCCTGGCATGGTTTGGGTCCACTTGTCCCCTTAGAGGGAAAGGTCACTGCAAATCATTATTCCGAGTTATTCTGAGTGATCACCTTTATCCTATGGTGAAACATTTCTATCCTGATGGGAGTGGTCTCTTCCAGGATGACAATGCCCCATCCACAGGGCACGAGGGCTCACTGAATGGTTGGATGAGTATGAAAATGATGTGAATCATATGCTATGGCCTTCGCAGTCACCAAATCTCAACCCAACTGAACACCTATGGGAGATTTTGGACCAACGTGTTAGACAGCGCTCTCCACCACCACCATCAAAACACCAAATGAGGGAATATCTTTTGGAAGAATGGTGTTCATCCCTCCAGTAGAGTCCAGAGACTCATAGAATCTGTGCCAAGAGCATTGAAGCTGCTCTGGCAGCTCATGGTGGCCCAACACCTTACTGAGACACTTTATGTTGGTTTTTCCTTTTAATTAGTCACCCGTCTGTACATGCACACACATGCAAGTTGCCACATGCCCCGAGTCCTAATGTGAAGGGAAACGCACCTTCTTTCCCAGACTCTTCCTCGTCCACCTCCACGGTCAGTCTCTCTTCCCAGGAAGGGCAGTGTGTGGGCTGCAGCGTGCTGTGGGTCACCCCCTGGCTGCTCCCTCGCCTCTTCTCGTCAGCGCCACTCTTCCTACGGTAAATGCAAAGGAAATGACCATTTTACTGAAATAACAATGTGTTCCACTTATTTGTGTACATACTTAACCAATGTTGGGAATAATGTAATTATTGTACACCAATCAAAATTAAGATTTGTTTTTATTTTTTGCACATTGATTTGTCATGTAAATCTATGAGTTATAAATCTTTCATATTCTTTGTAGCTTTAAATCAGCATTGTTCTGCATAATACAATACATTTGCATATAGTGAAAAATAAGCAACTCCCTCAAACTTTATATAAAAATGATTAGTTAAGTGGCTTATGCATTAAATATTAGGAAAAATACACTGGCAGAGGCAGTGAAAGTTTAAAAACAAGAATACAAGAATAATGCTAAATTCACAATGGAGTTCATAGGCCACATCAAAGTAGCACACCCCTCCTACTTGAACACACCAGCAGATTCAGTAGCCAGCCCCTGCCTTCAGTACTGCTGTTTTGAACCTAAACCTTTGTATAAAAGGGAATCAGTTTCATAATCCCTGTTTAATCACATGAATGACCCCCCCCCCGCAAACCTTAGACAATTTATAAAAACACACAGTTTTTCTTTCCTCCGAAGCCTAAGCCTTCTTAACCGGGCTGAGGAAAAGTGCTTGCTGCCAGCCTCTCTCCACAAACATGGCTCTGATAAGGCCCCATGAGACCCGGTGCTGCTAATCTCCCCGAGTGAATGCTCCGATGCTGCTGTGGGATCAACGGGGTCCAGCAGCTGCCCCTCCCCTCCTGGAGAACCATCATATGAGCCAGCTCGCTCACTGGGATTAGGGGGACTTCGAGCCCCAAAGGCTGCCTGGGTAATTTAATGAGCATCACTTCTGCTAATCAGCTGCACTCAGGGGCTCGGTTGTCTTCTTCATCAGTGGATGGAAAAATGTATAAAGACATAACAAATAAATTGTGAGGCTGTTTATGATAAATCTGTCTTTACAGGCTATGTCCCGTTTTGAACTCTCTTAAGTAATTTCATGTTAGCACAATGGAAAAAAGAACAGCATTAAAGCCAGATGCAAAAAATAACATTGCGATTACTGTTGTTTAAGTCAGAAGTGTGCATTTCTAGCTCCAGAACAGTATCATGAGGGAGACATCCTGCAGCCGGCAGTGTGCTGCTGAAAAAACATCGGATATCATCTATTCTACCGTATGGATATTAAAGATCTCATGGGATTCTTCCAATAAGAATGAAGCGCTGTTAGACTTCTGGTAAAATTCCAAAGGAGATGATATGGAAAAATCAATATAAAGCCCATAAGGGAGATGTGTTTACAGTATCTACATTTTCCTTCCGCTGCATACTTGATATGCTCTTCAATGTAATCTGCTTCTATTCATGTGGTTTCTTACCATGGTACTGTCAAGAACAGCGGGTTCTGAAAATACTTGCAAAGTTTGAGTCGGAAGGAGGCCCCAAAATAATGTCACTAAATGCCATTATCTCGCGTTTTCTGTTTTAAATCACAAGTTCTGTCTAACTCACAGGTCGAATCAGGATAAATCTTGTTGATCTGATCGGACGTTATATTAATAGCTGGTCTTTACATGGATGCGAGTTTATATGACATCTACATTCCTTACAGTCTGCTTTTATTAGCAGTCAGGGAAAGACAATGCTGACATCTCTTCTATCACAGGGAAACAGGCTACATTTAGTAACTGGAAAGAACTCTACCATTAGCAAATAAAATTAGACAGACAAATGGCCTAATTAATGTGCCTTGCAAGGTCTTAACATAGTATACATTCAGTATATAACCTTATTACTGCTCAGCCTATTAATACGTTTTTCTCTAAAGTTAAACCTTCACGCTCCATTTCTTTATAGCACAGCAACCATGTTCCTGGGTGCCTTTCTTTTGAACTGTATTGTTACAGGTGAAAATGGTTGGCCTTTCTTTCTGTTGCATGTTTGCCATTTCGGTTTGTATTGAGCGTGCCTACTGCTTCTGTGGTGCCCCACTAATTGTGTTTAATTACAACGACAGTTGAGAACAGCACGGTAAATGCACAGTTAAGTCAAAAACACAAAACAAAAGACTAACATATTCTACAGCTATGGCAAACAATGAACATTTCTAACTGAAAACATTGCGGAGTTTGGTTTTAGGCACTAGGAGCTGAAAGTGAATAAAAATGTGTTGTATTCTTTTTAATTATGTTTTACTGTTGAAAACCTGTAACCTAGGATAAAGGAGCTGTCAAATAAATATAAATAATAATACAAATAATAATAAGTGAAGTGAGTGACAAGAGGGTTAAGACAGGGAGTGTGTTCTAACACAGTGTTTGAAGATGCTCTAATGAAGTTTAAGAAGTGCCTTTAACTCCTCTGTGTCATTTGCCATCTAGAATGATATCAGTTGTTTTAACAAGGTTAGGTACGTCAGCATGCATTAGCGTTGGTATAGAATCAGCACCCGGAGAAGTGCAGCACTGCCAGGAAGTTGGTCATTAAATTTACATCCTCTCCTCGCTTCTCCCAGCTGAGCTCATATGGGGAGAGCGAGGCAGCTCTGACCGCTAGGTTATTAAACCTGGAGCAGAGATGTTTTCATTAAAAAAATTCACCTAGAATGCGCTATAACTATACTACTCCTATAAGAGAGATCGTGTAACCTACTTTCACCTTTACCTTAAATTGCACACAGCTGACTTTTTAAATTGTCATGCATTTTGATTCCGGTCAGTGCACAACATTTCAAACTATTATTTTACAAAGGGTTGGCTCTGTTGTTTTGGAAAGTTGACTTAACCCTTCATGGTATTAAAACAAAAAAAATGAAAACAACTTAACTGCCCTATGTTCATGTTCACATTCTAAGTTCACGTGAATCACAAAAAAAAATGTAAATGTTTAATATTTTATGTATTTATGTTTAAGGTTTGGATAAAATAAAATTCCAAATATTTTGATTAAACAGGGATTATTTTGACAAAACAAAACATCTATCAAATGTGTCAACTTTATAAGTCTTACCCATCTTAATGTATGATTCATGTTTTTGGTAGTAAAGAACAATCATTAATAATAATAATAAAATAAACAGAACAGTGTTCCCACCCACAATGCTAAAATCAAAGCGATCATAAAAAGTAGAATGGAAGATCGAAACTCATGGTGTTCTCCATCACTCAACAAGGAAAAGCTAAAGAGTAATTATTTTTTAAATCAACATAATAGAACCAGACAAGGAACATTATATTTATCTGTATTTCATTTTCTTTTCTTTCCTTATGGCAATCCAATCTGCCACTTGGCTATGCCACCTTTGCTGGAGAAATTACTGAGGCAAACATTAAAATCCTTGTGATAAGGGTTGTATTTGAACACACAAATTTAACAGGTAGTAATGGCTGCAATTCCTTTACATGTCAGGCATTCTTGAGCTGTAACGTTCTTAATGAGAGAGAAAGAAAGCTAGTGCCAATGACATGGTTAGTGTTGCAGGGGCCCGATTTCAGATCTCTATTCAGTGATGTTTAGTATGGGGGCAAAGCTTGTCTGAGCTCCCGAGCTCTATCTCCCTTCATCTGGCATGTGTTAAGCAATAACAGCAGATGCATATGGACTGACTCCAAATTCATAATCCTTTTTAAATAAAACCCAAGTCATTTTTTTGTTGTTTTTGTTGCTGAATTGTAAATTAAGACATTAATTTATCAGCCTCATCAGCGTCATTATCAGCCTCCGTGCCAAACATCAAACACTACAAAGCTCCAGATTGTTCTCTTTACAGAATAGGAGCAAATTAACACATTGAAACAACAAAAGTTCAATCAGTAGTGTCTACATCAGTGGGAGCATTTATTTTATGCAAAATGACTCTTTTCAATGACTTGATTAAAATGTATTTTTAAAAAATGAGAAAAAAAACAACAAAGCAGCAAAGCAAATCAACAGAACGGCAAAGTTAACATGTGTTTGTGTTCCTTTATCACTGGTGTGGGATTCATGTTAAAAGGCAACCTGGATAATTATTGCAATTTTTTTGCTCAATAACACAGTCAACCCAAGAGAAATATGCCATTAAATGAAAAGCAGGCTCATGCATTACTTATTATCATTGATTTTTTTCCTCTCTCTCTCTCTCTCTCTCTCTCTCTCTCTCTCTCTCTCTTTTATAGGTCTAACATTAACAGGGAAGAGAATCTGTGAATAATAAAAGGTTATATTGATTGGTTTCTAATACAAATGCAATTTGTATATCAACTGAAGCCTCAAATAGCCCCCAGTACATACCAACAGCTACATCACCATGAAAGTCCTGATTTTGGATGGACCGATGGATGTAATGTAATGGCAAGACTGTTACTGTCATTATGAGCCATTATACATTTGCCTTCTCAGTCAACAATTATTGTTGCATTCTCAACAAAATACACATAAAAATATGCAGATGTACACAATGAGTGATTTTTTATTTTTATTTGTTTTTAATTGACGTTCCCATCCCACCAGGACAGTTTCCAAAAAGTTTTACAGAAAACCAAATCATGCAAAATGGCAAATCAGCCACAGCTTACTTAATTTGAGTTAATTCATATAAAATTTATTTTAATCAAAGTTTCCAAAAGACATACAAAGAAGACGTGTGTTGTTGACTGAAACAGGTTCCATTGGGAAGCAGCTATTTAAGTGTGCGGCACCGGAACACTTCTCTGCTCCTGCTATAGTGGGGAATCTTATAGTGCTAACAGGCTCAGACACAGACTCAATCAATGCCTGTTCAGCTGAGCATACTGTCATCACTCAGCTGGTCCCCAATTCATATCGCCTAAGATGGCTCCCGCATAGTTGCTTACTGTCTTTGACTCTCTGAAGGTTCCCTGCAGCTTCTACCCGGCAGGAACTCCGAATGACATTTTTCTAGAAACATCTTGTTTTGCAAGCATTCTGTTAAGATATTATACTTTCGCTTGATTGGTATGCAAACCACAATCCATGTTCAAAACTGAAAATGGACTGAATATTCCACTCAGAGTAAAAATAAAAAAATAACACAAATGTGAGGTAAGATTTAGTTCAATTTTTCATGTGTTAACAGCATGTCAGAAAATGGCACACAGCATGCTCAGCTAAGACATTAATTTAAAGCCCTATTGTATAGTGGTAATATAAAAAGTATTCTTTATGGGCTCTAAATGAAAACCAATGACCTTATAGTACATACAGACAAAACTCAGGGCACTATTCCAACACAATAAGTCAACTGCTATACAGGAACAAATAATTGTTTCTCTGTATTAAAAAGTTGGCAACCTCAAAAACAATTTTTACATTATATTTTGATCATTAGTTTTTCCATAGAAACAAAATGGTATTCATAAATAACAAAATTCAAAGAAAAACATCAAACACTTCACTAATCCTATATGCTGCTCAAAGACCATAGACTTGTATAATAAACAAACATGAACAAAGTGACTATAGTGTTTTTCCTAGCATATGTATTGTATAGCTTTAAGTGAGCCTTTTCAAAGTATAATGAAACTGCTTTCATGTTAACTATTTGTTGTGTCAAGAATCTAAACTGATCACATCAATACAAAATTAAGAACAGTATGATGTTTGGTTTCTTTGTTGCTTTTACCATGTTCACAGAGCAATATGCCATTGTGCTTTAAAACAGGCTTTCTGTACAGTTTAAACAAATTAATTCATCTCACAGTACTGCACTGTTTTAGCCTTGTTATCGCACATAAGTATTTATTTGTAGTGCTCAGGTTACCAAAGTTCAAAACTCCTGTATACAGTATTGACTCGTAGCCTGCAGGTCTATTGTTTCACACAGAGCTTTGAAGCTGGGTGTGTGCACTGGCTGTAGAGGGTGCATGAACACTTACTTGACAGATCGTAAGAAGAATGTAAAATAACAGAATAAACAGATGAACAAACATAAATGTATTATGTAGGTTATTAATGTGGTCTGCATATATTAGTTCAACTATTGCTAACTAGGTGACAAAACACATTGTGGTCATTCTTTTCCTTGTGGGTAAACTTTAGGCATATATCCCATTCCAAAGCCAATTCATTAGATTGGTGATTTGCCCCAGGGACAATAGGATCTGTTATATCCATGTACACACACCCCATACATTAAAAAAAAAAAAAAAATATATATATATATATATATATATATATATATATATATATATATATATATATATATATATATATATATATATATATATATATATATATATACACATACATACATACACTCACCTAAAGGATTATTAGGAACACCATACTAATACTGTGTTTGACCCCCTTTCACCTTCAGAACTGCCTTAATTCTACATGGCATTGATTCAACAAGGTGCTGAAAGCATTCTTTAGAAATGTTGGCCCATATTGATAGGATAGCATCTTGCAGTTGATGGAGATTTGTGGGATGCACATCCAGGGCACGAAGCTCCCGTTCCACCACATCCCAAAGATGCTCTATTGGGTTGAGATCTGGTGACTGTGGGGGCCAGTTTAGTACAGTGAACTCATTGTCATGTTCAAGAAACCAATTTGAAATGATTCGACCTTTGTGACATGGTGCATTATCCTGCTGGAAGTAGCCATCAGAGGATGGCTACATGGTGGTCATAAAGGGATGGACATGGTCAGAAACAATGCTCAGGTAGGCCGTGGCATTTAAACAAATGCCCAATTGGCACTAAGGGGCCTAAAGTGTGCCAAGAAAACATCCCCCACACCATTACACCACCACCACCAGCCTGCACAGTGGTAACAAGGCATGATGGATCCATGTTCTCATTCTGTTTACGCCAAATTCTGACTCTACCATCTGAATGTCTCAACAGAAATCGAGACTCATCAGACCAGGCAACATTTTTCCAGTCTTCAACTGTCCAATTTTGGTGAGCTTGTGCAAATTGTAGCCTCTTTTTCCTATTTGTAGTGGAGATGAGTGGTACCCGGTGGGGTCTTCTGCTGTTGTAGCCCATCCGCCTCAAGGTTGTACGTGTTGTGGCTTCACAAATGCTTTGCTGCATACCTCGGTTGTAACGAGTGGTTATTTCAGTCAAAGTTGCTCTTCTATCAGCTTGAATCAGTCGGCCCATTCTCCTCTGACCTCTAGCATCAACAAGGCATTTTCGCCCACAGGACTGCCGCATACTGGATGTTTTTCCCTTTTCACACCATTCTTTGTAAACCCTAGAAATGGTTGTGCGTGAAAATCCCAGTAACTGAGCAGATTGTGAAATACTCAGACCGGCCCGTCTGGCACCAACAACCATGCCATGCTCAAAATTGCTTAAATCACCTTTCTTTCCCATTCAGACATTCAGTTTGGAGTTCAGGAGATTGTCTTGACCAGGACCACACCCCTAAATGCATTGAAGCAACTGCCATGTGATTGGTTGGTTAGATAATTGCATTAATGAGAAATTGAACAGGTGTTCCTAATAATCCTTTAGGTGAGTGTATATACACACACACACACATATATATATATATATATATATATATACACAAAAAAAAACAAAGCTGTGAAAACAGTGAGCGAGCCTTTACCTCCTGAAGGGCTCTGGGAGTCCAGACTGCAGAGAGCAGCACGTGGACTGCTAACAGCTCTGCCTGTGCTCCCTCGAGCTGCAGTTTCCCACTGGGTGTGCTGAGGAATGCTGTGAGCTTAAAAGCTGAAACACTTGTCTTTCTTCACAATTTTGTCTACAACTACAGTGCCTCCACCCCCAGGCTAATTCACAGACCCCTCCCCCGAAGAAGGCTGAACAAGTGGGAATGAAGGAGTTCCTCATCCAGCCTGGGAATCCAAAGACAGTTTTTATTTTTGTGCACATTAGAGCATATCTCCAGTCAACATATCAGCAGCTCAACTTCAGGAAGGGCTCGGCCTGGAGCATGCAAACAAAAGCTGTCCTTTTGCTGGTACAAGATGGCTCTCTTCTCTCACATTAAATATCTCATCATGTTTTCCTTTCCCTAGCCAACCCCCCACCCCCACAATATAACCTCCTCTTCCCTATCCTACTCCCCTTCTTGGCTCTGAAAGCCCAGCTTGTTAGTTGCCTTCGATTTCACGGTGGCCCAACCTGCCCTCTCCCTCCTGCCTCAAAGCCAGCTCTGGATGAAAAATTAATGAAGATCTGGCTTGAAAACTATTTCATTCCATTTGAAGTGGAACTGTTCTTCTGAAGCCGCCTGTTTTGAGAGAGGGCCCTCTCCACTCGCTAGCTCCATCTTCCTGTGTGTGCTAATCAGAGCCTTGATTAGCAGTGCTTTATACATGGCCACTGGCAGTAAAGGGGATAATTAGGTCCCAATGAGGATCTGAGACTCAAACAAAGGTTGCTCCTCTGACTGAATGCAAAAGTATTTGGCACCATCCATTCCTCTCTCTCCTCCACTCTCTCTCTCTTTTTCTCTATCTCTCTGTGTCTGTCTTAGTTGTCCGACTTGTTTGCCCTCAAGGTCAGGCTGAAAGATGTTATTTATTATTAATCTGAGTCTCATTATTTGTGCAACACATCAAAAACATCAATACTTAAGGGAAACATTAGAACGGTATCCTGTTCTCTTTGAAAGCCCAAGGTACCACAGTTTAGACCCCTCTTCTAACCTCCTATCTGACGTTTAGTTAAGTAAACCTAAAATTTGCGTGTCTCAATAATGTTGACCTTATAGATCACTTGCAGTCGTTCGGCCAGTGAAGATGGCACACATCTGGAGACCATAAAACCATTTTAAAAGGCTAAATGTTAGTTTTAATACTGTGTTACAATATAATGAATTTTATTTCTTTGTATTTCAGGCTGGCACTACAGTCAAGTTTGGTAACTGTGTCCCCAGTTCTGATAAAAGGTTGAAGACAATACAAGAGCTGATACAAGATACAGTGAGTGAAAAAAGTATTTGATCCCCTGCTGATTTTGTATGTTTGCCCACTGACAAAGAAATTATCAGTCTATAATTTTAATGGTAGGTGTATTTTAACAGTGAGAGACAGAATAACAACAAAACAATCCAGAAAAACGCATTTCAAAAAAGTTACACATTGATTTGCATGTTAATGAGGGAAATAAGTATTTGACCCCTTCGACTTAGTACTTGGTGGCAAAACCCTTGTTGGCAATCACAGAGGTCAGACGTTTCTTGTAGTTGGCCACCAGGTTTGCACACATCTCAGGAAGGATTTTGTCCCACTCCTCTTTGCAGATCCTCTCCAAGTCATTAAGGTTTCGAGGCTGACGTTTGGCAACTCGAACCTTCAGCTCCCTCCACAGATTTTCTATGGGATTAAGGTCTGGAGACTGGCTAGGCCACTCCAGGACCTTAATGTGCTTCTTCTTGAGCCACTCCTTTGTTGCCTTGGCTGTGTGTTTTGGGTCATTGTCATGCTGGAATACCCATCCACGACCCATTTTCAATGCCCCGGCTGAGGGAAGGAGGTTCTCACCCAAGATTTGACGGTACATGGCCACGTCCATCGTCCCTTTGATGCGGTGCAGTTGTCCTGTCCCCTTAGCAGAAAAACACCCCCAAAGCATAATGTTTCCACCTCCATGTTTGACGGTGGGGATGGTGTTCTTGGGGTCATTCCTCCTCCTCCAAACACGGCGAGTTGAGTTGATGCAAAAGAGCTTGATTTTGGTCTCATCTGACCACAACACTTTCACCCA
This sequence comes from Amia ocellicauda, assembly GCF_036373705.1. Lineage (NCBI taxonomy): Eukaryota > Metazoa > Chordata > Actinopteri > Amiiformes > Amiidae > Amia > Amia ocellicauda. The sequence continues at coordinate 29,146,549 of NC_089853.1, forward strand.
GTTCTCCTCTGAATCATTCAGATGTTTTCTTGAGCAGGGGGACCTTGCGGGCGCTGCAGGATTTCAGTTCTTCATGGCGTAGTGTGTTACCAATTGTTTTCTTGGCGACTATGGTCCCAGCTGCCTTGAGATCGTTAACAAAATCCTCCCGTGTAGTTCTGGGCTGATTCCTCACCGTTCTCATGATCATTGAAACTCCACGAGGTGAGATCTTGCATGGAGCCCATTCCAGCCTTGTGTAGGTCTACAATCTTGTCCCTGACATCCTTGGACAGCTCTTTGGTCTTGGCCATGGTGGAGAGTTTGGAATCTGATTGATTGATTGCTTCTGTGGACAGGTGTCTTTTATACAGGTAACGAGCTGAGATTAGGAGCACTCCCTTTAAGAGAGTTACCTGTATAAAAGATAACTGGGAGCCAGAAATCTTGCTGATTGATAGGGGATCAAATACTTATTTCACTCATTAACATGCAAATCAATTTATAACTTTTTTGAAATGTGTTTTTCTGGATTTTGTTGTTGTTATTCTGTCTTTCACTGTTAAAATACACCTACCATTAAAGTTATAGACTGATCATTTCTTTGTCAGTGGGAAAACGTACAAAATCAGCAGGGGATCAAATACTTTTTTCCCTCACTGTAGCTGACACGTGTGACAGTAGTAAAGATTGTATTAATAAAAAGCTTTGAATCAAATGCTTTAAAAATATAACTAAAACTATTCCCAAAACTCTGCTAATTGGTCCTCTCCCTGACAAGAATCCCATAGTCTACTGATTATGATGAAATAGCTAACTGACTTCCTGAACTTGGTGAATTTCCTAGCTCTGTCCTCTGTGTACCAGCACTAGAGAATTGAAAACATACAGAAGAGGAAGGGATTCAATTCAGAGATCAGCTGACATTTCTGATGCATGTTTTAAAAAAATGTCAAATCTCTCAAACTGCAAAATCTAATCTAACATGCCTGAACTCCTGAGGTTCGGGACAAAGAACAGAACATGTATTTTATTATTCATTACTCTGGGAATAGAGCGGTGTTGCAGTTGCTTGGCAGTCATTGTCAATTCCAGTTCTACCAAATTTCTACAAACCCTCTAATAAAGCATTAGACACCCCATCATTACTTCTTAGGGCAAAAGTGAAATCAATCTCAAGTCTTGGACAGCACAGCAGTGTTCTTCTATCAGATCGTTTCCTCTACAAAGCTTTCAGACCAATTTAATTTTGCTTTAATTAAACCCCTCTGTGACCACATCAAGTACAGCAGTAACAGATATGTTTACTTTCAATTCAGAATGAACTTTCTGTGCACTTCTCATCACCACCCTGTAATGCATGAAGTGGTAATTGAATATGGATGGATGGATGGATGGGTGATTTGTATCTACAGTACATCTTGTTCAAAGGGCAACTAAGATTAATAAACACTGTTGTTATGCAGCTGAATATATTTTCCTGTGTAAGAAGTTAGAAGTGGCAATGTGTTTTGTGCCAAAATAAAGAAGAAATGAATTATTTAATCAGGCACAAACATTTCCTGTTCATAGTGGAGGCCAAGCAGAAACAAAACCAGGTTTAGTGATCCCAACATGAACTACCCACCTCCCAAAAACAACTGTTCATGCATCCCATGGGAAAACCCATGTAGGACAGGATGACTTCAAAGGTTCATAAACAATTCGAGTGTATCTGGGTGAACGACTGAAGAAAACTTAGTATTCCCACAGAGACTGCAAGATCTGATTCACTCTGGAAAACCTCTCAAACATTGTAAATTACAATTGTATAATATCCAATCTAACTGTAGTGTGGCGATCAGTTGAAAGACACACCAAACATAAACCCAAATGGCTCTATCATTCTCACATTTTTCATAATTATAATCTTTTGACAGACCACCGCCCCTTTTCATTCAAGGGCGAGACAGAGACATTTATATTGTTGCTGACATGTTTAAAGACAACTATCTCCACATGATCCAGGATTGAAAACCTGGGTTGTGTGCAAAGCGAGCGAATTCGTCACACACCCAAAGAAAAATAAATATTTCAAACCAATCCAAATAATATTGATCTATGCCCATCAAACTGTATTGATCTGTCAGTCCTAAGCAATTAGTTCTTCCTCTATGTTTGACTTTTGTCTCGAGCTCCAAACAGTTTGCTATAAAGACATTAATCTTTCAACAGCTACATTCTGCTATCACTACTTATACTTTTTTTGGAAAAACTGATGGTTTGACTCCAGGATATCACTCCACAATAACATGAAACATGAATAGGTTGGGATCTTGAAACTTTACCTTGATGAATGGAAAAAAACAACATCCTGATATGGCTGTTTCACTATGGTTACAGAGAGCCAACCTGTGTGCTCTGAATCATTTATGGCTCACTGCATGTCCACTGAATGAAGGCCTTCTCTTACTCGCCCCACAGACTGTCAGGCGTATGGAGATTGCCAAACGTGGCGTGAAAATCATTTCACGTTGAGCTTGGAACTCTAAGAGGTGCAGTTAAAGAGATACATTGGGGACAGAGGGTCAAGGTCAGCATCTGAACGTGTATCACTGTTTTTGTTTTCACAGCTTGCCAATATGCTGATGTGTGGATTGAGATTTTTAACATGCATCACCAAGGAAGAATTGAGGATATTTATTTTAGATAAAATCTTACTCTAAAATGCAGTAACTTATGAAAATGTGTAAAAGCAGTGACCAAGACAACCACTTCTCTGCAATCAGATTATTTAGAAAAGATTCAGTTGGACCTTCAGTTCACTCTATCCTACTACACATCCCTGGTCAATATTCATGCAAAAACTGCACAATGGTCAATGATTAAAAAGGCATGAGATCACTAAATTAGAAACTGTAATCAGAAAATAAGACTACCACTGTAAAAATGGTTCTCTGACTCCATATTGTAAATCCAACACAATACTTCACAGCTGTGTGTCAAGTGATCATAGAATGATTCCTTTTTGCAACAACTAACTAAGATACAACAACTATTACCACAGCAAGGGAATGCAGTTGAGGCCAGCCTCACTACATTTCCTCCCGTTTAAGTCTGCAGGTGATCACAATGTCTGGACTCTATACTCAACAAAAATCTACTTTTGTTTTTCAGAATAAAATGCATTTAAGATGTCAGGAACTGAATCCTTAGAGACAGCCAGCTGTGTCAATCAGAGCTGTCACGCACTGCACACACAGATCTACTAGCGTTTCTATTTAGTCCAGCACAGCAGCAGGTGGAAATTGCAGTGCATGCTTGAGCAAAACTGATCTAGCTCAATCTGGCTCTCTGTCAGCTGCTGGGATTGGGCACCATGTGGGCAGAGCGAGGGTGCTGGTGTGCCTGATTGCTGTGCTAAGAACCAGTATCATCCCAATCAAAATGTATTCAATAAATAATGAATCCTCCAATCTACTGTGACCCAGAAGGCTACAGAACGCGGCATTCAGACCATATTGTCTTCACCAGTTTTCCAATATGTTGGGGGCGGGCAGGGGGATTGAATGGAAATTAATACTAATATTTCCGGGCGAAAGCAAGAGAGAGAAAAAAAATGCCTCTCGCATGTCAATGCTATCGATTTTTTCCTACCTTTCACAACCCTTGTGAATTTGCAGTGAATCATCCCCTCCTCCATCCCAGTTTGAGCCCCTGATCCAGCATTGCATTCCCCTTGCTTTGCACAAACACTGATTGAATTTACGGGTACAAAGCCCTCATGGAAGATGCATGAGAGTCTGAGCAGCATTAGAAATTCAGTGAAGGCCAAGAGACTCCAATCACCAAACTCAAACCAAACACAGGCCTGTGACAGTTCTTTACATTCCAAGTAGTTCTGACAATTGGTTCCCGATCAGTGATTTTGATTTTGGGCTTTTAAGCAGTACTATTCACAACTCAATGCTACCAAAGCAAAGTTGCTTGGATTATCAGTCATTGGCATACTTTTAAACATGAATCCTTCCTGCGATACTCTCAGATTTCAAGGCACACCCATAAATCTGACCGCCAACACACGCATTATATTGGTTTCTGTTTGGAATATGATATTACACATTTGAAAAATATAATATGCTTTTTATTGAAATGTCTTTGATAATGTGATGCATTTGCATTCCACTGGCAATGTAACGTGTCTATTTTTAGTCAACGTGTTAATTACTCTGCATACCCAGCATCTCACACTGGGCTGAAACAGATGGCTAGTCCGACAGAGCAAGCACAATTTAAAGGCATCAATTAAATGAAAAGGAGCAGGAAGCCTGAGAGAGGATGAGACTGGAGGAGAAAATCTGGTTCTTTAAAGAGTTAAAGTGCTTATTATCAGGTATGGTTTGTTTACACTGACTATTAACTGATAGGGGAAAAAAAACTGGAAAAAAATAAATACAGAAATTTAAATCGGCACATCCCCATCTCTTAAATGGCTCCAAAACCTTCTCCCTGCAAATTCCTGTATAAGTTGATGGTAAAAACTAGAACAAACTTAAAACAAGAACAATAAATACTGCTGGAGGACCATGAGCATTCTACAAAACTATACACTTTTAAATGCCATTAATAAACAGTATGACCTCATTTTAAGAATATAATAATGTCTAATATTGTTAATGAAACCATCATATCAATACATTAAGTTATTTAAAAGTATGTATCCCACTACATGGACTCTTGCCCTAGGTAGATGTGTTTATTCAATTAGGTCTCCAAAGAAGAAAAAAGTAGTTCTCAAAACAAATTAGCAGGAAGCGTGCTGGTAAAGACAATTGGTGTAACACACTAATGTGGAGCCTACTGTGCATCTACCTCATTTCCTCATATCCTTGCAGAGTCTTCAGAAGCAGTTTTTGCTGGGACAGTTAATTGCTATGACGAACAGTAAAAAAAGAAAGAAATGGCAAAAGACTAGTACCCGAGAAAAAATGTAATCAAAAACAGATGACAGCATAGGAAACAATGTCGAAACAGTGGTCCAAACACAGCTGGCAGAAAGATACTCACACTGTGGCGAATGGCTGTGGTACAGCTCCGTCGCTCAATGGGGGCAGGCTGGTGGCCCCATGTAGGATGATGGTGACGGCCTCCTTGCCAGGGCAAGACACATGCCAATCGTTGATGAGGGCACAGCGGCTGATCTCATTCTTTCCCAGGGGCTCCTCTATCACCTACCACAAAAACACTTCTTCATTACTCACCACAACAAACACCGTCCACCTTCCTGCTCAAAGCTTTTATCAGAATAATGAATTTCCATTCCATTCCATTCAATTCACAGTCCCTGGCAGTTTCACATTCTAGTCACAACCTCACAGAGTGACACTTCTTAAGGGAATAATGACTTCTTATGGTTCTCGCTCTCATATATACATTAGGTGGACTTTAATAGAAAGCTGACCATGTTTCAAATTAAGACCTGACTATTGTGATTGATGCAAAACCACAGGGAGCTTGATTTGAGATTCCCCTGCTGGGATTCCCTTCATAAGAGCCTGAAATATTGTAAGAATGCATTTCAGATTAAAGTGCGGTTAGATTATGATAAGATTATTGGAAAAGTATGAGAAATTAATGGTTTATAAAGTAAATCATAGTGATCACAAAAGCACTCCAATTTGCTTTACAATCTATAGCCAAGTTTTTTTCCTTTCATTGGACATAATGAGAAGACCTTGATAAAATGAAGCCCAATGACTCAAAACCAGCTGGTTTCTAAGCAACAAGTCATCGTACAATGCGAGCAAAATCACAAATGGGCATTTGCTGTGGTGTCTAAAAGCATCTTTTGGAAATCAATTTGCATCTGCAACCCACTCACAACCTTGAACAGCTCTGTTCAAAGCCTGGGAGAAAAGAAAGTAACTTTTCTTCTAATATAAAAGAACAGACATAATTATTTGAGGACAAAGGGAATGCATCTGTCTTCAAGTCAAGGTCCCCTCCAGAGCAGAAAATAATTAACATTCTCAACTGCAGCTGATAGGTCTCCATGTACTGAACTGGATTCTGCTCCAATAAAGGATTTTCTGCTAGCAGACTAATTTTTCATCTTATTATAAAAAGTAAGCCTCTTAGGAATGGGTGGTGTGAAGCAGACTGGGTAAAATCACATTCTTTTGCACTGTGCCAGCGAGATACAATCATCACTCCTTTCGTTATCATACAATGGCCTTAATTCAACACAATTCGACTTACTTGGTCAGAATTAATTTGTTTCGCCATTTTATTTTTAAGTGGGATTTACCCATCGCCACATTACACATTGGGTCTTCAACATTTCTTGAGTTCCCCCCTGAGCACAGTTAAAATGTACAGTAGCCACAGGAAGTGGCTCCCTATTAACTCCCCATTTACCTTGAGGCAGAGAGAGGGGAAAAAAGGGCCAGATCTTGATGTATTCCCTGTTTTTACGTTTGTACTTTTTTCAGTTTCTGATCTTGTTTTCCCACACTTTGAGCCTTCTATCCTCAAACACGATTGCTAGCAATGCAGGAATATTCCCAGAACGTGGTAGTGATAATTAAACGAGCAGATATTTAACTTGCGTAAAGGGTTTCACACTGGGTCTGCCAGAAAGAAGGTAGATTACAAATTAATCCGATTTTATACATTTCAGCTTTGTTGGTTCTGGAAATATTGTAGGTAAACTGTAGTTCATTTATAACAGTCAAGTTAATTAAGTTTGAGTGGTAAACCAGGGTAAAATTATAAAATTTTCTGTCATTTGAAGCTTCAATTAACAATTAAACTCATATGTTTACCTTTGAAGGAAGCACCCCTGATTTTGTTGTTTGCTTTGCTTTTTACATAGCATATTTGAAGGTTTTATTAATTTATAATATATAAATCTATATACTTCCAGAAAAAAGTAGCCTATACCTTATAAGGCTGTAATACAGTGGTAAGTCCTACAGTAATATGAAGTAATAGGAAAGTAAACAAAATATGTTAAATGAATGCTTGTTGGAAGTCCTTTTGTCCCTATGCGCTGCCTAAAGCCCACATCGCATACTCAAATTATGGGATGGGTAAATCAAAAAACACTCAGACTAGGGACAATCCTCATTCTCTTCTTACATCCATCAGATCCTGAGGGTTTCACTTTAATATTCTTTGCCATCTCTGGCCACACTGGAATTTCACAGGATTTCAGAGGAACAGGGCTCCAAAGAGACATCAGATGGAAATCCATTTTGATTGCTATTGGTCTGGGCTACAGTGGAGCTGGAGACCTACAGATGAAAGGGTTGATCTCCCTCTTGTCAGTCTACAGGGGCGAGCCAGGCTGCTCACACTGCCTCTCCTACTCAGACATACTGGGTTGTCTCTCATGCTGTAGTATTACAACGCAGGGCTGGTATGGCATTCTTTGCTTGGGGAGATTCAGAGAAAAAATTGCATTTCTCCGGAAAAAAATTGCACTACATACTGGAAAATAATACAATAATGATGCATATACATAGAAATAGAAGTCATATTTCATATGATTTAAAAAGTATGCGTAGGCTATGCAAATCCTATAGCAGCAAATGTATTGTCTAAGCAAAGACTTATAATAATTAGATAATCGATTAGATGGATATTTTACAAATATTTTAAAAGATTGGATTATTCTTCCAGGTATGAAGTCTATGGAAAATCTTTATGGACCTGAAATTGTGAAGATGTATAAGCAAAAAACTAAATTACTTGTGCTTCTCTTTTTGTTGTCCTTTCTCATCTGATTTACAAAGAGCATCCCAACACAACCACCTTCCTCTTGCTAAAAATGGTGGAGGAATGACCGTAATGTTCACTGTATACAACCATACTGCAGATGCAAGCAAAGGGTTAAACGTTCAGGAGCGCATTGCAGTAGATTCCTGCTAACAAACAAGCTCTGTCTGGAAGAGCAGCCCATGTTTTCTCCAGGGCTGCTAGAGTGGAGAGATCTTCACAAAGGTGGCTCGGTGTGGCTGGAGAGAGGCTTCAGTTGAACACGTGCTCTCTCGAGGGAGCAAGGTCTTGTCAATAATTCAAAGCTGCAGAAGAAATTTCAAGACAAGACAAAGAGAAACAGAAAAGGGAAGGTGGGGGGGTTGGGTGGAAAAGTAGGGAAATGCAAATGGGGGAGAGAAAAATGGAGAAGAAGAGAGAGGAAGACAAGGAGGAAGAGCAAAGTGGAAGACAGAATGTGAAAAAGAGATGGGGGAATTGTGGTGGCCCTTAGGCCTGCAGTCACGTGGTCAGGGCCACACAATTCCCAGAGCAGTACTAATGGCCTCAGCCTGTCAATCACTGTTTTTCACACAGTTTAGAGATTACACTTGCAGAAAGATGTTAACCCTCTCCTTCCTTTACTTTTGATTCTGTAGCATACCATACACTACCATGTTAAAGTGCTGTGTTTATATACCAGGAATGCAGCAAGCGTGTCTTTTGTGCCGGAGCTTGCGCTTCTGAAGTAATGGTGAAAAGACACTGAGGAGATCATAAGTGACATGTTTACTGCTCCAAAGTATATCTTTAAGGATTCCACAGATTTGAGGTTACAGTATTAGACACGATGGATGAACCTGGAGGGACTAAAATAAAGCTGAAAGGTACTACTCTGTCTAATGAAGCAATTGTAAGCTGGCAATTGATTAAAATGCTCCACTGTGCCAGAACCACAGACATAATTCTAACATGTACTAGCAATTGATTATTTAGGCTACATAATCAAAAGCAAGTGGGCAATTTGGAGATGTAGTACAGTAATTTTCTCATGATAGCCATCGAGGTGGAGTTCTGAAAGCTGTTGTCATCGACTACTGTAATAGTAATGGAAATTAATCATATGAGACAACCAAAACATATACATCTATGCATATGCAACATTCTGTTGTTCGTTTCATTTTAACTTAACTGTTGAAATGCAAGTACACAAGAATGTAGCTATCAACACTCAATAAGTGCAGGTCAGGGATGTTTGACCTTATGAATGGAAAAATTCATAATCATAAAGAGAAAAATATGGCAGAATATATTTTTTCATTACAGTTACACACTGCATTCTGGAATATTACACAGTTTTGATGATTGAATGTGAAGTTCAGATTCCAAAATCAGAATTAGGAAGTATATGATTTAATTAAAGCATTATAAAGTAATGCTTGCATTCAAAGCTTTGCATGGCCAGGTACTTTACTATCTGTCTTAACTTGTTCAGCATTACGTTCCAATTTGAGTAGTGCAATCTACTGACATTGACCTACTTATTGCACCTCCATTTCATACAGCTACTTGTGATGCTCAGTCTGATTATAGCTTTCACGCAGTATTGATGGACCTCTTTCCCAAGTGAGATGAGGGGTATCATCACCTTAACTTTGATACAAAATGAAATATTTTTGATTTATTTGTTTGACAAAGCTCAGAATTGGTCTGATCAGTAAAACCCCTGTCCATAGTAATGGTGTCAAAGGAGTCAGTGGAAATGTTGGATTAGTCATTATATAGTGAATATGGGATGTTCACTATGTTACAAATTAAGTCTAATCACCCATTTGATTGATTGGTTTATAAAAAATACTTTATAGACTCTAATCGGTAAGAAATCTTCTTGCAACCGAAAAGAGACAGAAATGCTTTAATTTGGTCCATTTAGTGGGATAACTAGGGATTTAAAAACCTTCTCACAAGAACAGGACAGGTGGGACAGGTCTCCCTGCACCTATTCCAGCACAGAGTCTACTGCCAGAGTTACAGAAGTGAGCAATAAAGGGCTACAGCAGTAATACTCACAATGCAATTACATAGGCATGGACAGGTCAGATGACTGATCCAATGCAATTTCCATCCAAACAAACTGCTATTCATGATCTCTAAAGCTTAAAAATAAAAAAGTTAATGTTCATGAAATATAGCATAAAACCGATGCTTCTGTAAATTAAATTAATTTCGTTAAGCAAATAGAGTAATAAAGGCAATTGTTTTTGCCCTGCTAATTACATAAAATATATTTTTCTCCTTAATTATTTTACAATATTATGATGCTTATAATCATGAACAAGGTTCTATCAGCTCTGAAATGGAATAAAAATGCTCAAGATACATTCAATTCTATGCCAGTCATGTCTGATTACTCTCTGGAGTTGTACTTCCACACCTGCTCTGGCAGGCCTGGTCTCGTACCAGCTGTATGGTGCAATTGCCATCTCTGTAGAATTAACACTGGAACAGAGGAGGACAGAGCTCATACACACGGCCTGCCCAACTCAACTGCAAGCCAAGCCATTACAAGGGGGACACTGGAGATGTCTGTGGCAACACTATCTTGCAAATGTAGAACTATGGGAAAAACCCCTGAAACTAGGTCATTGGGGGGAGGAGTGAGTTAGGTTTATGGAATGATTCACATTGTTGATAGGGGCATGGTGAGAGAACTAGGAGAACAACAGATAAATGAAATATGGACCATACTTTTTCTACTTTCAGGTGTGCCTGAATCAGAACACTGTGTACCTGCACTAGTATTTACTCTGGAGTTCTTTCAGTTACATACGATGTGAATTTGTCAAAAAGCAAAAGGAAAGAAAATAGAATAATAACAGAATTAAATAATATTCACAAGAACAACAAATAAGTGTTTGATGTTGTTCTCCTAAATCTTACAATTCCAGTATGTGAGTTAAAGAGAACAAGTTACAAGTGAAAGGGTTTTTAATCTCAGTAAAATAAAAATATATAAACTGATCATGTGTTGCTTCAATTGTTTAATAATGTATTTTCGCCTGTCTTTGTTCATTCAAATGGATGGTTTGCCCTTAAGGTAACTGTTCAACTTATTTTGGCTGGGTCCAACTGAAGACTTTAGTTTCTGTCCTTTCAGTCTATATAGATTACTTAGACGACACTGAAACTGGAGATAAATCTGCTTGGATGAGAACAAAACAAAATCCTATATGACAGAAGGTTGCCAAAACCTGAGATAAAAGCCTCGGCTGTTAAAAGCGGTTTGCCTGGATGTAGACAGGACCTTATTGCATGTCTCTGCTTAATCATATTTTTCAGACTGTTTGTTTGGACACGCTTTTAAAACTCAGTACCCCTGGGAATGATCAAAAAACTTCAACAGGACCCTTATCTGGAAACTTGTGATTGTTGTGCAGAGGGAAAGCACAGCTGGGACTTTTCTGCTGTGAAACTCTCTACAGCAGGCTTTAAATGCCAGAGTTTATCAGTCAGATTCAGAGCTGATACCAAAGTAAAATGCTGCTCATTTGTGGATATATTTATTTTCTAGTGTAGATATCAGTTGCAAACTAAGCCACTTTTTTGAAGAGCAATTGGACTTTTGTATATCTGCAGCTACTTATGATAGAGTACAAAGCCAAATTAAACAAATAAATACATCAGGACAAGCTCTGATTTCTCACTGAAACCTTTGAACAGCATATAAGGGATACTGAGAACAAATCTTAACTTAAAAAAAAAAAAAAAAAGATCTACATTGAAACTGAGAGCACAACATTCCCATGAACTATGTAGTATATTCATACATGTTTAAAATAATGTCCCTAACTCTATATGATTCATTCTGAAGGTTCAAGATAAAGAGGGAAGAAAACAACAGCACATGAGTAAATATAAAACGTTGCAGGGGGGACACAGGAAGAAATGCATTATTGGATATAAGCATGGATTTTTTTTTTCTTTCAACCCAAAGGCAATGTCTGGGTTACATTTTCCACAGCTCCTATGTACCAGGGAAGGTTTAATCTTTATCTTTGAAGTGTTCCTCAGACTTCAAGGTGATGTTGCTTTATACTATATTTGGGGGTCATGCGCTTACTGAAGGACAGAGAACTTGCAGGATTTCTGACGGGCACGGTCACAGCATCAGCATTGGCAGTAGGAATGAAATGACTAAAAAATAACTGATTCATACTGTGCCATTCCTCCATAATAACCTCTCATAAGGATTCCACCACATCGGGCAGTGTATAACACCTGCTTTTCACATTGTGCTGTCCTATTATTGTGTTTTTTTTATCATCACCATAACAATAAAGCAAAGCAAATAATAATAATAAAAAAAAATTTTAATTAAGTAATGCAAATTGTATGTTTAACCTTGTGGGGTTTATAATTAGCACACACAATATTTTAACTAAAGTGATCTTGATATTGATGATTGAAGGTTTATCTTCTGTTTTATGTTCTGAGCCCAACTGTCTCTTGCAAAGATTAAGAGAATCCTGATTCTGATAAACCTTCAACGAGGCCCAGGACTGGCTTGTGTGATAAATAGTGATAAATCAACAATCAGTCAGCTTTCATTTCAATCACTTCAACGCTGCAGACCTGATTATATTTCAAATTAACCTTATTTTGGAAATGGTTAGTTTTTTTCCTTTCCAGTATGCAATTAAATTCAAAATCCCATTAGAGAGGCAACGAGTGGAGTCATTAACAAGAACACTACTATACACAAAACACAACTAGAGAAAACAACTAAATTGAACATAGATTCATTTTATCTCACACAAAAGCAAGAGCTTGCTATGCTTCCATTAAAAAGCCACTTAGGCACTGAAAGGTTATAATTGCCCACACCAATATAATTAGTAATAATAAGGGCCTGTTTGTACTGACTGTACCTCTGGGGCCTGTTGATGAATTTCACCCACATCCACCACCCCACATACCCCAATCCACTCCTCTCTCTGGGACCTCGATATGTAAAAACACAATCTGTCTGGGCACTAATGAAGGCACGAGTGATGTGACCGTGGGGCTGATTTGCAAGCAAGCTGCTTTTCAGCTCCTGCTGATCCTGTGAAAGCAATTTCTTTGTGTAAGTGTGTGTGTGTGTGTGTGTGTGTGTGTGTGTGTGTGTGTGTGTGTATGTGTGTGTGTGTGTATGTCTGTGTGTGTGTGTGAACAAGTGGAGAGAGACGTGCCATGCAATCAACAACCCCTGCTACCTGAAGATTAGAGCTCCTTCCAGTTGTCGAGATGCAGCAGCTCAGCTTTCAACGGGACGTATTGAGCGGACTTTCCATAGCTGCTATAGATGTTGCCTGGTCCTGCCTCTCTTCCTCCAGGGAAATCTCTCCCTCAAAAAGCTGCCTCAGCACAGGCAACGAGTTAATTGGTATTCAGTCACATATTATGAGGTTGTGATAGAAGGTGTTGGGGTGGCGGGGGGGGGGTGCTAGGAGTGCGAGTGCGAGACATCAGGATTTTAATTTATTTTTGTGCTCTGGGTGTCTATTTCAAAGCAGTGGCTCAGCATACCTCGAACTGAAATTTGAACATGTTGATTGCTATGGCAGTATGGATAGGACATATCACTATAACAATAACAATAATGCAAGATGTGAAATATACAATGGCATGTTTCGATACCCATCTTTTTCAGTCTCTCTCATTTCACACAAATATTCCATAGTAATTGAGTGAAATAAGTCTAGATTATGTTCTGAAATTCATTACAAACACTATATTTCAGAGTTAGATGACAGACTACATATACAGCAAATACTTTTTTGTCCTAACAGAAACACCAAATCGCGTCTTTGCAGCCACCGAAGTAGTATTTCACCGTGTCAGCATGTCTGGACTTGATCGCTGACCTGGTTTAATCAGCTTTATTATAGACCATGGCCTGCAATAACCTTGCCCTTATCATTTCTTTGTGAGTGAGAAGTGAAATGAACTGACTGGGCACAGCCAGGCTACAGTAATTGGAACACAGAAACATAACAGAAAATTCACAAGATGGAGACTCAAAATAGACACATTGCACCAACTCAACAGGACACACTGCCGGAAGAACTTCAGTACACTTTTTCTTTCTGCTCTTACTTACTAATTATAGCAAAGATGGGGATGCTGGGAGCATTTAAAGACAACAAAAAGTTGTTCCATGGGTTATTGAAGTGAAATTTAGCAGGCTCCGTGTGCTGTGGTCACATCTATAATAATGTGCTCCTCCTCATTTGTTTTGTACACCAGAGGAACACAGACAGAGCACTTCAGCCGCTGTGAAGCAGCATTGTGTCTCAGTGCATCTAAATTCTGACTGACCCTTAATGTTCTCTGATAGACAGCTTAATAATCTAGGATGCCATTATAAGGAAAGCATAAAATACCACATAAAATGACCTTGTCTGAACTGTCAGTGCCTTGTATAGTCCTAGGCGAGATGGCTAAGTTTAGAACTGCTTTTCTTCACATTAAATTGATACAAAATGTATCAAGTGGCTCAGTTTCAGTTGAAGTACTCTGAAGCAGGTTGTATTGGGCACAGGTATACAGTTGTATTATCAGCACAGAAAGATTACACTACCTATCCCTTCCGCCTCATCAGCATTACAAATAGCAGATACCGAAAGGATTTAAGCACAGTCTCCAGATTAAACAGAACAGTTACGTCTGCTCAGCTCTCTCAGTGAGAAACCTGCCTTTATAAACTGATTAAATAAACACTTTACTTAACCAAAAAAAAAGTGTAAAAAACATTGGCCTGTATCTAGATCAAATGTCCAATATATAAAAAAACTCAAATTAACCTAATGCTAATAAGATTTATTTGTCCTTGCTGTCATCTGTAACAACTCTATTCCACTATAGAATGTTTGGCATTTCCATTCTCTCATCCTTAAAACCTTTTCTTATGCACTTATGCAACAAATTTTGAACTTGTAAAGTTCAAATGTAATGTTTTAATCTGTAATTCTAGACTGTATTGCACTTTTATAATGCTCTTATGTTTTGTAAGTCACCCTGCATAAGGTCTGCTAAGAAATTAATAATAATAATAATAATAATACGCAGCTACCGAGTGCACTTTTAACAGCTATATGTTAGATTCAACTGGAACAACTACACTTAAAACAGCTGAACCATCTGGGGCAAATTCAAGCTGTGGCAGATGGACGATAAAATATAAGTCCATAAACCGTTACCGACAGCTCCATCACTTGTTTAGTTACAATTGTTTTCACCTCGGTAGTACGTAAAGACTAGTTCATAGTCTCTGAAATTAGAGAATGGACAAAAACACAAAAGCAGAGAGAGACAATACTTCTGGTTTCAGCTCATGTCTCTTGTCATCTCATCATCTCATCCAACTGGATTTATTTTCCCTATGTAGCATTTACTTCTATTTATTTTCTTGTGCGGTTTTTGTGCCATCCTCCTAGTCAAGATGTCCCTTCGGCCAGCAGCAGTCTCCACCCACAACCCCTCCCCCCCTTCCCAGATCAATTGCTGCACTGTGCACCCCTCCCTGCCCTCTTGATGAAACATTGATTCTACCTTCTCCAGCAGCGAGAAGGCCAAGGTCCTATGATCTCAGTGCAGGCTGACCTTTGAACCCACTTTCATTAGGAGTTTGCTGTCTATCGACTGGGTTGCTAAGTGAGGCTCATTGCTACCCAGCAGACACCCTGCTTTAGACAACACCCTCTACCTCTGTTTAGTCTTTCTATCAGTGTAGCATGTGTGGTCAGTCCTGACACTGATCAAAGCACATTCTCAAGCACACCTCTGAGCAGTTGATCCCCAAATGAGTGATCAACCCACTATGCCAAAAGACTGCTCCCTTCTCCCTGGGTGCTGGGATTTGAATGATCTGCAAAGTCTACGGGAGTGGTGTCACCGTGACAATAAGCCCTGTTATACCAGCATGCAATTCACATCAATATGAAAACTTTACTGACAATCCATTGTAACATACAGGAATTCAGTGCTTGGAAATTTTAAGACATTTTAAATATTTCACTCGCTAGGCAGGTGTTTAAAGAAAATATGAACGGGTGCTATTTTGGTGCATCTGACACACCCAAACAGAGTCGACAGGAAAGACCTTGTGATTAATAGTAGCAAAAGCCTCATCAACATCTCCTGCAGCAGCCTAAGCAACACTGACACCACTGTTGACATGTCAATCTCTGTCTGAAGGCTCTGATAATGGAGCAGCAGAAGCCAGTGGCAGGGGAAGAGAGCAGTGAGGCAGTCTAGGAAAGGTAAGTGGAGGTATCACTGGGGAATACTTATCCACAATGTGTAATCTGGCCTTTGACCATGTAGGAAACTACAAGCAGTTAGGGGTTGTTCCATTTTATCAGCAATGTTCCAGTGATGTCTGTTCATGATAAAACCACAGAAAACTCAAGCTGCTTTTAATAATGTAACTCAAGGAGAGTTTGAAACAGTGTACCACAAACTAAAAAACATTCAGCAAATCATGACTTTTACTTGAACATTATTATTTTTAAATGAATGGTTTTGTGAAGACAGTATTAATGATTCTGTCATTTTATCACTTTAATCACATCTCTTTACTATGTAAATATTATGTGTGGAAAAATAAGACGGTTCATAAGTTTATATTGAGGCATATGATCGATCACATAGGAAGAGTTTCATGTGAATGCTTTATTACAAATCAAACGCTTTAACCAATAGACCCAAAAGCACAAAATACAGTCTGGGATAGAACAAATACATTTAAATAAGAGATAAGCTCCTTTGCAGCCGATAAAATAACTCAGACATAAAAGCAGACCTAATCATCATTTCATTTTCTGACAGATTATGCATTTATGCATGAGGATAAGACTGAGACATGGCTCAGCCATGGAATCATTGCGCCCTTGAGAAAAATGACTATTTCATTATCGTGAAACAAAATGGACAGTTGAACCATATTTGGATACAAATCAAAAACTTTGCACATTGTCTCAACTATAAATATACATTTCTGTTTGGTTTGTTAGTGCTGGACATGCTGCAGTAACATTGTCCATATTTACAGACAAGTCGCCCGGCACATTGAACTGTGTGGTAGTACACCTTTTGGGACATTGCCTAAAGCAGCGGTTCTCAAACTGGGGTCTGCGAGAGAGTTGTAGAGGGTCCGTGGCAAAATTCCCCCGGCTCTCGCAACTTTTTACTGTCCCTCCCCGTTCTCAAAAATGTTTACCATCTCCCAAACCCAAAACTCCCCCCAAGCCCGGGTTCACAAGTTTTTACAGTCTAACACCCACCCCCGCTCTCACAACGTTTTATCATCAACCCCCCACCCCCCACCTCTCACAATTTTTTACCATCAATACCACCCCCGCCGCCCGCTCTCACAAAATTTTACTGTCAATGCCCCCCCCAGCTCTCGCAAGTTTTTACCGTCAGCTCCCCCCGTCATCCTATGGTAGGTGGGGGTCCTCAGCCAAAATCTCAGCGGCAAAGGGGTCCCTGGGTCTAAAAGTTTGAAAACCACTGGCCTACAGTATGGCTTGAGTAACAATAATACATATACTAAAGTAAGAGATAATGTGTTGTATTATTTCCAGAACTTTCAGAAGTAAATCATGCAAGTCCACTTTGATGTCCTGAAACACTGACTATTCTATAGATTCAGGCTTGTTCCAAAAGATTTCAAGAATAGTATGGGCCTGCCAATTCAGATGAGCAACTCTTCAGCAAGGGGCATTTTCCACCTATACTTGGTTTTCCTTTTCATTCAATTTTTTCCACCAGTAACTCCTAGTGACTTCTCTATCCTGTGAGTTTCCAATATCTGCACAGTAAAGCCAAGATTTAAATTCACATTCAAACCCAGAAATTCCACAAACACTTATACACACACAAAACTGATGAACGAGATATTTAGCATAGAAAACTTTTCTCTTTGAGCCTTTCAGCAATCTAATCCTCTGACTTTCATCCTATGAGCCTTGGTCTGCTACCACCAGGGTCTCTAACCTTGCAA
The DNA here is from genome assembly GCF_036373705.1 of Amia ocellicauda. Classification (NCBI taxonomy): domain Eukaryota; kingdom Metazoa; phylum Chordata; class Actinopteri; order Amiiformes; family Amiidae; genus Amia; species Amia ocellicauda. Next base: position 29,164,313 of record NC_089853.1, read on the forward strand.
AGTGATCAGGCAGCAGCAGACAGAGACTTAGTAGAAAGCAAAAGGGCTGTGATTGCGACAGTTCAATTACACTGCCATGTTTGTTGGCTTATGCAGAATGTGTGGAGGTGCATATATTAGTAGTTAAAGGAAGGCTGTGTGGTTGTGTGTGCACGGAGGGTGGATGACAGATAGGAATAAGAAATCCCCTTGAAAGTGAACAAACACTCTTTAAGGTGATTGATTTTATGCATCTAACCACAACATTATCATATAGTTTGGTGGTGGGGGGCGGCTAAAAGGGCCTGGCAGTAACTGCCACAGACAAAAGTCTGAAAGTCAGAGGAATATATATATATAAGGCCTCTAATGAAAATCAATCCAGATTTAATCCTTAAAAAGATCTGATTAAAACTGTGGCCATCTGGAACAGGAACAGAGAACAATTGGTTTAAATTTCTTCTTTAGTCAATGAGGATGTATAATAATAAATACTAAGATGCCTGAGGCTAGATGGGATTTAGATCATTTCAACAGAGGCAAATATTTTTAAGTTTTAAGAGAGCCTTCCATTCTACAATTATTATGGTGAAAGTCAATCTAATAATACCTAAGAGCTGTATGAGCCAGTGTGCTGTCACTAACAGACATGAAGACTTTGCTGCCAGGCTTTTCACAGCATGAGCTTGACTGAAGGATGGGGGGGACAATTACACTGTGCTGTATTCCTGGGAGCTGACAGCTTTCACAGGCACCCAGCAGGCGTGCACACTCCTGTTTTCTGTCTTATTACAGATTCCGTATTGTCCTCTGATTTCACTCCATCTTCACAGAGAAACTGCCCCTGAAGGAGCTCTATGCAGCGTTCAAAAGCAGCAGTGGCCTTTATCGTGGCAACCCTTCTCAAAATTCTCTACAGAGAAACAAATGTCAGTCATTACACGTTGGCAGTAACATGTCTTGCCTATTGCAAGATTACAATAGTGAATTAATCTCTGCCCCATTCAATCTTCTCATTGAGATGACACTTTTAGGGCTGAGATGGCATTTATGACTCGCTCAAAAAAGCACTGGAGGTTGACTACCGAGTCCAGCAAACACACAATTTGAAAGGGCAAAATCCCATTAGTGATCACGTACACAAACTCGCTGCCTTTTGCGCCTGCATAGCTTAAGGCATTTTGTCTCAGTTCAATTCATTCTCCTAATCTAAAACCAATATGGCCGAAACACTTACATGAAGTCTGTACGAAAAACTGCCATTTTCGAATGACTTGGCTGTGCTTGAGAAACAGTGCTTTCTTCATCGTGGGAATATTACCCTGTAGATCTATGCTGGGAGACAGCAACTGGGAGTCAGAGATGAAAGGCCACACAGATATTTGTACCATTCTCTCCCCTCCTAACCGAAGGCTGACCACTCTAATGCCTGTAATGCCTGTAGACACTAGGAGATCCATCTCCATCCTGTCCATCTCCACAGTCAGCACAGAAGGTCTCTCTCAAACAGTCTTCAATTTTTAATACTCCATCCATCTCACTGATAAAGAAAAACAAATAGGCATTTTGACTGGGCTGGTGATAAGTACAATAGTTTGTGCTTGGGTACTGTAGGAGTGGAGTAAAGAGTAGTTTTGGCAGGTCAAGACTGGGAGCTGATAGACCACAGGATCTCGTGTGACCTGGAAAAGTGGAATCTTCTTTGGAGTTACATACCAACTTCCCATTATTATATTTCTTAGACTTACAATTTTGAGAAAATATCACATTATTTTTACATACAAATACCCATTGATACAGCTGGGATTTTATTGAAGCAATCTAGGTAAAATACCTTGCTCTAGGGTACAGCAGCAGTGTCCCCCACCTGGGATTGAACCCATAATCCTCGCTCCAGAGTCCAAAATGCCTAACCGTTACTCCACACTGCCCCCTAAAACCTCTATGTAATCCTAATTTTGTGCAGTGCAGTTCTTGAAAACAGACCATGAACAGTCTGAACTTTCTCAGAACCCAAAACTATTCAGCCACATCCAATAAATATAGTCCATATAACCTCAAAGAGTCACAACTGATTGAAATATATATCCTAACAATTTTAACAGGTAAGCGTGATGTGTTTACTGTAAAATGATCTGCTTCAATAAAATCTGTGGGTCATGCTTTCCAATGGTGCTGAAAATAACAACTGAAAAGCCAAGACAAGAACTACTGCACAAGAAGAATGGGAGAAAGCCATAGAGTGCAGTGTTGCCCATTTAAAAATAGTCCTGTTTATGCATGCAGTGCAATACACCTTTAGCACAGTGTTTGTCTGTGTATAACTGATAATTCAATTACCTTGGATGTTGATCTTATCTCTCAGATTGGACATTATTCGTTTGTATAATACTAGAAGCACACAAAGGAAGGTTTATGGCTCTGGGGTTGAAATCCTTTAAAGATAAGACTGCAGTTTTTCTACAAAGCAATAAGCGTTCTCCGCTTTCCTCAACCGAGAGGTAATAACCCTCGCAATAAAGCAGCAATGCCAGGAAATCTGATTACGCCTGTCCCTGATGATGGCAACTTGGTCCACAATACTCTGCAAAATCAATCACTGTAACGTTATGGGCCCGGACAGTGACTCCAGCCCGACAGAGGAGACTGTGTTAAGAGAATTCTAAGGAGATTTCATATCACAATTATCTTTAATTTTATAATTCAATCTACTGCAGGCCGGCCTCGCAAGCGTAGGTTGAAATGTCCAGTCAAACACCTTCAATGTTGAGTAGTATCAAATGATTATTCCATTTATTGCTGTGATATGAAATCCAGTGAGAGTGAGATATATTAAATCGTTGTTATTATTGGTACTACTCTCAAAGTAATATGTTTTAACTTATTTATTGTTAGTAAACTTTATTTCCTGCTGTCACAGAAGAAAATGCATAGAAAATACTTCCCCCAGTGGGGCACCTGGCAGAACCATCATATCACTGATGTTCTTGGTTCTCTGTGACTCTGGTATGTAGCTGGTTTGTCACAACTTCTTCAAGGGTCCAATCCTAACTGGGAACTAGTGGGGAATGCCATCTTGCCATTCACACTGCACCACTATCCACTATATATATTTTTGCATAACAAGTCTAAAAAAGTAATTTGCCAAATAATTGCTCTGCACCTATATATCTTGAAGGATTCCTTGTGAAAATATTACAACTGAACACCTGTGCCTACCTAGCAACACTGAGGTACTTTTATATAATGCATCAATATATTTATATACATCGAAGCAGTGGAAACATCTTGGAGAGGCCTACATTTAGTAGTGGTACGATATACAATGATGATGAAGATGATGAGTATATATATATATTGAAGAACCCAGTCTTGATGCACAGATGATAACATGCATTTATTTAACATGCCAGGCCTGGAAGGCCCCAACTTGGGAGCTCTCCAACAGAGACTCTTTGAACAACAGAAGTGGACAGCTTTTATAAAATGCATTACATGTGGGTCTGTGGGCAGGGACAGTCACAGATTTCCCAAAGTGTTGTCTTGAGATCAGGTTTCTGAATGTTTGTGGCTGACTTCCTGAGGAGGGGTGTCATCATGGAAGCAGGTGTTTTCCTGTTGTGGCATACAAACTGCCCAATCTCACATTTTAACAATGGACAATGAGGTAATCAATCACTATAATGTAACATCTTCAGCCTTGAGAGAAGAACAGGAAACCCCAAACAAACACTAAGCATCTCCATGGTAGTCACCTTCTTCCATTGCTTCGTGGTCCAGTCCATACTCACGTGCCGATTGTAGGCGCTTTCGGCTGGTCTGTGGCTACACAGCCCCATACGCAACAAACTGCAATGCACTTTGTGTTCTGACACCTTTCTATCAGAACCAGCATTAACTTTTTCAGCAATTTGAGCTACAGTAGCTCGTCTGTTGGATCGGACCACACGGGCCAGCCTTCGCTCCCCACGTGCATCAGTGAGCCTTGGCCGCCCATTACCCTGTCACTGGTTCACCGCTTTTCCTTCCTTGGACCACTTTTGATAGGTACTGACCACTGCAGACCGGGAACATCCCACAAGAGCTGCAGTTTTGGAGATGCTCTGACCAGTCGTCTAGCCATCACAATTTGGCCCTTGTCAAAGTCGCTCAGATCCTTACGCTTGCCCATTTTTCCTGCTTCTAACACATCAATTTTGAGGACAAAATGTTCACTTGCTGCCAAATATATCCCACCCACTGACAGGTGCCATGATAACGAGATTATTAGTGTTATTCACTTGACCCGTCAGTGGTCATAATGTTATGGCTAATCGTTGTGTATATATATATATATATATATATATACACTCACCTAAAGGATTATTAGGAACACCTGTTCAATTTCTCATTAATGCAATTATCTAACCAACCAATCACATGGCAGTTGCTTCAATGCATTTAGGGGTGTGGTCTTGGTCAAGACAATCTCCTGAAATCCAAACTGAATGTCTGAATGGGAAAGAAAGGTGATTTAAGCAATTTTGAGCGTGGCATGGTTGTTGGTGCCAGACGGGCCGGTCTGAGTATTTCACAATCTGCTCAGTTACTGGGATTTTCACGCACAACCATTTCTAGGGTTTACAAAGAATGGTGTGAAAAGGGAAAAACATCCAGTATGCGGCAGTCCTGTGGGCGAAAATGCCTTGTTGATGCTAGAGGTCAGAGGAGAATGGGCCGACTGATTCAAGCTGATAGAAGAGCAACTTTGACTGAAATAACCACTCGTTACAACCGAGGTATGCAGCAAAGCATTTGTGAAGCCACAACACGTACAACCTTGAGGCGGATGGGCTACAATAGCAGAAGACCCCACCGGGTACCACTCATCTCCACTACAAATAGGAAAAAGAGGCTACAATTTGCACAAGCTCACCAAAATTGGACAGTTGAAGACTGGAAAAATGTTGCCTGGTCTGATGAGTCTCGATTTCTGTTGAGACATTCAGATGGTAGAGTCAGAATTTGGCGTAAACAGAATGAGAACATGGATCCATCATGCCTTGTTACCACTGTGCAGGCTGGTGGTGGTGGTGTAATGGTGTGGGGGATGTTTTCTTGGCACACTTTAGGCCCCTTAGTGCCAACTGGGCATCGTTTAAATGCCACGGCCTACCTGAGCATTGTTTCTGACCATGTCCATCCCTTTATGACCACCATGTACCCATCCTCTGATGGCTACTTCCAGCAGGATAATGCACCATGTCACAAAGGTCGAATCATTTCAAATTGGTTTCTTGAACATGACAATGAGTTCACTGTACTAAACTGGCCCCCACAGTCACCAGATCTCAACCCAATAGAGCATCTTTGGGATGTGGTGGAACGGGAGCTTCGTGCCCTGGATGTGCATCCCACAAATCTCCATCAACTGCAAGATGCTATTAAGAGAAAGTTCCCGGCAGCTGCCTACTGCCTGTATTCAAGGAAATCTCTTAATTCTCAAGCGTTCTCATACCTACAGAAATGTCTGAACCCAACAGATTCTGAACACACAGTGAATGATCTCTATAGGCTTTGCAGCCTCAGACAAAAAAATATATTATTCATAAGAGAAATCTGCACAAAAAAAAAGAAAAGGGTGATGCCCTTCCCCAGTTCTCTATGTTGTTCACAGTTTACAGGATGACAGAATGAAGACTGCCAACTCCCAAAATAACCACCTTCAATCCGGAAAAGGAGATGTGAACTTATGAACTTGTGAAGTCTCAATTAAATACTAAGGAAGGACAGTCTGTCAAAGGGCACCACAACAATGGGCCAGTGAAGTCACCAAAGGTCATAGATTGGAACATCAGTCCTCTTTACACACGTGAACTGTATTCAAAACACTTGTTTTTCATGTATATTGGGAAGGAATACAATCACTAATCATTGTTCTAAAGCAATCATTCCCCCTTACAGAGATGGACATTTAGCACACTGTGCCACAGATGTACAGGGATGTTTGAGAAGTAAAGCAAATTCTGCTCAATTTGTGCTCTACCAGTAAGCCTTCCCCATATCTTCCTATAAGTCCATAGAAGAAAATTCCCAGAGGAGATTTCCCTTTTTACTAAAGCAAATAAACCGATAGGCTTCTGGTTTTGTTGACAAATAAAACATTATGAAAAAAACATTGAAATTAATGGATTTAATTCTAGTACACAATTCACTAACCAGACCATTAAATGAAACGCAGACAACATGTTGGCTTGGCAGTTTTTCTAAAATGTCTCTTCAGACCAAAGCAAAGCTTTAAATTATTAAAAAGGCCCAAATTCGATTCAAAGACAATTTTTCTTGCATATGAAAAGACAAATCCAAATCCCCTGGATCTCCTTATTAATTTTTAAAACTGTGTCCTTCAGGGACATACTTACTAATCCCTCATTTTAATAGCAATTATATTAGTCAGCCATGCTGGGTATAAATTTCATACGTAATTAAAAACAGAGTAAAAAATGAAAATGCTTTGGCTAAGCCTGTGGCTTTTGTACTGGGAGGAAAAAAAAATGTGGTCATGTGCTTTGGATTTATTTTAATTTTCTTGGTTTTTATTTTAAACTTCAATAAAAAAATATATATATAATTTATATATGTAATCAAAGATGAAAGCCATGGTCTTTAGCTGTAATATGGTTTTAAATGTATTATTAGCTTTGTGGAAAATGCCAGGCTAATTATTTTTTCCATGGGGAAGAAACTAGATCTTTAACAATGGACATTTTTTTGCGATGTGTTAATTAATGTACTACTTCTTATTTGTACAGTTATAAAATACCTTTACATGGGCTTTAAAGGATGCAAAGAATAGTAATTTCCACTAAAACAAACTAACAAAAATGTATTTTTTTGTATTATAATAATCACTTGTTTTCACGCTTTCAAACAGAATTCAGCTCGGGCTAGACAAACAATCCAGATCCAATATAAGAACAAATGAGCCACACAGAACAAGAAAAACTAAACAAAATCAACAAATAAAACCCAAAACATATCTATATATATTATAAGTGAACTATATAATGTCAAATGTAAACATGAGGTACATTAAAGGCAGATTTAAAGCTGAGACAGTGACAGTGCTGACTACAAAGGAAGTCACAGCATCTGAGATGTTAATAAGGCTGAGGAGCTTGGAGAGCAAGTGGCTCCAGCGCAGGGTCTCTCAGTCCTCCCTTGGTGAAACAAATGAGGCTGTGATTTGATAAAGCTCCCTGATCCCTGGTTTACCAGAGCTTGTGACAGCCAGGGCCTTGTGGTGGCAATGCTGTATTTACACCTCACTCAGTGCTCATTATTAAGGGGCACACACACAGGCCCGCAACCTGTCACAATATTGAGGGTTTTGGCAGGGCCTCATTTATCACCGGCTTGTAAAATATTCCCCTGCTGGCCTACTGCACACAATTAGTCAGCAGAGGCGTGCCTGGGGGAAAAGGCTCCCACAAACTGTTGTAAATTCACTGCTTTAATTGCAGCACTAATTTATTAGAGTATTATTTTACTGTGACCATGTTGTCATTCTTCCAGTGTAGTCTATCACTGTAGTGCACTACAGTTTTCACCGCTCTCCACATTACTGTTTGTGAACAATGCTGAAAGACATCTGTATTAACCATTGGGCAGTAATGCAGCTGCCAAGGTCAACCTGACCCTAAAGATGAACACTACTGATATTGTAATTGCAACACGACTGATTCAAGGACATTGATAATAAAAGTCAAAGGAAAAACATATAGGTACATTGTAGGAAGAATCTGCAAGTTAACCTTTCTAGCAAAATAGAAAAATCACAAAAGACATGAATCTCTCAATGGCCTTTTCATCTGTTTTTGCAATCAATGCCTTTCCTTCCCTTTGAATCAGGCAATTGAGACATCTGTTCTAAGGATTCAAAGGCCTGCAACTTCCAGGCTGATCATATTGTACATAAACCTGCAGCTCATAGTATTTGTTAAAAAAATAACAGTTACACAATAATATACTCAATAAAAAGAACAATAAACTTTGGTCCTTTATGTTGCAATACAAATTACATTTAATTCTTTGCTGTACACATAAATATATAATCCACAATAAAAATATAATTTCATACAAAATCCTATTACTATAACAACAGAGGATTTGAAACATTCTTGAGCATATTTAAATAGATGTACAGAAAAATGTATTGCATTCATTTTCGTTAGCTCAAGCACATCTACACCTCGGTTTCGTTTTATTTGGAACAAAATGGCATGGTGTTTAATTTGTCCTGTAAACGGTGGAAAGCTAATATATTTACCCACAACATAAAAACAATTTGCTCTAGCCTAACACAAAGCCTGCTACTCGGTGCCAACGAGTACTTGGCATCCGAACAGGCTGTGCTCATTGTATCTGCACGCTGTGGCACCTAAATCTCAGTCCTGTACTACAAGCAAAAGCTAACGAGCCCTGCTGCTGCACACTAATGATGCTGTTCCAAATGAACAGTAATTAAGGACTAATCACTCACAGTCACTGTTTAAAAAAAAAAAAAAAGAAAAAGCTTTAATTTGTCTTCACAGAGGACCAGGCACATCAATGCTCATCATCGTTAATAACAATCCCCAACTTCCGAACACCCCCTCAGTCCAGCCACTAAGACCCTGGGCTCTGCAGGCTTGGTTGCCGAATTAATCAGTGCCCCTGCACATAAATATACCACAACAGAGCATGGTGTGACATTTGCTTGAGAGGGAAACACAACAGCGAGCTTCTCCGCAAAGAGCGGGAGATTGGCACAGGCCTCCATAATGGAGTGCCACTGTGAGTCCTGATTTGATGGGTCCTTCGGTGTGTCCTGACTGCTGTGTTACTGACTTCGATGTTCCCTTTAAAGAAAGGTCTAAAACACACTTTGATGGATTCCATGCAATAACCCATTCATAATTATATTATTTAATTAAAATCCAAATGGAGCACATGTTTTTGTGTCACTATAAACATTTCCCAAGGAAAATACATGCTTTGCTTGATAAATGAGTTACAGTTCCTCTTAAGAGATGTTCAATATAATAATTATCACACATTTCACATGGAAATACTGTAGCTTCAATTTGTTTTTTAATATGCATTTTAAATAATGGTCAAGCAGCATCAGAAGCTCATATTCCAGTATATGCCTCTGACTAGCCTAAGATTAAAGAGATGTAAATGAACATACACTGAACTGCAAAATATTCACGATTGTTCCACCTTTTATATGATCTCACAATAATTGAAAACATGTTTAATAGGAAAACAGCAAGGGTAGCAAAATCTAAAATGTGCTTGATATCTCCATTAGTCTAAGATTTGAGGAAATCAATTTCAGCCTGACTCAGATTCCATCATCTCCCATCTGTAATTTATAATGGCTGTCAGGCCTCCCCAGCATAAATCTGGCAGACTGAAGCACAGTACAGCAGTTTGTCTGAAGTGTTGTTGATTGCTGCTGGTTTAATAACCATTCTGGAGATTTGTACATGTCAGACACTTCTTAGCAATTCAATCATCTGAGCCAGAGCAGATTTCACTCACTGTCTTTTAAAAAAAGGCAACCAAGATAAAGCTGACTTGTACAGCGAAGACTGTACATCCTTCCTTTGTAACAACACAGCATCACAATAGAAAACTGCCCATTGCTGATTGCAATTGATTTTTTTCTTCTACATTACTCATAAGCCATTTGGAGGATCTAATCATGCTTTGATGTCATGACTACCATGTTTGGGCACTCGGTCACAATCTGACTAGGCTTTACATGCCTGTGAATCACTTATGCTTGTCTGTTATAACTCACTTATCAATACTTATTGTGACAGCTTTAAATATTGCACTGCAGTATGCATTCGTTTCTGTATATAGCTGCATTTTAGCAAATGTTTTGGCTACCTCTGTTACATATACAGTCGTAACAGGAAAAGGCTATAGTGTACTGATATCTATCTGTCTATAACTTTTCAATTTGTCCCCGGGCCAACAACCTGTGTCCCACACAATATGCAAACATACAGAAGGTCACAAAGAACAGTAACCTGCATTTTCCAGCCTTATAACAAGACCATATTTGGTTTAAAAGGATAAGTGCAGGCACTATCACACATTATCTCATGGTAACTGCTTTTTTATGACTTCTATGTCACATGTGAAATTCTTTAAACTGTACTATTTAAATCAGATGAAGGGAAGTTCACCAGCAGCCTGGTCAGAGCTTACAGGAAAGATAGAATAGAGAAACTGATCTAATAGCTTTAATTAAAAATAATTAAACTTCGGTATGTCCCCATGGTGTTCACAGACTAACATTTGTGGCACATATTTTTTTGATTTTTCGATTCACAGAACTACGATATACTTATTTAATGTATTCAACTAATGATATGGCAAAAAAACTGAATGAATATAGTGCATAAAAAGCATCAAATAGGAAATAACTGTGTGAGGAGGGGAAATGTGCAAGAAGGATTAAATCAAAAATAAAGAGCCACAATTTTTTTCAATCTGTGTTTGTCTGGACTGCAAATAGACAGGTCCAATTTAGCAACATTAACACTGTCGACTCTGATCAGTTGCTCCTGTTCCCAGCTCTATAAGGGAAGCAGTCTTTCGCGAAGAACACACACAAATCCAATTATTTTCTAATTGAGTGTCGCAAGCCTCATTGATTACAATTTAGGCTGGGGAATAAAAAGAACCGTGAAGCGGCAGACGCAGAAATGAGCCACATAACCCTGCAGGAGTCTGTGTGTCACATGTTAATTCTGGGGTCAGAGGAGCAATTCCACTGTGACGCACTGTTGATTTATCTACACATAAAGGCTTCTGGTCTTCAAAAGGTAATGTCTATATTCAGTTCAGCTAGCCCAGTCATATGCAAGTAGCATAAGGAAAGAAATAAAGCATAAATGTAGTATTCAGTATTCAGTATCATGGGCAGAAGGACCTTGAAGTTATACTGATAAAAGAGCAAGATAAATGTATTTGGACCATCTCACAACTTTCAAACGGCAAACTGACATACCTTCACAAAATATTTCAGATGGCATACATTGAGATTCTGAGATGCTAAGAACTGCTTTGCAAGAAGAAAAGATTGCTTTATTTATGAGCGTATGCTTGATTTATGCTGATTAATTTCAATGCGTTTGCCCTTTTACCCAACTAGATCTGTAGCACCTGACAGAAGACATAAAGTGCCAGTTTAATGAAGATGTTAAAAGAAACTTTGAAAGAAAATCAGTTTCTTTAGTCCTAGACAGAGAGCAGGAAAACTCTGTAGGGATTTGAAGTAGGTATTTGGTATGGAAAAAAGTCAACACAAGCAACAACTTCAAATGATAAATTAGGTTGAGAGGATTCAAGTGGAAATGCATTTATCACAAATTATTTACACAGCAATTTGTGTGTGCTTGGGACAAAGTGTGTAACTATGCTGATTCACTGTGATCCTTCAAAAAGGAGTTAGGCTAGGTTCTTGAATAAGCTACTAGTAACTTGCAAACAAATAATGCTGGCCAAGAGTAGTAGAAGTGCCTTAACTCACATGTGTGTCAGGAAAAGGCTCAGGACTCTGTACAGGGGTGTCTTCAGAGGAGGGGAAGTGGAGGCTGGCCTCACTGGGCAGGCGGTGTTGTCGGGGTGATGAGAGGTCACTTCTGGGGGTGGGTGGCAGGCTCTCACTGGAGGTCTCGGGCTTCAGCTCAGGGGAAGTCCTTCTTTCTGGCTCTGGGTCAGGCTGCGGGTCAGGCTGTGGTTCTGGCTATTAGGTCAGACAGTGATGAGAGAGAGTCGTTCCTTGACATAATTTTTATCATTATGTGGTAAACATTTCATGACCTTCTGTAAAGGGAGGCTGACACAACCAAAGTTTGGGCATTCTTTCCAGGTTAGTGACTAACGCCTGCATGGCAGGGACTGTGCAAGACCAGCAGTAAGTACAGCTGACCTGTAGCTCTATAGTCAATTTCCAACTATACATTGTAATAAACTTAATTAAGGTACAAGAGCACAGGCTCAGCTACAAAGATATCAGCAGATGCATGAAAATATGCAGGAGAGACCTATTGTGTACCTGTGGAGTTGGGGAGTTTGGAGGTTGAGAGACTGTGGGTTGAGGCAGATTGTCTTCGGGGGATGGGGGCTTGGAGGACCCCAGGATTAAGGGTGGCACTTGGAGCATTCCTGGTCTAGGGGAGGGAGCTCCAGGCGTGGGCCCAACACTCTTGTCCTCCTCCTGTATGGAGGGCATGCGTGAGGTGCCACTGCCGTCCTCGGGGGGCGGACAGGTCTCGTGAAAAGACACCGTGTAGGTCAGGCGACCGCAGTGCATAGCCAGGTAGTCGTTGTGGACGCGCAGCAGAGCCATGATCCCGCTGTACTGGTAAAGCTTCTCTTCCCGGCGGGCATACAGGTTGATTCGGGGGGCGTTAGTGCGTGGGTAGATGGCAAAGAAAGCCTCGCCCGCTTTGGCGCCATCCTTCGCCTTCGAGTCGGTCAGCCGCATGGCCTCCACCTTCAGACGCACATCGTGGTTTTTATCATTTTTGCAAAATCCTTGGATGAAAAAAAAAACAAAAAGCAAAAGCAGATCCAGTAACTCCAAAACACAGTTATTTCTAGCTTGGCAAACTTCATGTGAATCAGGAAAATCTTCCTGCAGTGACACTTTTTTATTATTTATTTGAAAGGGGATGTTTCTTATTTTACTAAACTAGAATCTAGTTCGTATAGGTTCGTACAGTTTGTTCATGAACTAAAATAATTAATAGTGGAGGGACCAAAAATACGTTTGTTTTCCCTCAGAATGGTCAACTTCTCACATGATGTTTTGTTGTGAGGAGGCCTATCAATTTATAAATATAAATATCTGGAAATGTATGTCTAATAAATTTGCATACTGTGACTTGTGTTCCAATTATAATCCTTTCCTGTATGTGTCTGAAATACAATTATAATTGAACGCATTTTTTCTTTCCCGAAACTCTGTACATCAGTGTCACGGAACATATTCACTATTGTTCCACTTGGTTACAGCTCTTTCAGATAAGCCTACCGCAATAGGATGTCTGCAAATGACACTGACATCCATTAATTATCATTTAATTATAACAAAGAAAGCTCTCACCTACCATGGAAAATGTGTAAAAGAGGAGGGCTTATCAGCACTGAAAGATTCTAACAATAGCATGTAAGATCTTATCAGCAGTGGTTGAACTAATGGTCTTGAACTAACTAATACGTACATTCATTTCAGTTATTAATTAACATACATTTTTGGCAAGAATGTATAAAACCGATATATACATCACCTGTGTTGATTTTTCCCTTCCTGAAAATACATACCTAGACTTTTGAATTGTTAATACCTTGTTTGAACTGCAGGCTTAACCCCCAAGGCTATCAATTTGTACAGTCATTATTCATAGGTAATAATTTTAGGCTTATATATTTCTCTTCAAATTCTAAACACATTTCTCTCCAATATCTCTGATATCCATGGTGAAAACATGCTTATGGCTGTTTCTAGACAGAATCAGACATGATCATGGGGCGCATAGCCAACACAATTGACTTCCATGCAGGGTGAATAAATCAATAAGTCTCATTATACTAAATCAATCAAATGATACAGCAGACGCCCAATAGATCTATAGATTCTGACATTTAACAGCGCTGGGGGGCTTACCTTTGGGCAGAGTGAAGGCAAACCTATAGCGCTGGCAGGTGTAGACCTCGTCCAGGCCGGCCTGCTCGATGGTGTCCGTGGTCCCCGTGCACATGTAGAGGACTTCGCCATCGTTCACCCGGAGCTGCACACCATCTCCAGAGCCCTCGAGCAGGGCGTTCTCCACAGTGAGCCTCAGCACATACTTCCCCAGCTCGTTGAACTGTACATTCACAATCTCAAACTTAAAGTCCAGCTCCTTCTCCTCAATCTTGAGACGACTCTTCTGCATGTTGCCAAAGGATGACCCTCGGAAGTTGGATTAAAGGCCTGGTTCTGGAGCGGGAGTGCAGTTTATACAGATATCTCCTCCTGCAGGAAATTTGAGACGAACAACATTCTCACTGCTCGTAGCTCCAGTACTGTATCTCAGGGCATGTATACACTAGAACACTATTTAAATGTGATTGTCAGTTGTTGCTGTGTGGTTCTGAAGATTGTATTTCCTTTAAGAAATCAAATATATCAAAGTTTTTCCCACTGCAAAGCCCAGAAAACCTTCCCCTATTCTGTCTATAAATGTATGTAGTCACTCAAACGGATAAAAGAATAGCTGAAAAGTGACTATAACTTCCTACAACTGTTAAAGTCATAAATAAAATGTTTATAATTATACACAGATATGTATAAAAACAAATACATTGAGTTAAAAAAGAGACAGATTTCTGTATTTTTCAGAAGTGAATTCATCATGGCTCCAAAGCACCTCCATACAGTCCTGTTACAAATTAAAGGAATCACTTCAACCTGGTTACCAAGCTAAACAATCAACCCTCGCATTTATTCCAGTTTTAGGGACATAGAAACTCAAAACCAAAAAGAGTATTGGCTTACCTTCCTGCCAGTCCAGTGCTGTATTTTTTTTTAAAGGCAGTGAACAGCTATACAAATAGTTTTTGATATTAACTGTAAGTGAGCTTTTACAGTTTACAGCTTTTGGTTTGTTATGTAGCTGCAGCTAAGGAAGCTTGCTGGAAGCCAATCCCATGATATCAGTGAAGTAAACAATACAGGTGATTTGAAATGCAGTAGCACCATTCAAACACAGCATATAACATACATTTTCTCGTGAAATTAAATTTGGGAATTAAACCAGGCGAATACTACATTACCCACTGGAAATACGTCTGTGGGTTTCAGTATACAACTTTGAATGGATCAATAAGTAACAGTAACCGACAAATTGTTCTTAAGAAAGTGAGCATACACTAATATATGTATATTTTGCGAGTTTGCAGACGGTCAGAAGCATACCCCTAACCTCTTCAACAGCTTAAAACGATTTGTTTAGTGCAGAGACCCCTTTTCGCTGGCGCTGAGGGAGGACAGTTTAAAGTCCCACCTGTCGTTGCACAACGTGAGCCGCAGCCTCCTGTCAAACCGGTGAAGTCTGTGTTTGTAGCTGGGGGGCTCATGCATTACCCACAGTCTATCCCTATTTTGCTGCATGTGTTGTTTGTGCAAAATACGAGTTTGTTTTGGAAGATCCCTTGAAAAGAGATACGGATAATCTACCTTAATAGACTACCACACAGGTGTTTGACTTCCAGGAGAGAGAGAGAGAGAGGGGGGGGAAAGGTTGAGTAGGACTGAGATGCAAGGTAAACATTTGAACTCTTGAATGATTTGTTAATGACCGATCGTTTCAATCAGATTGAATTCCCACACGGTCACGAATGTTCCTAGCAATTCAGCGATGTCGTGATTTCTCCCGTGTCTAGTTGTATCAACGTGGCACTTGTTCAGTTATAGTTATGTTAAATATGTGGTTTTAATATACAGGGGACGCAGTCTAGTGCACATGTTGATTCATCTTTGTTAACAGCGGATACAACGTTAAGTGATCCTGTATCGGTTCATATCTGGAAGAGGCGTTTCGAAAACTCCTACCTGATTTATTTCAACAGGAGCGTCACTGTAAAGTAATACATATTTATTTAGTAAAAATGCATGTATTTGAAGCCAATTAATAGTGAGGATTTACAGATCCACATCAAATGAATCTAAAGGTGCATGCCTAAAAATAGTTTTAATTATCTGAAATTAATTGGCTTAATTATTTGTTTTTGTATAATATAGAAGACGTTTAAAATGGTGATTGTGCTATTGCTAATGGGGTTCTAGGCACGCTTTGAAGTCAATTAACATTTGCATTGTGGTTATGTGCATTGTCAATCAAAATGTACCTTTTACTTTACTTGAGCTACTCTGTATTTCATTACTGAGAAATGCTGCCTTATTTAAAGTTGCTTATTATGCCAACAATAGGCCCTACGTGTTTTTGTTTTTCAACTAAGACCAACTTTAAAGTTGATAACCAGTTATTCAACATACATGTAGAAGGAAAACTATTTGTAAAATCAAGTTAAATTACTTTCTTTAAACGAACACGATACAAAAATTGTTTAATTGACTTGCTTACCGTGGTCCTGTCTGTGAATAGTTTCTCAGGCGCTTAAACACAAAGCAATGTCTGCCTAATTTGCACCCAGCGCTGCACACGTGTTTTTTCTTTTTTAATCAATACATATTATTGCATTGACATCAAAAGTCACTCTTAGTCACTCATGTTTATTATTATTGTTCACAGCTTTTTCTGGAAAATAAAAACATGCTTTAATTATGTAAAAATGTAAAACAATACCTATCTGTGATCAGAGGTTTAAAAATATTCTAGGATGATGCAAAAAGTTGGGCCTTATCTGTAGGTACAAGTCTGATGTAAATTTGTGGAATGAAATCTCCTTTTCCTACTGTCGTTTTTGCATGTTGAGTGCACAGTTATAAAGTGCAGTGCAAGGAAGGTTCCCTCTGATGTAGTTTCAAAGCCTTTCTCCGAGCACTGCAGAGAATTGAGGACAGGGTGGGGGAGACTGCTCTCACCTGTGCATTGCTGCTGGAGGTAAGCACTTCTTTACTTTCAGAAAGGCCCATTGTTAGCTCTAGAGGAGGATCAAACAGTAGACTTCAGAGGCGGGAGCTCTGCTTACTGTCTAGTCTTCTTTATAAAAAAAAAAAAAAGTAATGCTTTATACAATCATGCGAAGCGCAATTTAATCCCTTTGTTGTTGGACTGAGCAACAAGGCTACTGGTGCTGTGCGATGCTCAGGAGGAGAAGGTGATCCGCAGCTGCACTGGTGTGGTTTCTGCAGGAGGAAGAGAGATTTGTCTTTTGTAAGTATAGTAGGAGGGAGACTGCATGTCAGGGTTTATGTGCTGGTGACATGGAGTGGTGTAATAAAAGCTTTAAAGCAATACAAGGTGTCGGAAAGGAAACAGTATATTTAAAAACAAATTACCCCAGGACTGATAGAAGCTCTCAGGGAAGTCATGCTGAACAGAATAGCTTACCCAGTTACAACTCAAAGATGAGTTTCAGCATTACATGGCACATCAGTAAAAGTACTATTAAGATATTCTGCTGCTGGTGGCTATTTATATGAGTTTAATCACCCTTGGTCTCAGCCAGCTGCTGAAATAGGTTTTCTGACTGGAAGAACACATCAGATATCTCAAATCGCTCATTTTCAATCTTGAAAAGAGTGTTTAGGCCCAGAATGGGTCAGTGGCGGTTTTGCACATGTATTCAGGCACAGACTTTTCATGATTTCAGACTACATGTATTGGAGGCCGCCTATTAAATGAAATAAAGAATACCAACAAAGCTGAAGCTTTATCCTGAGAAGAAGGGGTTATCCCTGATTCGTTCCTCAGTGCCCTCAGTGCTAAATCCTGTGCATCTTTGCATGCCGTATTTTCTTATCTATGCAACCGTCACATTGAAGCAGACGCTAGTTTCAGCAGGGTGGACATTTTGCAGGAAGCCACTTTCACAGTATTCCAGTTCAATAGGGTTGTGCATATCCTATCTGTGCATCTGAAATAACATGGTGACTAGGCTTACATTATCAATGCCAGGAGGAGAAATAGCAGGGCTTTGACTGGTCAGTGGCAACTGTTTGATTCTTTGAAGAGATTTGAAGAATGAAGCTTGTAGTGTAAATTGCTGTCTCCCAAAATATGTAGTTTTCAAGTGATTAAGAAATATAACCTATTATGTGTCTCCTTAGACAGAGTTGACATATATTAATGCGTACATGCATACATTGTGTATGTTCTCTAATACAAATAGGTTATATTTTTGAAGGCTTCTTCTAGCACAACCACCTGGATTATCCTCGACTCATACTTGTACAAAGATGTTGAATAATTCTGGTCTCCAACAGTGTTCATAACACTAAGTCTTAAAATATTGGTCGCTTTATTCTCTTTCTCTTCAGTCTAGTCTGAAACATCTGGTTAGCATGCTTGTTTTGGAGGATGGCTCCTTTCAAGCAAGGGTTAAACTAACAATGTTATCATAGCAGAGCGATATTTATCTTCTTTTTCATTAAATGCTTTGCTTTATCAATGGGATGCCTAGTTAAGCAGCATGGGGCCCATTTTATTAATGGCCAATGTAACTGCTCCCTAGAGGCACTGAATGATTATGTTGGATATGAGGTCATTATGGGGAACATAAATCTTCCTGTATTCACAGCATTGGTGTCACTTTGATCAAAGGCTTTTCCCTGTCGGAAAAAAAAAGGTTAGATGGAGATAGAGAGGATCGCATTTCTGTTTGGTAATGACAGACAGTGGTGGTTGGAAGTACTCTACAGCTGTTAAACCAGACAATTTGTCTCAGAAGAGCTCGTAGACTGCATACGGTATAATGCAGTCTTTTGATTCTTTAGATTGTGTTTTTTTGTTCCTGCTAGTCAGGGCAAATATCTTCTGAAAAATTAGATCTGCTTCTGGTGTGAGATGATTAAAAATCATACATCACATAAGACAGATCCATCTACTGCTTACACATGTTAGGAGTCATCAGACTTGACTATAACTTGACTATATACTCAGACTATAAATAGATGTCGTCTTTGCAGGTGGAACAGCGCACTTCCTAAAACATGCCCCCTTTTTTATACAAGTACTCATCAATCTGAATCTATCAATTTAAAGGATAATGAAATCGGTATAATAACTATTGGAATCTAAATCTTTCTTTATCATCGGTAAGAGCGGGAAACGTAACAAGATATATTCATATATTAGCTAACTAGAGTAAATACATTTTATTTTTTAAAAACGGGTGGCCCTGTTCGGAAGCTTTTTATCATGTAAAGATCAAATGTGGGTCACCCTGAATTCCAATGGTCTTTCTTCGGCATACATACAGAAAGTATCTATTCTTGAACTTTAATATCTTTAGGTATAAAATCACATCCACTAAATTAAGGGATTTATTAAAAAAAAAAAAAAGAAAACGTGCATCCTCCAAAGTATGGGCGTTTGGGAGCTGTAGCTGTTCCTGAACCTGATATGATGGTTTTGCACAATTGCTGCATGCTGATGTGAAACCAATCCTCTTCAAAGCATTCTTTGTACAGTGACTTCTTTGTCAGATTTGAAAAGGGTGTTTGTTAATTTGTGAGCTTGTTAGCTTGTCGAACTTGTTGTTTTGAAGGAGTTTCCCAATGTAAGAGTGTTAGAAATGTTTTTTTCCTCCCTTGACCTTTGACCTGTAATCCCTGCATAATGAGTACTGCAGCTCATTCCCCGAGATTGAAGCAGCACTGCAAAATTTAACTCTTAAGCCCTGGAAGTAGCATTTATAAAATGCATGCTTTCCTGCATCCACATTTAATTGATTACACTCCATTGCATGTTCCTAAAGTTTAAATGGCTGAAGGGCTGCCAGGGTTGCTTTGTACCAGATATGCAGTGGCAGAACTTTGAGAGGTTCAAATTATTACAGAATAGCATGTTTGGATCAGAATAGTGAATTTGGCTACATCCCTTCCATTCTTGTGTGTGTGTGACAGTGATGCCCTCGGACTGGTCAATTTGTTACAGTGTTTCTCTATCAAATAGTATTAGGTTTGCTGCCATGAGTCCACCCACGAATACACATTGCAACACTTTTAAAGTAATATCCCATGTAGAAGACATCACCCGCTTTTTAAGATCCTAGCAGATATTCTTAAGATTCAAACTCCTTAGGGTGGTGATGCAGGCCTGTGTCATAAAGACAACATAAGTTACACTTAATCAAAGCTGCCTTTGTAGATTTACGTTTATGAAACTGCCTACGTGTGTTTTTTTTCTTTCTTTCCCAAATTTAAAAACATCATGTCAAAGGAGTCAATAAAAAAACAGGTATTTGAATTGGGGAAGCGAATAAGCACAACAATCCATAAACTGGTGCAAGTCCACATATAGGATTGATAAACTTCAACTGTTTGGATAGTAATTATCGAGTGAGAAGATTCAAATGAAGCCTACTGTTTTGCAGTCATGAATATGGGAAACAAATACCAGACCACCAGTTACTAATTGTTGTGCAATTAGGTCATCTACAAGTGCAAATAGATTTTCCCAATGTCTTATTCTAACTAGATTTCCAAATACAATTATCAGTTTTACTGTCTTTGTTAAGTGATATTTTGGTGCTGCATAGAATTCTCTTACAATGTTTTCTCCTGCTAATGAATAGTAAAAGCAAAATAGGGATTTCCTCTGAAGAGACAAATAGATAGAGAGGGGGAAATATTCTTGGAACAGTAGTCAAAATAATCTTTTCAGGCAAATTAATTTTCACTGAGCATTGTATGTGAGATTTGTCCTGCTCTTTAAAGTTTTCAGCATTTAATAAGGTGTTAATCTCTGATCCCATTAAAAACCCTGCATCTATCTATCTGTCATCCGTTGTTGTCCAGGTTTCAAAGCTGTAAATCCTTGAAAACGCACCAAAAATAAAAAATAAAAAATAAAATTACTTTTTGGTCAAAGTACACTCCCTTTGTCTCAGGGTATCTACTTTTTCAGCATCCCATTGACCCAATAGCAAGCCCCAGAAGTTTATATAAATCCATAATCTGTGACAACTGGTGGAGATTGGCTGCCCTCTCTGCAAATTTACTCTTCCCCCCCCCCCTCTCTCTCTCTCTCTCTCTTTCTCCCTGTTCCCAGCACTGTGTAATCCCTGTTGAAAAGGGGTCTGATTGAAAGGAGAGTGGGGGCACGGTGAAGCCAGGATCTGTTACACCAGAGCAGGGCACCTGAAGGGAGTACAGGGCCAGAGCCAAGACGAGAGCCGTGGACTAAACTTTTGGAAAAGTTCACAAAGGCACCGAGTCTTTGGGCTTGAAAGAGAGGGAGGTGTAGGGACGAGTGGAAATCGGGGGCACCTTCAGTTTACTTTACAGATCAAACTAAAAAGGAAAAGTTCTGGATCCGAGTGAAGTTACGCTGCAGAGTTAAAGAATGACCTCCAATGACTCCCCATCTTTGGAGTACTATGATTATTCAGATTATGAATTTGGACCAGCCGCCCCCACTTTGACACCTGTCGAGTAAGTATGTTAAGTTTTTTTTGGGGGGTTCCAATAAGATCTTTTCAATTTGTGGTGTAAGTGCAATCATGTAATGATAACTTTTAATTCCATCGTAGTGTACAAAATGATTGGGTTCAATGCTTTTATGATGGTTTTGCATGATAACATTTTTTAATGAATGATGTCATAGCTCATCATGTGATGCATTTATGCTGATGATAAAAGTGCACCTATAAAGCTTTGATTGTATATATTAAGAAAGGAAACGACTGGCATATTATGCAGGGAATTATTTTATTAACACAGACTTTCTCAAAGGTTTGTGTCATGTCATAATTGGTTTTGAGCCCACAGTGCTTTATTTCAAACTACCAATCAATGTTAAGAGATTAAATAAAAAGAAGAACTTGCTTCCTCAACCTTCTGACTCATCCACATTTCCCTGATATTTAAATTCTGAATTAACATGATGACTTGCTCCAGTGAAACAATGGTACAGCTAATCCCCAGCTAAAAAAGTTGGGTGGGAAATAAATTGTAATTCTTTATTCCATGACTATATAGTGCAAACCTGACAAGTGACAATTTCTCAAAAATAAGGATTGGGCAGTATACTTCAGTTTGGAACAGAAAGATTTCACAATCATTCTGTTTATGACTTTTCATCTCGTCCTTTAAAAGTGGAAAGCACGTTGACCCACTGTATACACAAAAACGCGAGTGAAGCAATCGAACCTTTGTGACCAGACCGGCAGAGTGAGTGTTGAGTGTAGAAAGAGACGCACAAGTGGATCTATGCCCTGATTCGATTGTGTAGGGGACATATGCATACCAAAATGCATTGCAGTTATATTGGTATTCGATCCCTAATAACCAAAGCCGCATTCTGAGTATATGGTTGATTTTATTATGCAGTAGAGGGCCAGAATCTATGCTCTGTAGTCTCGTGCAAGAAAGAAAAGTTCAAATATTTGTTTGTATGTTGGCTCAGCAGCTGAATTGGACTGAGCTGATCACAGTGTGAGTCCAAAGTTTTGTACTTTTTAAATCTCTAATTAGTTTGCCATTTGCTCCCGACACTAATTCTAGTTTAATTATTCTTAATAGTTGCAGCGAACTTTGGCAGTATTGAGGGGAAGATCACATGTTTATAACTCTGTGTCGACTGTTCTTGGGATGGCAGTGTGTTTTTAAACATTAACTCTTTCAGCTGATATCCGAGGATGCTACCTGCACTGCATACTTTTGTTTTGTTGTTGATGGGTGATTCCAATAGGTTTATGTGCCTGTCTGTGGGTATCTGCTTGCATTTCATAAGAACACATGACATTGTAGATCCTCTTGTTTCAGCTTTTCCTTGTTCATTTGTTCAATATGTCTGTTTTAGATTCACGCACTGTTTGGTGTATTGATGTTGGCCTGTCTTGTGATCATTCTCCACCTTATGCTCATTTCAGAGTCATCCCGCCATGTGATCCCACGGTAGATGACCGTCTCTACCACACATGCATTGCTGCAATCTCTGTAAGTGGTTTATCACATGTCACCACCCTACGGTGGCCCTGTGCCACTAGGCTTTCTTTACTGTGATTCACGTGGAGTTTATGCTTCCCATCATTGCATAAAACATACTGTTTATAGCGAATACCTCCTTAACCTATTCAGATTGTTTCAGAAATTAATCCATTCTCAATACAGCACAGTACGTTTCCCCTCACTCCATCCATGCACCTGGTTCAGAGTGAAAGGCTGATGTCTTGACCCGAGGTCAGAGTTGGGTGGGCGGAACTGGTTCTGCTCTGTTTGTTCAGAACTGGTCACAGGTTGATAAAGTTCATTAAGCCCCAGGCAAACTGTCACGCTGTGTGATTCTGACTACCAGAACACAGAACAGACCGGAATTATCAATACACGTGGATTACGGTGATGGAACCCCTGAAATTCTGCTAATGCAGCTTTGTAAATGATTATTTTATTAACTTATAGGAACAATTTGTTTTAAACTAAACAGCATGATTTGAGTGCTGTGGTTCCCAGTGGTACAAAGCTCAAACTTGTACTGTTCCAGATGGCCGACTAAGCTCTGTCATATGGTTCATGTAGGTAGAAACAGGGGTTTCTAGTGGTCTACAGCTATATCTCATTGGAATGTGAAAACCAGGAATTAGAGACCGTTAAAACCTTATGGTATTGTAACAAAGACAGATGAGTAAGGAAAGGTCAAATTTCCTGTTAACCAGAAATGTCTTTCGTAATACTGGAATCGAGTAATTAGTGGAACTATTACTGTCTTTAGGATTACCACACTTATCCTGATAGTAATCTAGTGTGCTATTTCAATGATGGATACAAATCTTTGAAAAGTATGTTTTTTTTTATTATTATTATTATTATTATTATTATTATTATTATTATTATTTTTAATTGCTATATTTTGGGGGAAAAACAATAAAAGGTAATGAAATAACTACTATAATAGCTTTCCCCCCTCTTGTTAAGTTTTAATTTGGCTTCACATAAAAATAACTCAGAAGCTAGAAAAAAGGCCACGTACATCAAAAATACATCAAAACACTGAAGACTTTCATGGCACTGTGCTCTCCCTGCGGTACGCAACATGTATTCTCATTTGTATGTCTTTATTATAAATGTATTTCACATTTCATCTGTTCAGACATGTATGCAGTACAAAAAATATTCTGGTTGTTTGATTTTTGTGTTTTTCATGTGTGAGTAATCCAAGATGAACTAATGAAAGTGTTTTCTACATTGCAGCTTGTCGTTGTTTTGGTTCTGGCTGCCTTTACCAGACGTAAGAAGCTGTGTCAGGGCTGCTTTAAAGGAGTTCCTGGGTTACTCAGGTAAGGCCTAGTCTTGAAATGGCCTGACTTACATCTGATCAAGAACTGTGCAATTCTTACACAAGAGTAACCATTATCTTTTATCTCCACAACTCTAATCATTGGCATTCAGGGCCTACTGCGGTTGAGCAACTGTGCTACAACAGTGTTGTTCCTGCAGAAACGCAAGAGTATAAATCAAAGCAGTTAAAGCCTCCTGAATAAGAGTTGGCTTAATCTAATAGTATTAACTGGCAACGGACATCAAAAAGCTTTCTTCATGCTTGGAAGGGTTTCTAAAGCACCAACACATCAGTTGATGAATAAAATGTTGACTTTGTTTTTCAGGATTTCCATTTGCCATTTCTCATATAAACAGGTTTTAACTTTAGCTGGCAGTGCCAAAACATGTAAATAAAAAATTGTTTCAATTAAAGGTCAGACTCCTGTCAAACATAGCCAATCGTCTAAAATACAGCTGTTCTTTTTTTTTTTTTTTTGATGGGCGGGGATTAAAATAAATCATATTAATCTGACCCTGTGTCTCATACACTGCACCAATGTAATAATGATGTGGACTTTTATTCTGCAGCTGTGGCTGTTGTGCTATGCTGCTGGAGTTAATTTACTGTTGTCCTTCCCCAGTCCAGTGAATTTCCTGGATCACACCCAACACAAGGGCCTAGCTGTAGCTGTGTTTGGAGTGCTCTTCTGCAAGCTGTGTGTATTGGTGCTGGCCCAGAACCCCCTGCCCTTCACTAAAGACTTTGCCCAGGAATACAGAGGTGAGGAGGCCATTTCCACTCTGAGAGGTCAGCAGCGGGTTTGTGGGATTGAGTGGTGAGAATTCATAAAGGGTTGTGTCTTCTGTAATACCTTATGGGTTCTGGGAAACTTGGTTCTACATTATAAAAAAAATATTATTTTGGGATGTGGATGAGATCATACTAAACATCCTGGAAGTAGGCTGAGTCATTCCCTGATAAATACATTCTTTAATTTGAAGATGACCTGTTTTAAAATATTTGTCAGTGCTTGACCTTTGAATGTTAAAAGTCTGAAGACTTAGCCTAGATCATGTGCAAATTTGTTGTAAAGTTTTTAGGTTTTTTTTTTGTATGTTGAAAGGTGAAATCCTATGAGGAAATTAGAATAATGCATAAACACAAATTAACTGGAATAATGATGAAAATCCTGGTTTATTCTTAGTCTGTATCAAACAGCACTATCAAATCCTTCATTTATAAATGTCTCCCTCTGGCCTATGAGTGTCCAGTTAAATGTTAGCGTATGCCAACAGCTCTGGCAGCTCTAGCTCTTGAGGGCACACCCTCAAGGTAAGGTGCACAGAAGGGGGGTTATCTTTGAAGATATCTTCCATCTGTCTCTGTCTCCCCTCCCGGGTGGAGGGGGGATATTTCTGGAATCTCAAGTGTGGTACACTCTGCATTTGCCTGGGCTGCATCTACCTGCATGGTGACATCACATGTGTACATCCCACCCAAACATACACCTGTCATCTATGTGTTTCTTTGTCACAGCTCTTCATGTTGAGTTCACTTCCGTCGGTGGGCTTTCAAATGGGACACTTTCTAATATGATGCTTTATTTTAATTTGTTTTACAGATCTCTTAAGATTGATTTGTTACTCTAACAGTTGGTAATCTTCTTAAACCCAGATGTGTTATAAGTGACATTAGTCTCAGCTCGTATTGGGTGCCAAGACTGATCTTCACCTTCTCTCCTCTAGAGTACTGGAAGATCCTGTCAATCTTCTACTACCCTGTTCTGTACTACCCCCTGCTGGCCTGTGGGACTCTGCATAGTCAGGTGGGCTACGTACTGGGGAGCCTGCTGTCCTGGACCCACTTTGCAGTCCTGGTGTGGCAGAAGGTGGACTGTCCAAAGACTCCAGAGGTAAATGACAGCGTCACCCAGGCAGTCCCCAAGAGGGCATCTACACAGACAGACTAATTGTGAGGACTTCTGTGTCCTACAACTACAACCCAACTGCCTTAACTTTTTCTGTCTGAGAAGCTGTAGCTCCTTCTGGGCCCTGCAGAGTCGCAGGTGACTGGTGTTTATCCTACCTAAACTCTTGACTTGACTTAATTGATTCAGTTATTTACAGACCTTAATTACCCCTGCCTCTAAATCTATAGCCTTTGATGGTTTAGCTTTAGTTTAGCCTGGTTTAGCTCTCTAGCACTATGAGTGAGTATCATAGATCAGCCAGGTTTTGATGGTTTTAGAAGTCTTGATTTATTTTCAAGTTGATTCGGTTTCAGCTCAGTCCTACGGCCTATAGGTGGGTGTAAATGGGTGATTCAAATAAATCAAAAAGGTGATCGGTCGTAGTAAAATAAGTCACTAGCATTTGTTATAGCGATTTTGAAATGCAAAATGTAGTTGTAAAGCTCAGTGGATTAAAACATGTGAAAATGAAACTGTTCCCTTGCTGCTAAGTAACAAAGTGACAGTAACACAGAAGAGAAATTTAAATAATTCAAAAACATTCAACTGCTGCTTCCCGTCTCTGTGCTGTGGAGCTGATGCAGCTGCTACCGAGTTACAAAGAGGTAAGTTTGACATCTCTATTGGAAACTGCACTGTGTGTTACTGAAGGGTTCCTAGCAATCTGTCTGGCTTAAAGATTCCTTCGGCATTGTGTTCTGTCAAGCTCGACCATACATCTTCGGGGACTGTCTTGAGATCGGCAGTAGTCAGGGTTGTAAGAGGTGCTTGCTTGCTTTAGAACACGAGATTTTTTTTCAGATTGATAGTCAAACAAGTCATTTTCAGTTGAATGGTAACTAATAGGCTGCTTTATTGACCCCAAAGCCTTTCAACTTAATATTCTTGGTGTCATCCAGATAGCTTATTGAATTAGTGTGTAATTTCAGCATGCATTAAAGCCTTTGGTCTGTATTATGATTGACCCATTAAATGCTTATGTTTGTTATCCAGCTAAAAGTCTTCCTCAGTCGATCACCCTATATATCCTTGGATCACTCGGTTATTAATGGACACCAAATAAGCATGATGGGCCTCCTCTCGTTTGTGTACTTCCTTGTGTTCTTATATAAAACCTTAATCAACCTTAAAAGGCTGAATGGAATTCGCAGATGATGAATGTGGGGTTCAGCTGGTTGCTCTACAGTGCAGCAGGTCTGTTTTTGTTATTTGTCAAGCCAAAGGAAGAGCTCCTTGGCTGTGCTGCGATAAGTCTGTCTCAGTCTAGAGAAGCTTTATGCTCAGCCTAATCACTTTAGTTCTTTTGTGAGTTGGAATGTGAAATACTTCCCAGCTTAGAAACAAGGGACTTTTATCTTCTTAAACTTCCAGAGAAAACGTTTTCTTTCTTTTTCGTTGGCAGTGCTTTTCTGTCTCCTTTTAAACCAGTTGTTCATCTGTGATGCAATATCTGAGAAGCTGGAAGGAAAGGGCATGGATTCTTGAGTATAATGCACTAATTTCTCTACTTAAACAAGGTCCAAGTCATAGCGAAACTCTATGTAGATGTGTTACCCGCAATGTACAAAATGCTGTATACATTTTACAATCATTTATTTCCTTTTATACACACTATGTTCTTGCCTCCGTATATGGTGGATCAGTCTTGGTATCAAAAATAACATAATTGGTTAAATGTCTTTAATTTAGTATTGTTCATAGTGGATTCATACCATTAAGATTGAATGTATTATTTTGGCACATATATCTTGATGTCATTCAAACAGCAGTTTTTCAATCTATATAATATAGCTGAAATGGAGAGATACCACTATCAAGTCTTACATTTATTGATGTATTTGATACAGACTAATAAAAACGGATCTTCGCTGAAGCAAAAACACAAATTTACTGGAATCATTTCTTGGTGGCTTTATAATGGAATTGAGTTTGTAACAGATGTATGTTGGAAGGTACATTTCATGTGTGTTTGGAGGGGGGTTAAGCACTGATCTAATTTAAATTGAGATTTTGTGATGGCAGGAGGGCTGTGTTTGTGCATTTTGTTATTAAACTAAATGTCCCCTGTTTCCTATGCAGATCTATAAGTATTATTCTCTGCTGACAAGCCTACCACAGATTGGCTGTTTGGCTTTCCTCAGCTTTCAGTACCCTCTGCTCTTATTCAAGAACTCCAGTGGGACTAGCCAGACCAGCGGCAGTGAGGTATGTCAGGAGTGGGGACAGGGACAGATACTTCATCTACTAAAGGATACAGTAGCAGAGAAGGTCCTGGTTACGGGCAGGATACTAGCGATATTTCTCTACAGCTGTATATGAGCAATATTGTATAATTGTATCTCTCTGTAAAAGCACACAGGATCCTGGTGATGGAGCTGCTTCACTACAAGGCATGAGTTGTGTTCTGAAATGCCAATGAACTGTATTCTCTTCTGTTAATCTGCTGTTAACACGACCATTCCTTGCTGTCCTACAATTGTTTAATTTGTTAATCGTATTGAAGATGCGTGATGTTTTTTGTTATTGAAAGGAAATGCTGTCATCTGAAGTCCTGTATGGATTTAAAGCATCAGAAATATGTAAACTCCAAAATAACATTCCAGAGCCCTAATCTGTGTAAGCTGCTTCGATGTAATTGGTTTATGCCATAATTGCGTTGTTTCCCACAGTGTACGCCACAATAACACAATGCTCTGTTTATTTATTGGTAATCTCTAGAAAATCCTTGTTATGTCCCAGAGTTGGCTAAGAAATCTGGACCCTACACTTCTTATCTTTCCAAATGATTAGGAGGAATTGATTTTGACTATACCAAACTCCATATTTTTCTGTTATCTTATTTTACTGCACAAGACTAACACCAAATTGTCCTGCATTTCAGGACCTGTATTCCAGTTATTACAAAGACTATGTGCAGGAAATCTTGAAGAAGAAGCCCTCTAAACCAAGGTGGGAGAAATCCTAATGAATGTGACCTTTCTAATAATCCCCGCTTTCATATAATCCCAGTTTTCTCCACACACAAAAAACTGGCAAATTTAAAATCCTTTGAAAGCTTTATTGACTTATTTCTTAAAGCTTATAGTTTAAATAGTTTAGCTATTTATTCTTAAAAAAATGGATCCCATGTCTTTGCAATTATGTTCCTTGGACTCATGTTCCCAGTTCTTCTGAGGGGGACAGTGGCTCCTCTGAGAAGCCAAGTCTCATGTCACCATTCCAATTATGCAGGCTTGTATCCAAACCAGGTCAGAGGCTGTCTTGGGGTGGGTCACTTAAGCCCCTTGGGAAAACCGCATCATGGTGATGAATCTTCAGAGAAGGTTCATGTATAACTTTGGTTCTGTAGAAAAACATCCCTTTGTCCTTTATCATTCATGAGCAGGTTCTCTCACAGCAGTGCTGCCCATCTTTTCAACACTGCTCAAGTGTTTGTGATTCAAGAGGGTCTTAGCCTTGGAATCCAGTCAAGCAGAGCTTTTAATTTTTTTTATACATGGAAGATACTGACAAGTGTAAATATCCATCATTATTTTTTACCAGAATGGAGCAGATTGCTTGGGCATGAAAGATGGTGCAATTTGGCACAGTTCACAGGAATCGGTTGTGTAGGAGGTTACAGTAACCGGCTGGTCAAAATTTATGAGGAATGAAGTAAAAAATATATATATAATAACAAATGAAAAAATCTAATGGAATACCCATCTCTCATTTGACCTGGGCCAACTATTTAA
Source organism: Amia ocellicauda (assembly GCF_036373705.1). Taxonomy (NCBI): domain Eukaryota; kingdom Metazoa; phylum Chordata; class Actinopteri; order Amiiformes; family Amiidae; genus Amia; species Amia ocellicauda. The sequence continues at coordinate 29,193,973 of NC_089853.1, forward strand.
TTTCTTCATAAACATTTAATTTATACATGTAATTAGACAACTTCAGCACTCATCACTGTTCTCTGTGTCAGGTGTGCATGATTATTCTAGCATCATTGGGGGAGATTACATTTTTCTTCACTTTTAAATCAAAAAATCATGTTTCTTACCCAATATGAAAGCTTGTGTTGCAGTACATGAATTGTGAGAGCTACAAAGGAGGCATCTCGAATCCAATCCCTCACATTTCTGTGTGATAAGCTGAAGTGATTAAAACCCAACGTCCTTATTTATCTTGCAGTTCCACCACTGCCAAGCCTAAACTGTCTGCAAGGATCTCTGAGGCTCTCAGGTCTTATGTCTACACACCAGAGGAAGGTAGGAGCCACAGGCACTGTAGCATACTAACATTACCCTTTAGCTCCCTTTGCTTTAGCCTACAGAGGAGTGTGGTGACTGAACTGTCCTCTCGCCATGGAAATAATACTTCCCGTCTTTGTATATCCATTCATTAGAAGAACACTGAAATTATAGAATATAATAAAGCTACTTGCCCATTAGCCAACTAAAATAGATTTTCTTCTAAACCCACAGTTTTCCGGTTTCCATTAAAGCTTGCAATTTCTGCAGTGGTGTCATTCATCGCAGTGTATCAGGTACTGTGTTTTTTTTATTTTTATCATTAGCAGTAGTAGTAGCAGTTGTTGTATTATATTGGTTAAGTATTGTGTTTTTCTAACTTAACGGAAATTTTAAAACTAAACAAAGGTATGGTAAATTTTAAATATGTATTGCAATTGATATGTTGTGGTTCATATTCCAGTTTACAAAGCTTCCGTTTTTTCTTTTTTAACCTTTAAAATTGTGCCAATTTGTGATGCTCTCCCTTCTTCCCAGGTGGCGCTGTTACTGTTGACGTTTGTTATCCCCACCCTTCAAAAAGTCCGTGTGGGCGTCAATGAAGACATTGCCTTCCTTTTGGCTGGCTTCAACATTCACTTGTCTGAGGACCGGGCTGAGGTGGTGAAAATTGTCAGCTACTACATGTGGTGTGTGGAAGGTATGTCTCTCAGTGTCAGTCTCAAGTCACAGGGCACAGATCTTCAAGTATGCAGCCCTCAGGCATCAGTTTTCAATAACACTGCTCTAGTGGGAACCTCGGGCACCATTTGGGAATGCCTTCAGCAGATTTAGTTAACTCTCTCTGTGGTACTGATGCGGTGACTCTCGGTGACATTTTACTGGTGGCCAAACGTCTACAGTTTCTTTCTTTGAGATAGAGATAGTTACTTGTCATTTATTTACCTCAGTGCAATGTGATTTCATTCTACAGTGTGCTACGCGTCATCAGTGACCCTGTCCTGTCTGGTAACCCTGGTCATGCTCATGAGATCCATGGTTTTACACAGGTAAACCCCCCGTCCTTCCACCAGTCCTTCTGTGTATCTGCATCATGCGCAAGATGCTCGACTTCCCTCACCACTGCAGTTACCCAAGAGATTTGAAAAAATGCATATAATTTCGATATAAAGTTTTTAAAGGGAACTTTACAACAGCCAGATAGATATTTTTCATAACCAACTTTAATTTTTTTACTCTGTGAAGTGACATATGCAGTTGCGTTATTTAAATAAAGGATTTGGCAACAAGTATTTCTGATTGATGTATCTCAGAGTGTTTGTTAGGGTGGTGAGATTTCTCATTTTAATGCCTCCAGTACAGCTTTCTGAGAACAGAACCTGTTAAGCTAAACAAACTGTTGATGTCACTATGGTTTCCATGTCTCTGGGGATATTCTTCTCTGTAGAAATTACTTTAACTCATTAAACTGTACACCAATGGATAGCAGGTAATTTGAGATGTATAAAGGTAATTGTGCTGCTTTTATGAGTACCGGCTAATATCCACAGAAGATTTAATATTTTAATTAATTTAGACATTAAACAATTAGACAATTTAGAATTCAATTTTGCTGGTATTTTTTATAATCTGTTCTTCTTTGTTTCTTAATAAAATTGTTAGGGGTAAAATAACAATGAAGCTTGATGTGCAAACGCTTTTTTTAAAAATCGCAATCATGACAAAAGACAGATGAGATCGATGTAGGATTTGAGCAACATTTTCAAAGTGATTGTTAATAAGGGAAAGCAGCTGAGTAGTAATGGTTTAGAAATAGCCACATAACTCAGTCCTTATAGCGATAGTGAAATTCTAATTCCAATTCTCCCCCTCCTGTAAATAAGCCATGAATTATTTAAGTTTTAATAAGCATTAGGTAAACCTTTTAACGATAAATGTTGAACTTTCAGAGCCTTTTGGGCTGAGATGTAAAATTTATGAAAGCTAAATGTATACATCTGGGCATTTTCTTTTTGGCAATTGCTATGTAAGCTACTGCTTCTTCTTAAAAAAAGAAAAAAGAGGCTGTTAATGTAGTTTAGCTTACACTGTGAAATCCTCAATCGAGTCTGATATGTGCAGTGCCTGTAATGAGATTTTCAGTAGCTCCAAGGAAGACTTTAGTACTGCTAGTGCAGAAGTTAATATTAGGAAAATTAAATCCTGATAATTGTGTAATTGTGCAGATAACAGGAACTTGGGGGCAGCAGCTAAGAGAATGCAAATTAAATGATTATACACTCACCTAAAGGATTATTAGGAACACCATACTAATACTGTGTTTGACCCCCTTTCGCCTTCAGAACTGCCTTAATTCTACGTGGCATTGATTCAACAAGGTGCTGAAAGCATTCTTTAGAAATGTTGGCCCATATTGATAGGATAGCATCTTGCAGTTGATGGAGATTTGTGGGATGCACATCCAGGGCACGAAGCTCCCGTTCCACCACATCCCAAAGATGCTCTATTGGGTTGAGATCTGGTGACTTTGGGGGCCGGTTTAGTACAGTGAACTCATTGTCATGTTCAAGAAACCAATTTGAAATGATTCGACCTTTGTGACATGGTGCATTATCCTGCTGGAAGTAGCCATCAGAGGATGGGTACAAGGTGGTCATAAAGGGATGGACATGGTCAGAAACAATGCTCAGGTAGGCTGTGGCATTTAAACGATGCCCAATTGGCACTAAGGGGCCTAAAGTGTGCCAAGGAATCATCCCCCACCACCAGCCTGCACAGTGGTAACAAGGCATGATGGATCCATGTTCTCATTCTGTTTACGCCAAATTCTGACTCTACCATCTGAATGTCTCAACAGAAATCGAGACTCATCAGACCAGGCAACATTTTTCCAGTCTTCAACTGTCCAATTTTGGTGAGCTTGTGCAAATTGTAGCCTCTTTTTCCTATTTGTAGTGGAGATGAGTGGTACCCGGTGGGGTCTTCTGCTGTTGTAGCCCATCCGCCTCAAGGTTGTACGTGTTGTGGCTTCACTAATGCTTTGCTGCATACCTCGGTTGTAACGAGTGCTTATTTCAGTCAAAGTTGCTCTTCTATCAGCTTGAATCAGTCGGCCCATTCTCCTCTGACCTCTAGCATCAACAAGGCATTTTCGCCCACAGGACTGCCGCATACTGGATGTTTTTCCCTTTTCACACCATTCTTTGTAAACCCTAGAAATGGTTGTGCGTGAAAATCCCAGTAACTGAGCAGATTGTGAAATACTCAGACCGGCCCGTCTGGCACCAACAACCATGCCACGCTCAAAATTGCTTAAATCACCTTTCTTTCCCATTCAGACATTCAGTTTGGAGTTCAGGACATTGTCTTGACCAGGACCACACCCCTAAATGCATTGAAGCAACTGCCATGTGATTGGTTGGTTAGATAATTGCATTAATGAGAAATTGAACAGGTGTTCCTAATAATCCTTTAGGTGAGTGTATACAGGAATGCCAGATAACATAATGATGTGTACAATTTGCTTTTTTTTTTTTTTTACAATTCTGTCTCTTCCTTTTGAACATCCATAGACGTATGGCAATTATTTTTCTTGTTCTTCTTCTATAAAGAATTTGAGACCGATGCCTTTAAAAAGAATATCTTCCTATGCATTTGAAATGGGCATTGGGATGCATGTCCTTCTCTTTGTGTTGCTGTCATCCTTCAGATCTAACCTGAAAGGCCTGTACCGGGGAGATATTTACAGTGTCTACAATTGCCAGAGAAGCATACGACCCTCGCGATCGGCCATCGTTTGTTGGATGAGTTTCACCAGTTACCAAGCTGCTCTGATCTGCCTAGGTAAACAATGTAGGCCAGGAGATTCCTCATTGATTTAGTGGACAGTGTGTCAGATGTACAGTGTCCATTTCCTAATCCACCAGTTTGGGAATCCCAACAAAGGACATTTTCAGATTAGGCGTGTGTTCACAAGGATTGAGATGCTACTTCTTTCCATGCCCGCTGACATGTCCTCAGTGATTAAATAAATCGTAACAGAATTTACAGAACTAATGGGTTTGCTGGGCCCTAGGGAAGCTGTAGTTTATACTTCGTCTGTGAGGCATATCTAGTTTTAAAGAGATCCTTTAACACGGTGGGGTGGGTCATTTCTGTGATGGCCATTCTAGTTCAAAGCCCTTCAGAGACTGTCAACTATGAGTACAACTTGAGGCATTTTGTGACATTTATCCTTAAGGCAAGGGAATTCCATTGAGGTTCTAGTCATAATTGAGGCCTAGAGGTTAAAAATGGATGCACATTGTGGGCGAGCCACTGCACTGCCACTAATACTAGTTTACTAGACTTCAATGCAGTATAGGCACTTTTATTGGGATAAAATGTTTAAGCCTAATATAGGCCACTTTTGAAGATAGTAAGTTAAAGGGATGCTTTTGAGAATCAGCAAGCAGCCATTAATGAGAAAATCACAGATGATTCCAGCACTCCTGTATTAAAGTTGTATGCATCGCAACCCCTAGATAGATAGAATTCACCCACTGCTCCTCTCATGGAACTCTTGGCTCAGGTCTGTGTGTGAAGGAAGCTCCCGTGAGGCATCCCTCATCTTTGTTTAATTCTCCTTTTAGGCCTTATAATTCAGACCCTGGTGTTCTTCATCTGCCTGATGTTCTTTGTCTTCCTCATCGTCATCCCCATCCTATACGGCCAGAACCTCCTTCTCTTCAACATCCTTGGGAACATGTGGTGAGTTCTGGAGCTCTCCCTGCCACGCAGTCTCGGCTTCACTGGGGAGCTTGGTGTTATCTTGCCTTACCTTAGACTGAACAGCTATGGGCTTCCTGTGTATCAATGCAGCATCCACTTCCAAAGGTTTATAAACCTCTTCTTTTCATAATGGTGGAGTTTCCTATTTGGTCGCAAAGGGTATAATTAATATTGACATTGATTAGTTGATTTAGTCATTCCACACTCTTCCAGAAGCCAGTGGTTTTCAGACTGTGGATGTGAGAGCAGTATGTGGACTAGTCTATGTGGTTCAGAGTCAGGTTGGAGGAGATGGTTGGCAGGGCGTTTACTTAAATAATGATCTTACTCCCTCTTCCTATAGGCCCTTCTGGCTAATGCTGTTCCTAGCCGTGGTCCTTCAGCATGTGGCCAGTCAGTTTGCCTTCCTTAAAAAGGATGCAGGTACAAGAGATTTGGACAATAGGTAAGACTTTATGGCAAGCACTTTTTGTGAAAGACTTGTAAATATATATATATATACTTGACAAGTGTTATGCTTGGGTAATATTTCAAACCATTCCTACATCACAGATGTGCTGGACTTTCACTGAATTCTGTTAAGCACATTAAGAAATCTTGGCCCTGCTGTGATTGGTGTATTTTAATTAATATTGTATACTTTCCCATGTGCTGGGTTTTACCAATCAACAATACTTGGATAATTAAGCTAAATTCAGAGGAGATGTTCGTAAGTGTTGCCCCCACCACATGCTGTAGGAATGGCCTGTTCCTGCTCACCTACATGCTGTTCCCCATCAATGTGTTGCTGGGAGTCCTGATGGGCGTGTGGAGGATGGTGATCACGGCCCTCTTCAATATCATCCACCTGTGCAGGCTGGACATCAGCCTCCTTAACCGTGAAGTGGAGTCCTTCGACCCTGGTGAGTGTGTGATGCTCGCTCACTTGCTCGCTCTCTCACCAGGCTGGGAAGCCAATCTTCCTGAATATATCTGATAAACAGCTGGTACTGTAGTGATGCTTCTTAGCCTTAACAACACTCTCTTTCCTAAGCCTACCAAAGTGTGATCAGTTAAAACTATTGTGAGCTCAGTCAGTCTGTTTATCTGTTGGTATCTGAAAACTGGCATATGGCATAGACGCTCTTGGATTTCTGTTTTTCTTTTACTTTAATTCTTGGTTTAAACAATGCAAGTTGTTTGGTTTGAAAAAGCTGTTGGTACCTTTGTAACCTTAAATGGGTAAATAAAAATCTCTCAGTAAGTATATCTTGACTCCATTCTAACTGTAGTTATATTATTAGGGAAACCTTTGGTGTAGCAATATATTCTTCAATCATGCTTGTTGCATACAATTTAAATTAATTGTTATGTATCCTTTGTATAATCAGTTAATACTTGCTAGTAGTAGATTTATCTGTATTATGTGAGAATACGGTTAATTCCTTTCAAAGTGTTTGGTTGAAATCATTATAAAAATGTTCAAATCCTAGTTTGACGCACAATTGCAAAATTGTGGAAAGCACTATGGCAGACCAGTTTCTGATGATACGATCAAAGGCATACAGATGTAGTCTAATTGTCTTTTAACAAAATTGTGCTATTAAACCAGAATTGCATGTAGCACTAATGGCCAGTATATTTTTCAGTGAAAGCTTGAAGGTTAATTGTCTGTGCAGTGTTAAGTAAGGCTGTCAATTTTCTCCCTATAAATGGATGATTGCCTTGTAGAGATGCTATAAGTATAAGTAAATGCATTTCTCAGCAGCTTTGGCTAAACTGTAATTGAAACTCACCAAGAGAAAATTCTATTTTTATATTTATTGCAGCTTACATTCTCATATTTCCCTTGACAGATCAGGGAACTCAATTTGGGGGCTTGATAGCAAGCCATTGTTACAGATTATATACCAAATCAGGTATAGCTGATTTATGTTAAATTAAATTGAACAAACTCCCAACTTTTCCTAAACTGCTAAAAAAAGTGATGTACAGCCACAGCTATAGGGCCTTCCTTTGGTGTGATTATAATAAATACCAATGGGAAATAAGATTCTTTGGAGTAGATATTCTTATCCGTTGCTTGTAAAGGAAATAAACTCCTGCTGAAGTGCACAATACGGTTCGCCCTAATAGGGCTGTCATCAGGCAAGTCACTGTGATGTGAATATGCTTTTTTTTTTTTCCTCTCTCCATCTCTGCAGGGTACCGCTGCTATGCACATTACTTGAAGATTGAGGTCAGCCAGTCTCACCCTGTCATGAAGGCGTTCTGTGGAGTGTTGCTGCAGTCTCCGGGCCCCGAGGGCAGCACTGGACAGAAAATGCAGGACGCAGAAGAAGGTCAGTTACCCATGCTCCAGTGCACAGTGAATAGCTGCTCTGCACGCTGTTTGCAGGTTCTCTTTAATACCCCCCCACCCTTTTCCAACACCATTGCACCTCAGCTGAGCCCAACATGAGTCATAGTGCTGTGTTTCCCATTTTTATCCGCCCTCACACTTTTTTAGGTTTTATCCACATAGGAGATGGTCAGTAAAAAAATCTAGTACAAAAAAAAATATCTGTAAAAAAAAAAAAAAAAAAAAAAAAAAAAAATTTAAATAAACAAGGACCTTTTACAAAATGTAGTATCTTTCAGGGTTGAGGTACCGTTAGTCTACACAGATTAGTGGGCTGGAACACAAATCTTTTTGTGTGGCAGCTCACATGAAACGGAGCACTACTGATGTATAACCATTGATCAATTTTAAGGCACCATGAATAATAAAGCATCTCTTGGAGTACTGAGAGATAGCTCTCCTCTACTGACGTCAGGCTGCTCAGATGGGGCAGTGTAGTCAGCCAGGCACGAACCAGCACCATGTTGGCACAGCAGGCCTTTAATCCTAATTGGAGGTGACAGGGTTGCACAGCTTAGCAACATGCAGAAGTGAATATACAGTCAAATGTGGGCTGGTAAGGAAAGTGGTTGTGTAAGGCAACAGTAATTTAAGAATCATTTCACAATTCTTGTAGGCCAGGAGACATTTAGAAATGGCACAGGAATTAGAGGACTAGTTCACCTTCAAATGCGTAACCACGGACTTTGATGACCAAACATATGTTTGTCATCAAAAATGTTCTGGTCATAAATATAGTATCTAGACAACAATGCAGATACTGGTTTGTAGAGATTAATTGTAGACCAGCACACTCAACAGATGGGTCACACTAATTGAGTGTAAATTGTACTCCTATAGCCCAAAGGGCTGGAGCAACTGTTGACAGCAGTGCCAGGATGCTGCAGCTTGGTCCAAGGATTACTGCTTGAATTCTATTAATTATGATAATGGCTTTCGTACAAATACCTGTAACTGTATCATCTATTTCCCTTTATTAAGTTGGTGCAATGCTGTATTGCAATTTATGTTTTCCTTAAGCAAAGGAAGCCTGGAATTGGTATCAAAAAGTGAATAACAGTGTGAAGTGTGGGGTTGATTCATGCATGATGTACCTTCTCTTGTCTAGGATGTTCAAGTTAAGGTATGGAGTTGATGACCCAATAAAGCATAATCTCATAGCAGGACCATTATCTGCACAGGGAGGTGTCTTATGTAATACTTATAGAATTCCAGCTTTTGTTTTCCTGTTTCAGGATCTTAAATCAAATTTTAAACTGCTGTAGGTTTTTAAAGGTAGCTCAGGGATTTACACAATTAATTATCTGAAAAAATAATTCGGTAGTTATTTTTCTGGTTTTGAGAAATTATGCAAAGATGATTAATGTAGTTTTGTTATACAATATACATATATTTGTTATGTTTATCTGTGCATAGGTCATAAATATTACATTTAATATATGAAGACAGTTTGCATGCTTCTATGTAGCTCAAAACAAACAAACCAAAAAAGGATATAAAACTTTGCAATTTCCACTTAAATTGACAATCTCCGCAATCTGGATTGGGACAGGCAAAGTCAAAACCCAGGATTACTAGCAGGGCTACAAGGAAACATCAAATCATTGATCCTGCTGTTACTAAACCTGAAATAACCCAGTGTCCTATTCCTACTGAACTTTAATGAATATAAATACTAAATAATACATTTCCGACTGCCTATGCATTTTAAATATACCATTTAGAATGAAAATATACCATATGGACCTTTAAAAAATGAAAAGGCAAAGGTTTTTGATGCTATGGAGAGTCTCCAGCTCTCTGGGAACTTGGAACAGCTTGCCATCTGTGTGAGGTTCGCCCTTTCGTAAGAAGTCCCTGAACTCACAGTGGGCTCTGTGCTTGCAGGAATCCAATTGGTGCAGCAGGACAAGAAGCAAAGCAAACTGTCCAACTCCAGGAGGGCTCGGGCACGCTGGCTGCTCCTCTTCACCCTGGTCAACAACCCTTCTCTGGTGGCATCCAGGAAGCACTTCCAATGCCAGAGCTCAGAATCCTTTCTGAATGGGACACTAAACCGCACCACCAAGGAAGCCAGCAAAGAACCCGAGAAGTCCACCACCTAAATCCTACTGACTATAGAATATATTTTAATTAACTGACACAATCTAGAAATGTGTAGCTGCCTTCTAGATACCTCTGATCCTCTTGGTTTTGTTTAATTCCCCGCCCCCATTTTTTGGGAGGCTATTTATAGAAATGGCTACATATCTGTGAATAAGCACTTAATGGCCAGCTCCTCAGGAAGAATCGAGTCTAACTGCTGTTTCAATATGCACACCTGCCTCGTTTTGTCAAGTGTGTCCTGTTTTCATGAGTTTAGTTCAGAATAACCACTTTGAACTGGGCAATACAGCTGCACTGATTGCTCTCCAACCCCTGAGCAAGGTTAGTGTTTGTGTCACCCTATTTATGAATGTACAAAAATCTCTTGTTCTTCCTGTGTAAACTTTACTCTAAACATCCTCAAAATTAAACGGTTGGGTCAAATGGCCATTGCTTTAATCATGACAACTCAATTATCATAATTATAGACTTACCCAGTTGTATAAGATGTATAACTCTCTTTTATGATTGATGAAAATGTACTTAGAGCAACACTCCAGAACAGACTTTGTTTATGATGCTGTTCAGATGAAGTAAACTGTCTCTCACCTCTTAATTGTTATGCTTCAACTATATATTGCTACATGGTGTTTATGGTATCTGATTGATCAAAAGTTCCCAGTGTTGCTTATGGAACCATAGAAAAACAGTTAATTAAATAGTACAGAGATTAATAAATTTAACAATGTATTTTTGATCTGGTTGATCTGCTATGCTGTTCTTTGTGTTTGTCTGACTGTTTTCTGGAGGTTTATTTCCATTCAGTCTATAGTAATAAACTGACCATCGTCACCAAGGCCAGATAAATGAAAATGATCAACTTTCCATTGACTGCAAATACTGAACCTGGTGCCTGAAGACACCTTGTCTGCTGAAGGCTTGTCGTTAACCCAGTAGAAATCCAGCATTTAAGTGCATCTGTAATCTGTTAGTGGGTGCATTGGTTAAAGACTTGGTTCAATCCAAGATAATTTCTGAAAGTGATACTTTTTTCAGTTGTGTCCTGTGTAGTTATTGTTCTGTACAATCCTGGTGTTTAAAGTCTTGTCAAGGTCATTTTTTTATTATGACAATTTGCAAAATTAGTCGACATGTGGAGGGATGGAAAATAGAAGAGAGCACGAGAAATACCTGCTTGCATGCATGCATGTGTGTATAGAAATAACAAGCACCGCCAGCTTGAACATAAACCTCATTATAGGCCTATCCTCAGCCAGTCCATGCAGGTAAACCCATATCCCTTCTACAGATTCTGTGGCAGTACTGTACTGTAATCTAGCAAACGGAGAGAAGTTATTTGGTTTGTGCCATCCAATGAGTTCTCACACTGCTACGTGCTAGAAGGTAAAGGGCGACACCACAACGTACAAACTCATATTTTGAAATTGCTATATGGTTCCATAGTAAACCAGGACACTTTCCAATGAGATCCTATTGATTTCTCAACAGCCATGTACATTCAATCGCACACTTACGCGTCAGTTGGCAACGTTGACACAAGCAGGAGAGACCTGAAAGGCAAGGCGTGACTTTAAATTCTCTCGGCTGAAATGCATTGTGAAGTACTTAAAAAAAAAAAAAAAAAACAATTACTGTGTCAGTTTTACCTATTAAAATACTGTACAACTTTAAATATGTATTTTTGAAAACCTATGAATACCCCGTTTCTCCATGAACTGACGTAACAATATTCTGCGTATTAATAATAAAATGAACACCTAGAAGGACAAGTTTTCTTACAAAAATATAAAGTTTAAATATAAAATTCCGTAGCTGATTGACAATACATAGTGTTATTGATCATTACGACAGTACAGTATAAAGAGTGAACACCAAAAAAACAAACAAAAAAACGTCTGTTAATAGTTCAAACCAACATTTTAGGTTAATTGAGAATAATTTAAAAAAAAAGTGCACACTCGTTCGTTGCTTTTAAGATAAAAACACGTGTATTAGTTTACTATAAATATACATGTATATCTACACAGAGACGTGTATATATATATATATATATATATATATATATATATATAAAATCACCCCAAATTATCGAGAATATAGTTATTCAGACATTCTCAACAACGGGATGAATTTGAAGAAGTCCTGCAATTTTCACGTTATATTACAGGATTCGCAAAAAGGGTTTGTGTATTAACACAAACATTGAATTTTGATTTCCTTTAATTGATGCACATTAGCAAAATCTGATTATCTGGCTCGGTCGAACATTACCTGAGATTATTTTTAGGTTTTCCATTTTCTGTTTTCCGTCTGCCAAAAACAGACTGGCTAAACCATTTCAACTACTTGCAAATTTCACAGGAGTGAATGAAATAAAATAATGTTTATTTATTTAATATTCTCTTTGTATGGAAGTACATAAAAGTATAATGCAATCCCTGTTCAAAGAAAACACACACAACCGTCTAGTGTACCCGATTATTGAACTGGATGGCAACTGCAATAGCCAGCAGCCAACGCCCACAATCATATGAAATATGTTTGTGTGGATTAAACAATACATTTCTGCAATACAATAGCTTTTTCTGAATGAAAAAAATAATACTATGCTGTTTTTGCGTTTCTTAAAAAAAGTAACAGTTGGTAAAACATTAAAACAATAAAATAGATATTCGGATTTTATTCTATTTATAAAATTAAATATTGTATAAGAACATTACTTTTATTGTACTCTTCAGAAATATGTCCACAGTTACGTTCGTTCTGTTAACAAAAACAAGGAAATTACTACAATAATAATGTTCAATATTTTATTAACTTCACGTACATAAAATGATATCAAAAGAGGTCAAAGGTTCGGGTGGTTTTTTTTTTAACATAGTTTGACATTTAGTCACTTAAAACCCACTATTATTTTGTCCATGTATAGAACACTTAACGCTCAGATGCATAACGTTGTAGACAGAAACTGACTTCTTTTTCATTTTAAAAAAAGAACCAAAGAAAACAGTTTTCAATGTACTGGGCTTACACCACATACTGACATTAAGAATATCTAACGTCCTATCAGCTATATATTAAAAACACACAGTAAAATACTTATGTGTGACATGCCATGGACAAGTCTCTGAAAAGAGAGGACAACAGTTGAGAATCGTTGAGTAAAGCGAGAGGATATTAAGCACCCATTTATGAAAAAGGTTCAAATCACACGTTTTCGGAGCTCCACAGCACATTTAACACTGTCTGTCGGAAGTGACCTGGATTTGTTTTCTCCAGCACTTGCACATGCCTGGCTAAAGAAAAAGTGAAATTCCCTTTAGATCTCACACAATATGAATCAGTCAGCTGCACAGACGCATTAGTAAGCGACTCTGTCCAGCACCGCAACCTGCTGAAACAAGGACGCGTGGAAACCACAATGAGGTTATGCTAGTCTAAGCCCTACATAAAGGAGACTTCTGCTTTTATTCAGACTTTGGGCCTTTATATCAATATAAAACCAATATAAAAATTATATAAATAACATTATCATTAAGAATAAATGTGCTTTCAGACTGTAGTTAGTAAAATAACTTTGTTGTCGCTTTATGTCTTTGTGTATGATTTGACATGTCCATAAAAAGTTGAATATTAAAGCTCCTGAACACAATTAATGACAACTGTGCCTTGATTTAAAAAAAAAGAATCTATTAAAATATTTTAAAGCCACAACTGTTTATCTAGCTATGGCTTCAGTTGTTGTACGTATTCAAATTGTATGCTAATCTGTAATCATCCTTATACGTTGCTTTAAATTTTTCCGTTTGATCAACTTGGATATTTGCGGAGGTAAATAAAAAAGGCGCACCACCTTTATCAGGGCTCATGTGAAACAATGATTAAGAAGTTTCCTGGTTTTTATCCTACTTTAAATAACTTATTTTACATGCTGCCGCCAGACCAGAGAAAGAGGTCAGCGAGCTGGCTGCTTGTAGTTGCCGTTGATTTCTTCAGAGATGTTCACAGCCTCGGCCCCCAGTGGCAATCGGTCGCTGTACTCGGAACCCACCTCGAATTCCTCTTGGTTAGTTTTAGACTGCGACTCGGTAATAGACTCGTTAACCATACTGCCCTCCACTTCTCCTTCCCCTTCGCCCTCTTCCCCCTCGATCTCGCCCTCTTCCTCGCACAGCTCACTTGGATTGAAGTTCTTCTCTGATTCAACGTAAGAAGCTCTGGGATCGAAGTCGGCCGACATGTGCTTTTCCATCTGATCTGGGTTCTGTGCCTTCATGATTAGCTTGTATGTTTTGCCTTGGTATTTGTACAGCAAGTGGCAGCAGGTAGCTCCCAATAACGGAACAGTGGCCAAAGCTAGTAAAAACATGCTCACTACAACTATGATGAGCAGTGAAGGAAATTTCTTCCTAGTCGTGAAAACCACTTGGACCTGGCAGTCTTCCCCTGTGTATGTGAGGCACAGCGTGTAATTAGTACCAGGGTCCAAACCCTGAAAACGATATGAATTTAGGCCTTCTCCTATCCTGGACCACTGAATCACTGAGTGCCCATTTCCTGTGCTGACACATAGGTATAACATATGGAGGGGCAATTTCTCTGGAGACACCTGGTAGGCTTTGAGCTGCACTTTAGCTTCAGTTTCTGATACTTCCAAGGCAATGACCCCAAAATCAAAGGTGTGCTGCTTAAGCTCATCAGAGCTCTGATTAAATGCATGGTTAGAAATGTACTGAGTTTCATCATTGATGCCACACTTGTCACCAAAAGATGGCATCTTGGCTCCCTGTCCGTCATGCTCAGAGTTCACAGTAATGTAGCTGGATCCGGTTGGTGAGGTCTTACTCCTCTCCTCTGGCTTTGGCCAGCTGATCACATTGGTTTCAGAGGTCTTTGGCCCAGGCTTACGTTCAATAATGAACTTATTGTCGGTCACATCCTGTATGGTATTGGCATATTTCACAGTGCCAGAAACTACTACTTTGACTGAGCTCTCTTCACTGCCCTGTTCATTGGTGGCTGAGCATGTGTAGCTACCATCTTCCTTCCTGCTAATGCGGGGGATGATTAATGTGCCATTTTTAAATGCCAGGAATCGATTGGCACCCAGCTTAGAATTCACCAAAGGTAAGTCATTATTTTCAGTATCAGCAGCGGGCAAATTGAACTCAATTTCTTGATTCCCAGTGTTTATTTTCCACTGGATGTCTGGCTTGGGGCTCCCTTCAGTTTCACACTGCAACATCACCATAGAGCCCTCACTGAGATTTTCAATGTTGGACTGGGTAGTTATGCGCACGGTTGGAGCTTCACATTTCAATTTAGGGATTTTTGAGACCTGAAATCCTTTCAGGTCCTCAGGAGCTTCACATACAATAGAAACCTGCTCTGGTACAGAGATCTGGGCATTGGAAATCCAATCCCTCAGCCACTCCAGGGAGCAGGAACAAGTGAATGGGTTGTGATAGATCTGAAGGTGAGACATTGAGCTCAGCGAGTCGAATGTCCCTTGCAGAATCGAAGTGAACTTGTTATTATTTATGCGCAGTGATCTCAGATCTTTGAGAGTCGAGAAAGCATCTCTGGGCAGGTTGACCATTTCGTTGTTGTTCATTTTGAGGAGCTGCAGGGCTGTAAGGTTGTACAAGTCATCCCAGGGGAAATTGACAATTTTGTTGTGGCTGAGATCCAGGTTCCTTAGCTGCACCAGCACTGCCAGCGTCCCCTTCTCGATGGTCACAATTTCGTTGTGGGCCAGCCATAAAGACGTAACCTGGGTGACATCCACGAAAGATGTTGACAGGAGCGATGTGATTTTGTTGGCAGACAGGCTGAGGGTTGTCACATTGGATGGCAAGCCTTCAGGCACCACGAGCAGATCCTTGTAGGCACAGTCAGCAAACTGATGGGCATATTTGTCCACACAGACACAGGGCTCTGGGCAGCACTGTGCAATGCCAATGAACACTGTCCACAAGCCAAGGTAGCCCAGGGTTATTTCTGCCATTTTCAGTACCTGAAAGAAGTACATTTATTGCAGGGTTAATAAACACCTTACTGACAATATTTTTTAATGGTAATTTCATTGCAGATATCAGGAATACTAATGCACACAAGGATTTCTACTAGCAGATCAGAAATACAGGGGGACATTTAATTATACTACACACCCAACTAACCTTATTTTATATATAGACAACCTTCTCAAAATACAATAGATGCTTTAATATTTCTTACCATATTAAATACTTCAATTAATAGTAAAATCTAAAGCAACAAAATAATGTATTTGTCTTTGTCTTAATGTAGTCTCAAGGGATATATATGTATATATATATATATATATATATATATATATATATATATATATATATATATATATATACAAACATATTTACACATACATATATAGATACATAGATGTAGTAAAGTATTACTAATAATGCATTTTATTTACCACTGCAACAACTGTGTTCATCAAAATTCAAAATATAACTCATCAACCATTTCTCCCAAAACGGTTCTTATTTTTGAATTGCGTGTAGTGTTTTAACTGTATTCAATTAAGCCATCAGCATGTAACATACATAGAGAAAGACTACAAACTACCTGTGTCTATATATAGTTTAGTTTAGGGCAATAGTTTAAAATGAAAATGAAAAGAAGCATATCCCGATGTTACTAGTGTCAATGCACAAGATACAAGGCGTGTCAGTGTGCGTCTTGTCAGCCCAGTCATGTCCTTTACAGTTCGCTGTCCTTGGTGCTGAAACCCAATTTTTCTATCATTAAATTAGGGCTTCAAACTTTTTAAATCAACTTTTTTTGTTTGTATATTTAATTTACTCATATTGTTTGCCTGGTCGTTCTATTTTTGACCGTGTGACCAAAAGGTTGTTTATAAAATGTCTAAACAAATGAAAGCACATATTACAGTATACTTTTTTTCCACTTTGAAATCTATCCCCCAGCGCCCTTTGACAGCTTTTCGTGAAATGTGGGTGATGAAGAGGATTGAACTGAGAGTTCATACAGTTTGAGAACCTGATACACGGACACTTATTTTAACACTACAACAAACAATCTCATTCTGATGACATACCCACAGTAATAATGTAAATGAAATCAAATACATTTCGACAAGCACACACTGAACACTTTCTAAAACTTCAGCCCGCTCTTACCTGTCTCCCAGTGGCTCCAGTCCACGCAGGTTCCCTCAGTTTAGACAAACACTTTAAAGAGTAATTATACCAATAATTACAGGCAAATTGATGTGTGTCCCTCGCATAAAGTGGTCACATTTATATATTTTTGGCAAAGGTGAATCGGGTTGACAATACGTTGCGGAAGAGACATTTTCCTCCCAGTGTGATGTAGAGAAATCCGGAGGATGCTTCCTCGTCGAGACGGAGCTGGGCTGGGACTCACTGCGCTCCCGCCTCCGTGCAGAAAGGGGCGGGCAGCCTCTCCCATTC
Source organism: Amia ocellicauda (assembly GCF_036373705.1). Lineage (NCBI taxonomy): Eukaryota > Metazoa > Chordata > Actinopteri > Amiiformes > Amiidae > Amia > Amia ocellicauda. The sequence goes on from NC_089853.1 coordinate 29,211,046, forward strand.
AAATATATTCCAGTGTTAAAGATACAGGGGCTCAGCTCTGCACAGGCGAGTATTTATTGTTTTGGATCAGCGTTGTTTATTATTTTATTTCCCTGTGATCGCCATTTTATTCATTTCTGATCTTATGCTCCAAACTATTGCAATTAATAGGCAAATTACAGAGTCCCATCGCTGCAAACGGCATAGCCATCTATTGATATCAATGTCCCAAGTGTCCATCGAGACTAGTGATGTATATTTCGTTGGAAATAACATAAATTATTTAATTATATTTTAATCGGTCACAACAGTCTAGACAAAGGACATCATGCATTCGTTTTTTTTTTTTTTTTTGCAAAACTTCATATCAAATGTTCATGCCACGTGTCTACATTGAAAACAACACACATCCACAAACTGAATTGGTCGTAAACATGTTTGTTTTACTTAAGTGATATTTGCTATTTATTTTTGAAATGTGGGTAATTTCTGACTGTCTACTACTTCTTAAAAAAAATGTAAAGTTTAAAAATTAAAAAATGACAATTTCACGTTATGCAATAGGTTACCGTTATGATGAACCCGATGCGATGTTTTCTTTTTAAATGGAATACCACTCATTTTATCATTCGTTACCTTACATTTTCATAAGATGGCAGTGTTATCCTATTCCTAATTCCATAAAGTAATACTCGAAATAAAACGTATAGTGTAGAAAAGCCGGGTTCTATGAAAGTTGAGATGCGTGCGAATATAAATATGTTTTTGTGATTCAAATAAGTATGTGGTGTCTCAAAAATGTTCAAATGTGTGTTGTTATTTGGCAGGACATTTTTAACTAAGTACTATTTTTTATAACAAGTTTGAAGTTTGATTGTATGTAAAAGCCAAACATATATATATATATATATATATATATATATATATATATATATATATATATATATATATATATATATATATTGTCTCGACATATCTAATATCAGTTTTAATTTCTAGCCTACTAGTATTTTTGTTTGTTTGTTTGTTTGTTTGAAACTTCAAAAAATAAAGTAAATATACAGATACATATGAACTGAATGTTGCTTTCGGTTATGATTGGCATTAGTTATTTTCATGTTTTGTTTCTATCATTTCATATTTTATTTATTTATGTTATAAAGACTGCACGAAGCGTGCAGGAACGGATCTGTGCATATGTGTCCGAAAATGTACATAGATAAATAAAAGAAAGCAGCATTTACTTTTTACATTTTACGCACAACATATTTTGCACTTCAAGTGATTTTAGGTTGTTTACTACTTTGTTTAAAGTAGTATACTTACTGTGAACAATATTTTATAAATGTATTTTATTTAATGGTTTGATAAACATTTCCTGTACCGATGGGCCTCTAAACATTTTATTATAATCTAACTTCGCAAATACGCAGTTTACGTGCATTATGCAGCATATACCTATTTTGTGAAACAAACTTGTATTACGATGTATTACGTCACGACTATGTGTAACACCTATATTATTTCAATATATATGTTTTCATAATAACGAAAAAGCCTGGTATATGGTCTGACCTATCAATTAATTGCAAGACCTAGTTTTTCTGCAAGCACACTGCCACCATATTTGCCAACAGATTCTGCATAGTCATAGGCTATACTGTCCTCATTAAGCAGATATTTGCCAAATCCATAAAATGTGGAGGAAATAAAATAATACATGCATGCATATATACATACATGTGTGTTTTCTTTACTAAACAGCATTTTGTCCGCTTGAAAACCCTGAGCAGAAATGAAGACGAACATATTTAATAAATAAATACAAATATGTATTAACTGTATTTTTCGGTTGAAAAATAATGAATAATTTAATAATAACATCCATTAGGCTGACCAGTTCGTTGAATCATATTATATCGAACATATTCCCTATATAGTTTTAATTATTTCTTACATATTGTAATTAATATATTACAGAACAAATATACTAGGCCTAATATTAAAATACACTCAATTGCCCCTAGACGTCGGCTATATATCTGTAATACACATGAAAACCAGGAACAAGCGCGTTATTTGGATTTAACTGGAAACAGTGATATTATTACAGCATTACTGGAATACATCCCTCGGGCATCGGCTGCCATGTGGGATTTAATGGATGAAATTACAGGGTCCGTATTGGTTGTGATCACGGCAGAATAGAGTGGATTATCCGAGCATTGAATACAATTACCACAAAAAAGGTTTCAAATTGCGATCGGATGGGCAAAAACGAAGAGAAATTGCAAGAGGTCATTGCAGGTGTAAGGTTATTCATGAAAAGTGCCGTTCAGTGGCAGACAATATTGAAATGTACCGAGAGGAAGGAATTACGACTGTAGACTTGTCAAAGAGTATAAGTCTTACTATTACTGTTCATCGTAGATCTGATTGATCATAATGCACGCAGAGCACAGGTTATACGGCATGTAATTCTAGTGTAGAACAAGAAAGGACGTTTTACATACATGTTTCTGATAGATTTGCATTAATTTGAAGCATGAAGGAAACAATTTCCACTAGTTTCTACTTATGCAACTATCCTACTCTTTGTAGAAAAGGGTTGGTATATCTTCTTATACTGTCAATATTTAGGAATGGACTGAAACGGTCTCTGTGACAAACGGAGCAGAGATAAATCAACATTTTAAGATCAATGAAGAATATTCCGTTATGTCTCTACATCTGAAGACTGTATGTCTGTTCCACATTACCACATGCCTGAAGAGCTGTCAAAAGGAAACTGTATTATATAAAGATAATTAATTAAATAAATAGATAGATAGATAAAACTATCCTCGGTGTCACTTCTGAATGGTTTCGGAAGAGACCAGCCACGGCGGGCTAATGAAGAGTGACCATTTCAAAATCGTTGGACAGATAAGAGCGCAACTGATTGAATCTGAAAGCCATCATAATCCTTCCATTTGTAATGTCTGTAGTTGAGGGTTATGGGAGTCTCAATTGGTGCCTGCAGGTTAAATGAATTACAGCACTTTTGTAATGCTTGTGTAAACTGTAAGTCGCCATGGATATGGCCGTCTGCCAAAAAATGAATAAATAAAAACTCTCATAATAAATGTTTTTGTCATTATTTATAGCCCGAAAGCACAGTCAAGTCTGTCTATCTATGTCTAAGCTATATCGTATCTAAGCCTGCTTCTATGTATAGTTATGTCTATGTACTGTTTCATTCAATTATTATTATTATTATTATTATTTATTATTTATTATTTATTATATTATTATAAATTTCAATACAATTAATATAAAATACAAAGTACAAATCCTAGTACGAAGAGTGCAATTCTCTCTCTCTCTCTCTCTCTCTCTCTCTCTCTCTGTGTGTGTGTGTGTATATGTGTATATATATATATATATATATATATCCTGCATACTACCTACATGAAGGGACAGGTCGCTTTATATAAACAACAACATCGTCACTATCATCATTATAACTAAATCAGATTGATTCTCATGCCTTTCTTGCGAGTCTCCTTCATTGGGAGCGCAATTCATTTTGCAGCACTCTGTCTGCGCCATCTGCTGGTGATATTATAAAACGCATTGTTCTGTAGTATGGAGGCCCATTCGGGGAACCTTAGGGAAAACAGCGGTAACTCAGCTGACACTAACACCTGAAAATAGTGTTGTTGTTGTTTTTTTCTTCTTGACAACTACATCTAACAACTGTATACATATTCATTTAATAACGTTTGATACTGTTTACTCGTCCTAACCTAACCAACCACCCTATGTCGCACAATGGAAATAAAGCGGTACTGATAAATACAACAAAAAGCAGCTGAAAAACTGAAAACTACAATAGAACAAGATGGATATTAAAAAATACACAAGTCTGAACAATATACTCTAACCATGCTAACATTTCTAAAATGCCAAGCCAAGGAAACCAATATCTTGCTGAGGTTTGACACAACCCACCAGCTATAAATACGAGAACAATAAGTAGATTTCAGTGATTCAAAAATGTTAACATTGTTGCTAAAGTCTTGCTTCTTTTCCAGATAGTGGGATTCCTGGAGATCCAAATTATTTCTCAATTTACAGTTACATCATTGTTTCACAGTGTACCCAATCTGAGGCTGTGTACTGTGATGCTTTTGTATATGACAGTAACAGTTTACAATTCTGCTCAACGTGTCATGTTGAAAATGTCGATTATATTAAAGAGAGATTATATTCGACAATGTGTGCTTTCAAGAAACACCGGGTGTGCTTCGGTGAAACTGCGACATCGTTTTGGATGTGTCGTGAGAAATAATCAAACTTGATCTGCTCTTGAAGAATGACAGCGTTTGGTCATTTATTGGATTAGGGCGACCTCTGCTGTGCTTAATGTGAAGGAAAATAAACAATCTTATTATTTGTACTGTTAATTAGGCCTTAAGAAGTCATACTTCTGAGATAATATGATAACAATAATGGGACAGTAAAACATACATGTGGATAAACAAGTTGAACCTATAATTAAATATATGTATGAGCTTTGTCATTTCAAATATTGTTTTAAAAAGTTCGCAAAAACAGAATGAACCCTCTATCCATTTTGGGAAATTATTCAATGTCAGCAACTGGGACAATGGACCGTTTGTTTCAGCCACTTCTTGTGACTTACTAGTGTGTAAAGATGATTCTCTGTTAATTTCTCAGCTGCATCATGCAGTCGTAAAAGATTGTTTAAATATAACTGAGGATGTCATACGCATGAATCACATCCCAGCGCAAGCATCTTGGCTCGACTCAATAGATTGCGTGGCGTTACGCTTCCAGACGAGCAATCAGCAGGACCTTGGAGATCATGCATTTGAATGGGTGCCGGCAATGTGTTCAGGGGTCATCGCCGCCTCCTCTTCCTCCGTGGGAAACCGAGTCTCTACCGCAAAGTTTCATAGACAATCAAATAGTGTGGAGTTGCAGACAGAAACCCAGACACAAGAACAATAAGAAAAGCAACAGCAATCTGTGCACCACAAACATCCTTTCCGAGAGACAGAGGAGATGACATGACTGGCTTGTGTGTGTGTGTGTGTGTGTGTGGGTGTCACAGGGGGTTTATTAAACACTATGTATTTCTATGGAGGGTCTTAAACACTTAACGTGGCTCAGTGTGATTTACAGAAGCATTTCTCGCAGGTCTTAACATGATACTCATGCTTTTACTTTGAACACACACTGAATGTAGTTCTGGTAGGTGCTGTCCATTAATGTATAAAGTTGGCTTGTCAATGGTTACGTTTTAAGTAGGGCCTATATTCAGCCACGTTAAGCTATACTCACGTTATGTGTTTATATGCAGGGCTTAACTTTGTAATCATATTTTTCATGTTAGTAAAAACATATTGCACAATTTCAAAGCTAAGCACCTGTTGTTTGCCTCTATTGCTCCAAGGTAGGGCACAATACGTGGGGACCTATGGAAACTATACTGAAGTGTTATGTCCCGCTCAACAGGGGGCGCAGTCGCCCTGCAAACTTTCCAATTAAGATAATGAATTAAAAAACGTCCCTTGAATCTTTCAAATTTATAAAGAGTAGTATTGGAGGCAAATGGGCTAGACTGTTTCAAAATTCGTCAACATTTTAGTTCATTTGCGTCCTAGTGGTATAATAGTCATGGCTATTACTATTTTCCTAATGGCGTAGTGTGTTTCTGATGTAATGTTATGCGCGTAAAGGGAGGGGGCTTTATTGACACAGGCTACATGACTGATCATAAAGAAGTCTTAAAAAGCCAATCGCAAACCAAAGGCTGAGTGCTGTCTGTCGAGTGATTGAAATAAAAAACTCGCATTTGTGCCTTATTTAGAATACCAAAAATCGGTGTCTATAAATAAAGGATAATTGTAGCGCTTTAATGTGTTTTGCTCCATAAGAAAACTACAGAATAATCCGACTGCAACCCATTATAACTTGTACACCACTAATGGCACACTAGTTATGACGACGACTTTATATCTATTGCTAGAGTCAGTAGGTCTTCTACAACGAATGCACTTCTACATAAAGATGAACTGTTATTAGCATTATAATATAATTATAATACAATTATGTTTAGATTATTGACTCAACCATGCATTGTCTGATTATTGTGCATTCCTGTATCAGTTCGTGATGTTAGATGTATTGTTCCGGGGTTAACACTGATTTATTTGAATCAGATCTTGTATATATCTGAAAACTGGTCTGAACTGAATCCTTGAAAACTTTTCTAAAATCAGTGCACAACTTGCATAGCTATTACAAATGTTCCACCCCATAAGACTGGTTTGCCATTATTGGTTTATTGGCAATCCTTTATTAAAACCCAAAGGAACTATTAGTGCAGTTAAACATGTCTTCTTAGGTGATTTAAGTGCCAGCAATTAGTACAGCTGAATCTGCTTCCTCACTGACATACTTTGTAGTACAAATTCCTTGTTAATGGTTTGTGTGTAAATCCTACTGCAGTCTGTGATGTGTTCTTACTATAATAATCCGGTACAGTTACTTGCCTTCAGTGAAACCACATCAAACATGGTTGTCTGTGACTGGAAAGAAATGCTCTATGCCACAGAGAGAATGAAGGAAACGGTTATTTCCTGTTATTTTTATTTAAAGTGTCATAACTACAATCCGCCTCTTCCGCAATACAGACAATCAAAAGCAATCATTTTAGGAATTATATATTTCTCCTTACATTTGTCTGCCACACACACTTTTCTAACTCTCAAAGCCTCCTTTTTAAATTGCTATATTAAATTACTCACGTTTTGATTAGATGACAAAGAGGTCTAAGCTAACGGTCTTGAGTTAACTGCTGTTTTGTAGGTAACCTTGAAACATAATTACAGATAGGAAAAAACTAAATGTATTTATGCTTCAAATTTTAATTATGGAAAGATTATTTCCTTCGAAATTCAAAGACTGCTTTAGATTTTGTTTCCTAATATGATAAACAAGCCCTGTTGTTTTAGTTGTTTTATCACTTCCATCCATGGCACATTTATGTTTTGCAGACACACTGGATTCACTTAGGAGACAGATGTAGGATCCTAAATTTAAGACCTGGAAAAAGAATGTAAGCTTGCATCATTTAGGAAAGAAAACTTTAAAATACCAGAAGAAAAAGAGAGAAATCCTGTTACCATATTTAATCAATGACCATACTCCTGTTTTGGATATTTTTGAAAATGACCTGATATTTTTGTCACACAGGATATTTAATTTGCAACAATGAAACAATAGTACATTACCACTAAGTGCCCTGAACATTGTTAATGTAATTATTTCTTCTTTCTTGGCTTAAAGGGATGAAAACAGAATAATGTAGTCAGTGCTGCTCATTTTCTACTTATTGTGTAGTTTATGCATGCATCTATTTATTGCATTGTTGGGAGAAACAATCTGCATAAACTGCACAATGAGCTCCATTTTCTATGTGGATGGATTTAACACTTCCACATTTGTATTTAATGCATATTTTCACAACATCTGGTCCTTTGTTTGAGTTTCAACAACTTAAGAATCAAAACAAATAAAAACATAAATTTTCTCACAACAAAGGTTGTTTTTTTAATTGTACAGCATTCAAATTGCAGACTAATTAGTACAGATATAGAATGCTGTGATCCAAAATCATAAATAAGACTAATTAACAATCAGTAAATATACATTCAGCAAAACCCCTTTGACCTCAGAGAATGTGTTTAATTTATTGTAGAGGGTGCCTTGTGGGCCCTGGGAATTTGTTTTTAACCTGTGGGTTATAGGAAAAAATACAATGTTTAAGTTTCATGAATGGAAATGGCGTGCTTTGGCTAATGTTTTTGAAGGTCAGCCGAGGTCATTCAACAACTGCTTTGTTAAACACACACACAAACACATTTTAATCATCAGTTTAAAGGGTAAAGCAGTATTTTTCTATGCAGACAGATTCTGCAAACATAGATGTTTTCTAAAGTTCCTCAACTAATATATCAAGACCTCATCAGAATTTGAGTAGGAAGAAAATGAAAGAGAAATACCATAGTTTGCCTTTTTTCAGTCTAAAAAGTAATCTGCAGTACATGCGCTCTTCTGTTTACTGGCAAGTTCTCATTTTGTACTTTCTACAGCCAACTCGAAGTTCAAAAGGTAGCAGCTGGAGCCACTTAAATCTTTGGAATTCCTTGTGTTTCTTTTGAGGGCAGGGTACAGCAATGCAAACTGACTTTTCTATTGAAACAATGCTCTGCAGAATTCCAAGGTTAAAATTATTCACCTCTCCTGTTGTTTCTAATGAAATTGCCTTCTGGGATTGTAGGATACATATTTGTATATTATTGGCAACTAAGACACATTTATCCTGACCTTTGTTACTGTATGTGTATGTGTTGCAATGTATTGTCTTGCTTCTGTAGCAGTTTTTTTCTTATCAGCTGTCTATGGGAAGCCCATAATATACAACACATGAAAAGGTAACTTTACGATTCATACAATGATGAATACCTGAAATTACCAACAGGTGTGAAATGAGGCACGAGGAATTGGGAATTTGCTAAGAGAGAGTGCATTCGAATTCCATTTATCAGAATCAGATTTTCGCTCTGACGGTAAATACAATGTCTTGACCTGGATTGGAGTCAGATTATAGTGACTTCTCTATTGCATCCTTTCCAAGAACTGTGATTACAATAAGTAGATCATGCTTGTCCCGGCAGTGGCTTTTAGCCCTAAGCTTATTTGTCACCTTACCTTTGTAAGTGTACCGCTGACATTATGGACACAATTGCATTTATCTTTTGGAAGTATCGTAGATTTTCTGAAACATCAAAGCACAATTTCAAATAGGAGACTGAAACAGAGTGCAAAATACCCAAAATAATTGACATGGATGATGTTTGCATATCGGCTACATCATCTTTGAAGCTTATGTATTTATACCTGCCATCAGCATCTAGGGAGGTCTTATATTTTGAGACCAAACATGCAAGGGAATCTTAAAAGAATTGCAATAAGTTCTGATTTTGTGCAGATTTGTTACCACACCCTTAAGTATAGTGAAAAAATGTTGAAATGTGAAAAGTTTTTGGTACATTCATACAAGTACCTCTATACTAACAGTGAGCAATTTATAATAAAGCAGATGTGTCATGTTTATCTTTAAAATACTACTCTGTTTCAGGAAGTCTAATGAGGCCTACATGATGTATTCAACTATGAGTTACTGGGTCTCTTATCTAAGTGTTGCAGATATATACAATAGAACACTAACTTTATTTCTGCCAGAAGCTGAGGGTTTGAATTCAATGTCAAATCCCAAGGTAACTGGAGAGTGCAGGGTGATGTCCATAGCTGGGGGATATAGCTGGAGACATAACTGTGAGATTGCTGGACATCTGCTAAACAGCAGGCTGTATCACTCTATTGTCCCCTTTTGTATCAGAACGACTGCTTAATCTTTGAATGCTTCTGTCTGTTAATGTCTGTTGCCAATATGATGGTTTCTTAATGTGGGGGTGATAAGATCATGAGTTAATATCCATATAAAGATTCCTCTGTATAGAATGAATGGGAATTTGTTAAAGGAGATTATTGAGGTGCAGGACCTACTGCAACAAAATGCTCAGATTACAGAAATTGGCTTGTGGATTGTGGACTGATTTATATCTGACTTGTAAAGTGGTTATAAAGTGTGAATACAATGCTGCTCCTTTATTCTGGTCAGAGAAATTGACACTACTCTTGAAAGACTGATCTAGTGCCAGAAGCTGTGCAAGCATTCGTAATAGGATTCAGCTGTCAGGACTGATTTAAAGGTTAGACTGGGAAAAACACTCTGTCTTCAATTAAAACATTACAATTAGTCTGTCATAGTCACAATGCTACTTCTCCCTCTCAGATAAGGAGGCAGTGGAAACGCAGACTGTTTTTAATTAGTCATTCTTCAGCATATCATTTAAACATTTGGCTAGCACTTAACGAACTGTGCCATGCCACACATAACTTTAGCAAAGTTCATTAAATAAGTTATTTAAATTATTCTGAAAAAGTAGGTCTCTACCCCAAAACGTTCCTCTCTGGAGAAATGCTTTGCTTTATTTTATAGGCCTTGTATCATAGATATGGAATTATAAGCCACCACACTGAAGGCTACTTCATCTATGAGATGTTCTGTGCTGTGACATATAATGAATATGCTGGACTATGAAAGAAAAGATCATGTGTTTTTAATTCGAGTGTGTTTTAACCTGTATAATTTATAAAGAAGTATAATAATAACATATTGTCTGACTTCCTGAAAAATCTACTCCTTTTGGCTATGGAATTTGGCTGCTAAATTCAAAGAACAAAATTATTGTTAGTGAATACAAAGAAGTCCTTAAACTTGAAGGTCTACAGTTTGCGACCTTGGCTTTAGCCAACTGTTTAAAACGTTCTCTTGGGAACAGCAAATCTCCACATCAAGGTTGCTACTGAGAGAGCTTTGTACGTGCAGACAATGGATACTGAAGAAACTGGTTGGAGTTCACAATCAATTTTTTTCACTACCTCTGAACCTTGGATAAGTTTAGAACTCTGCACCCTGCAAACTTTCCAGAGAGGTGGACTGTTCAGATGATTTGTTTAAAAAAAACTGTCCTGAAGCTAAACTAAATTAACACAATGCTCAGATTCCATAAATGTGTGAAATAGTAGCACAGGGAACTACATTGGGAAACAAGTGCTATTCAGATTAGTACACCAGAGCTATTGCTCATTGTGTTGTTTTCTCTTCTGAGAAATGATTCACTTGCACATTCATTATATTGCTGCCTTTGAAAGGATAAACACTTTATTAAAAACGGTTTCAGATCCAGTAAAATAGAAGGATAATGTTCAGTTCAGCTACTGTAGCAATAAAAGAGCTGTGTCAGTGCACATTGCTCATTAAATGGCTTGCTTCTAATCCTGCACTCAGCTGATAAAACATTGAAGAGCCCAAGTTGTTTTTTTCCATATTGTTTTTAGGAGGAGAACGTAGCACTGACTGATGCAGAATATTACCTGTGTTATAGTAGGTATAGCCACTGTATTTATGCTATGGTCTGTTTGGTCCTGGCAGAGAATAATGTTGGGACCTTTAACACATGCTTAAGTCCAAAAGCCATTCAATAAGTTAAATCCAAGTAAAAATAACATTTGTACATCCTGATCAGGCCTTTGTATTTTGACGAATTGAAAATTAGTCCAAGAAGAAAGAAGCACTTATAACGTGGAGTAGCATATTTCAGGAAAAATTACTAACAAATTTTGTTTAATGTGTTGCTTTGTATATATAATTATGCAATTGTTCAGGTGTGTGTGAGTTGTTTTTTAAGTTGTGGAAGAGCCTCCTTGATAATATCTTATCTTAAAAAATATTATCCTGTGCATATGAATGTGGTATAAGCTTATGTGTCATAACTTCATACATTGCATACATACTCATATGGTTCATATATGAGTAGTCTAAGTTAACCATATAGACACATCATCCATTAAACTCATCCAGCCCCCCCAATGCAGGCTTTTATTTTCTTCTCTCTTCCTTAAGGAGGAATTATGCTTATCTTATTCAGTTTAAGGTGTGCGAGAGCTGTAAGCTGACTGGCACTGCAGATCTTATAGCAGGGTTCATTTCAGCCCTGACTGGCCAGTGTTTTTCCATTGCATCGTATATGAGACGTGGTCACTAAACTATTACAGACAACTTCTGTAGAATCACGCAAATCAAGCAACAGGAAGTAATTAATTAATGTCTTGATGCAATAGTCTAGTCTAATTTGTTGTTGTGGGAAATCAAGATGGCACTTGTATATAAAGTGATACTGTCATTATTAATTAAAGCTTCTAGTGTGAAAACAAGTAGTAGTTTGTATTGCACATAACATGTAACATTAAAACATGTATTCCTGTTCATCAGTACAACAATAAAGTGATGTACTGCATACACGAGTAATACAATAATTAGTTGTCATTGCACCACAAGTGGCAAAATGCAATAAATAGATTTTGCTTGTATTGGTTCTTCAGGACATTAGGTTTACAGGCTAATATAAGGAACCTTTTACTAAGCCTCGATTGGAAGAGTTCGCAATAAAGCTTGAATCTTTACAAGAAAAGAGTTTCTACAGATGACATATTAAACACTCAGTAAATACATCAAGAGAATTGAGAGTTTACAAAGGAAAGCTTCCTTTATGCGATCACTGCTATGTCAGTTTCTTAAGAAGCAGTGAATAATTAAGCTGGATTGGTATGAATTATAAATGTGTTTTCTGTTTATCTGATATGTGATTAATATTTGAATAGGTATTTATTTTCCTTCCTTATTTGAAGGACTGCACAGTTTGTGAAGAGCAGGAAGAACACCAATTAAAGACTTGCCTCTACCTTGGAGTGGTGGGGATCAGCGGGATTTCTTTCATAACCCTAAAATAAATCTATGTTTGGTTATCCCTGTGGTCTTAACGCAGTTAAAAGCAAATCAGCCCTAACTTCATGCAAATAAAATGTTTAGTATTTACTAAGCAAACTAGACTATATTTCTCATCACTGCATTAAATCATAAACAAAATTAATTCCTTTACTTTAGTTACACTTAATTGCAGTTTAATACAATAATGAGCCTTAATACACCCCTCACTTGCCAAAAGTTAAGTTCATTTGTTTACTTTCATCATTTTAAAATCTGTCTGTATTTCCTTGAATGACATTTTATAAACATCTTGCCATATCACATTCTACTGAAATTAATTCACATCCAACTACAGCCATATTAACTATTGTTGAAATAAATGTTAACCCTCAGACTTGAAGCTGTGTACATGCAGAAGGGTCAAGTGTGGGTCAGACCACATAGTTGACCACATAGTCAAATTGCATCCTTGTTCTCTTGATTATTGTTGTAACGTTCCACTGTGCAAAACAATATCTAACTATACTATTTACATATAAGGAAATGTACTAACAGTACACTGTTCTCAGTTTTTCCTATGGAAACTCTGCCTGTGTGAAGAGAAACCTGCCTTTCTCACCTGCACTGCTGAATAAATTGTATTGACTGCTTTGAACCAAAACCTGAAGCGAAGCTTTCTATGAAATGATGGTACAATGAGTAACCCATGAGAAACAGTGTATAAGCTCCAGTGCAAGGGCTGGTGGGAATGGCAGACTTCTAAACAGAGGAAATGTTAAGTAAAGTTAAATAATGTATTGTAGGGTTCTCATGAAACTTGTGTATATATTATGTGTTTTCTTGTGTGCTCTACCTACCCACAATAAAACAGACATCTTTATGGATCAAATACATTTTTTTAATGTTTAAACAAAAAATAAAATAGCATTCTCATGAAATAATAATTAGAATTCAATACAGTTATGAACCTGCTCGTGATGATACAATAGGCCTTTGTCAGTATCAATGTCAGTGCCAAGCACATTATAATGTCTTTACCATTAAAAATTCAAAAAACATCATAAAAATACATATAAACATATATTCAATAAATATATCAATTTTAGTGAATAAATAAACATCTCATTCATTTCTATTTGCCACAGATATGGGCAGACATGGATTTAGTTACATTCCCTTATTCATCCATATTTCCAAATTCACACTTCATTAGAGCTGATGTAACTTGAATGTATTTTTAACAGTGCACTCCAGACACGGTGGCTGACAAAAATTGCTGTCTGACTTTTATTGTCTGAATTTAGAATTTAACAATAGCAATAAAAGAGCAAACTCTAAATAATGAACATAATGATGTTACTGTATTACCCCATAACTACTTACAGCCTTTCTTTATTGAAGTAAGCCTTAGAATGCTGTCATAACTATTAATTAAGTACTCGAATACTCCTAAATACAACTAAATTAGACTGCATGACAAAATATGCATATCATAGTATGCTGGAATGATGCATTGAGCATTAGAGTGCCCTTTATTTAAATTATCACTTGCCCATTCTTCTCCTTTCCCCCCCTTTTCCCTTTGATTGATTATTGTTTTACCTTGTGATTCAGAAAATGATGTTATTGATTTCAAAACAGAACGCCCTTCTACTGAACGAGTTCACGAGTCAGAAATAGCAACAGATTAAACAAGGATTTCTTAGGCAACTAATCTGCCTTTCCTGATTGCGTTTGTCCAGTTGTTAACCTGCCACTTAGGACAGCTGGCTACAATCACTGAGTGGAACGGAACTCTAACATACACCACATTCCGATGTTCAAGCAAAACATAGACCAAAACACATGATATGTTTTCTAATCTTCGTCACACACATATCATGCAAGCAATCACACATTCAACGTATGACGTAGTCACAGGCTTCTTAGCTATATTTCTAGAGCACAATGCTACTGCAGTCGATTACTCATTGAGACTATTGGTAGCTTTACATTGACAACAATGAAATCCTGTCTTCCTTTACTTTGGAATTCCTTGAAGAGGGTGGGGGCTACTTGAAATGCCTTAATGTAAATTATTGAAGTAGAAACCTGATTAACTGCCAACATGTAGGTACATAAATGACCCTCAAATTAATTCATAGTCACTTTTATGTGCAGTATCAGAATTTACAACAGTCTATTCCTACAGTTTCTCATTTGAAATGTTAAACTGAGACTCTCTGTGTTCTACGCACGCTCTCGACAGTCATCTCTCGCTTGTACTGTAACTGCAGATGTCTTCTAGTTCCCTACATGTCTCCTGTGAACAGTGATTCTAATAACTGGACATTCAAAGCAGCCCAGACCCCAAACCACACACACCACAGCTGTTGGAAAGGGGATGCGATGTCGAGCTCTTTTCTTGTCTGAACTCCTGAAAGATGCAACTCTAGCCTTGTTTTCCCTGATGGCTGAGTCTGACATACCTTCTGGGCTATTTTCTCCACCTTTCACTCAAACACCTGACTGTGCTAGGTCCAAGGATAGTTTTAAGGTCATTAAGACAGTAAGAAATGGAGAAACAGAAGCTGGCGAGCCATGGTTTCTATCAACTTGGTAAATTTAACGGCCCAGTTGAGAAATCAGAGCTGCTGCAATAACAACCCAGATGGTTTGAATTACAGGGATGTGGGCTGCAGCGTTCTTATTGACAGGATTTAGGCAATACTTCTGAATGACCTCAACGTAGTCCCGCTCCCTGGAGACACAGCTGTAACTCCCATAGTCCTCTCCTTGCACAGTGGCAATGAGGTGCAAGCAGTTGCCTCCGTTTTTCTGGCACTCTGTGCTCTTACTGTTGTACTCCCAGGTGTATGTGGCATGCTGGGAGTATATGGGACAGGAGAAGTAGAAGGGGATGTTCATAGGGACAGCGAAATGTCCAGTTAATACTGTACTGATGATATCACGTTTATGCCTGCCCCGTGCAGCTGAAAGAAAGTGATCAAAATAAAATAAAGTTAACAATGAGCCTTTGCGGTTTACCTTCTCCAGATCAATATGCTAGTCTATGGAACTATGGAGTGCACTAAACTGGATATCTCCACTGGGAATTTCCTTGTTCTATTATGACACTCACCACTGAAGACTGCGTGATTATTGTAGACAGACAAATGCGAAAAGGAGGTGGTCAGGTAGAATTTTGTATAGTTTCATTTATAAATTTTTTACTTATGGGGGAGCAGTGGTTGTTTTGAAATAAAGTATATAACTAAACCAGTTGTAGATTTTATTGAAGGACAAGGATCTACCTGATTGGTTGCAAATGCTGGTATTGCCTTCCAGCAAGTTTTGAATGGCCCCTCTGAAAAAGGAAGACACAATATTTGTCATCTATGGAACAACACACATGTTTTGTTCAGCAGATGTGATATTATTGTTGTACTTACTTAGTTACTGGAGCACAACTAGACCCACTCCAGGCACAATATGGGTCACGAGACAACACGCATTTCTCACATTTATCGCCATACGCCTGGCAATTTTGCAGGTCTACAACAGCTATTTGATCTGCATAGCCGACATAAAGCTTTTTCTGGAAACAGAAAAACAAATTGCTAGTTAACATCCTATCATTCCCTAATATAACATCCTTATGGCCCTACTCAGTAAGCACTATACACTTCTCAAGTGTCAATTTTATGAGACCCAGAGACCCATTAAATAATTTCCAGAAATCTAACTTTATACAGGGTACTGATTTACATGAAGCATTATTAGCACCAAAAGTTTTGCATTTACTTGGCTGGATATTCAAGATGGATTTAGCCTTTTCCAGAGTTTTAATCTTCCAATCCTTTTACAAATTAAAAAGGTAAATATAATGATATTAAATTAAATTAAATGCAGGTTTTAAGCCTGCTGTTCATTTATCGGATTGAGCACTAGGGTTCATGGTGTAGAACTCACCTTCTGGGGATTCAGTTTAATGGACTGGATTTCTGCATTATGGCTGAACAGACGAGTTTCAGAAATGATGAAAGGTTTGAAATTGTCATCTAGGATTTTATGGATCTTTCCACTGTCTGTAGGGAAGGGAGAAGCCACAGTGGTTATTAGCTGTTGTCTGGAAGTTATTTTAAGACAAATTATATGTTCAGATCTGAATGAATCACTCTTTTTTATTTTTTTGTTATCTCTATGCAACAAAAATAGATCTAGCTGTCTAGGCTGACATGATTTGCTTTCAGATTGAGCCACGACTTAAACATTTTTTGGAGGAGCTCAGTTTAAGTGAAAGTGATGGGGGACATACTTGTTGATTGAGTACATTTATGAAGCTCCATGTTCTCCATCTTTCAGAGGAGAAAGATAAGCTTTTCTGTAAGTGACTGTGTGACTGTTTGTAAGCCCCCTTCCTAATTGAATAGGAAACAGTCACCTTTTATCTGGATTATATACTTGTGTTTTCTGGTCAAAGTGAGGAGTGATTGGGAGTTTCACTTTTCCTTTTCCAATTTTCTTACATTGAACTAATCTGTTTTTATTGTCATAGAAACCAAATGTGTACAGCATATCCCTATTGTAATTAAGATGCACTCTGCAATATACTGAACAATTCTGAACTGAAGGTTTCTTTGCTACTTTGTTCTCCTCAGATGATGCAAAACTGTATGAATAACCTTATCATGTAAAGTAGACTGGAACCTTCAATTGACAACAACATCAACATTATTGGCATTTATTTCCATAAAAGGTGAAACAGACCCTGACAAAAGCAGTTACCAGTGTATGATATCTGTACCTCGTCAGCATTCTGCATGCCTGCTGTCTGTTGCTGACAGACAGTGTTCTGTGATGCATAAACACAATTATATCTTGTAGTGCTGATAGCATGGTTAGCCAACATGTACAGTGTGCATGGTTCATTTGTATGTATTTGTTTGAGAGCGAGAGATAATCAGACTTTAAGTCCTTGTTCTGCACTCTCAATTCTTTGGAAAATGTGTTCAGCATTGAAATTGACTTAAATACACAAATTTAAAACAGGAAAAATGAATGCTGCCTATGTAGACAGTATTCTGTGGGTGTTTTAACTATGAGCAGTGGAGGTCAAAACTTTTGATGAAGATGCTCATATACAGTTGGGCTGGTACTGAGAATCATCATTGTTGTCCTTCACTCTGATGTTAGACTCTTTCCGGGTAGATAATGGCATAAAAGCTTTCCATGCCCAACACATTACGGTTACAACATGATGCACAGATCAATGCAGAATCTCAGTGTCGAAAACATTTGGCTCTCCCTCAACCTTTCAATACTATATATTGCTTCCGCACAATTAACCTGTATCCAATATCATTTTTCTATTTGCACTAGGCTGGGGAAAATGTGCAAAAGAGAGCCTTCTGAAAAGGATTTGCAAAACATTACGCAGGTGTTAAGGGGACATACCAGTAGCAAGGAACAGCACATTGTGTTGCCTTCCATCAGCAGCCGTGACATTGTCCACAATGATCTTGGTATAGTTGTTGGTACTTATGTAAAATGGAGCCTCAAGGTGCAGTGGATGGATCCACTGCTCCATCTCTGGGTGGTCTTTAATGACACTTATAGTTGACATGGGGAGGTCCTTGGTGTTATTGACACACTGAAACACATAGGAATTTCAATAGCTTCATTAAAACATAACACACACGATTCTAAAAACTTTCACATTTAAAAATAAGGGGCAGATGTCAAAAGTCAGCATGTATGCTCTGTTAGGGTTTCAGGAAGTGTTGAGCCAGAATTCCCTGGATAACTAATTACATTACATTATTTGTCATTTAGCAGACGCTCTTATCCAGGGCAACTTACATTTGTACCCATTTATACAGCTGGGCATTTTACTGGAGCAATCTAAGTGAAGTACCTTGCTCAAGGGTACAACAGCACTGCTCCACCCAGGATTTTAACCCACAACCTTGTTATGAGTCCAGAGCCCTAACCACTACTCCACAGTGCTGCCTAATTCTGTTAACATAGTGACAAATAATGTTTTACCTATTTTTGCAATTTTTCATTGTGTGCTTTTGTTCTGTTTGTGTACTGACAGAAGTGAATGTTTTCATTTCAGTTCAGACAAAACATGTTTAGCAATAACATCAGCAATAATTATGATCATTATGTTTTCTGTAGGTGGCGAAGTCACCTCATGCTGGAGTTTTGGGACGTTTTTACAAAATGACACCATTATACTAAACACAAGTTTCTATTTTCCTTGTGAAGAAATTCAATTCTGAAAATCACACACTGTAACTTATATTGCATTAACCTATTCATACAAACTACCACAGGCGAGTGCGATGATTCTAGTGATGCAAATGTTGGATTGCACTGGGATCAAATGACTGGCTTTCCTTTTTTTAATGACATATTGTTTACTGGACACAAACAATCTCTACTGCTCATTCATCTCCTCTGGTGTTGGACAGGAGAAAATAATTACTCTGTCTGCACTATTTGTCCCACAGCTGTGGATACACAAACACTGCATGTTGTCTATGGAAACTTTAATTACTATCAAGGATTAAGAATATGGAGTAAGAAACACTTGGTTGACTTAATAATAATTACTAGACTTGCCAGAGCAATGCTTTTGACATCCTTGATTTTTTGGTACGTTTTCCATTTTAAAGTTGCTTATATGATAGAATCGATCTGGTGGAAGTGTGGTGCATGTCTTATGTACACTATAGCAACATGAAAAGATGCATTAAACCATCATTTTAGGCATCATGACAGTTGCCCTTTAAGATCTAATTAACTGCTTGCTCTTCTGTGTACAGTGGGTTGTGTGAAAAATATTTTAAAAACAAAATATTCAAATTTGAGTGGCTTCCTTATGTTCATAAACATTCTTGGCAAAGGAATCAATACAATAATCAATAATAAAAAATAATAACAATTTGAATAAAATATGAATAAAAATCTAATATGTAGACAGAATAAAGGCATAGAGGAAGAGACTTGAATTAATTCAAGCATAAAGCAATTGATTATTCGATCTTCAAACTCAATGCAGCATAAAATGCAGAAGTAATAATGACCTGTTAAAAAGGGACATAATTGCCTCAGGTACTTTTTGAGCTCTAGTGTAAGTCTCTATTATGACAAGAAGATTATTATTATAGTTTCAATTATTGACAATTAATTAATTAATATTGTAATTAAAACCGCAACAACTTCCCACAATATTATACTTTATTCTTTAAAAACATGACTTTGCAGTATTTTGACCAAAATCTCCAGAGCAAGTTCTCTCTGCCCATCAAGAACCTATTGTGGGTTATAGTCTGCTGCAGTTAACATCAAAAGAGCATATATCATTAATTGTGATGACTTATGACACGTACATCTGGTGTAGCCCCACACCATATGCCACTACCACATCATCTGGTGCGCCCACCAGGCTTAAATCTGAGACTGCCGTGAATTAGCTCATGTCATTAAATCCACCCACATTTAAACAGTGAGATTCATTAGCTTGTAAAGGTTTAACTTGAATAGTCTAGAATCTCATCTGTTTGTCCTCAGATCTTAGTCCAGTCCCTCCGGGCAAACTTTTTGTAAGTGAACAAGTGAGGACACCCACCAAGATTGAGTTACCTTTAGTTAATGACTAGAAAATATTGAAATTCCAAAAGGTCTTCCCATATCAAAGAAAATAAACTCCTTCTAAAGCATACCCCTCCAGCCCTGGATTAATTTTTGTGTAGTGGGAGCTCAGTCTCACAGGAATGTGCAATCTAGTCCAGCAGGGTAAAAGGAATGGCCATCCCTGCCAACTTTGAATCTGTTGTTGTCTGATTAAACCTACAAGTGGATTCATCAGCCCTGACACAGCCAGGCACTCACATTCATTTACAGCATACTGCAAGTCAGACATGGAATGTTTTATTGAATAAATAAAGAGTTTTTCATTTTAGATTATGAATTTCAGTATCTTAAGTGAAAATTCCACAATGGTAAATTTAGACATGCCTTGGAGTGTGTAATGCCAAGACAATAGCTTACCATCCCTGGCCTTGGGCTAGGCACGTCTCCCGAGAAGCCTTTGAAATTGGAGTTGTCAAATATTTTTTCAAACTCTTTCACCGAGTAAATACAAACAGCTGAAGAATTCCTGTCAACAACGAGACAAAAAGATGTTATCCGGGGAAACACTAGTTTTTCTGTTGTCATGCACACAAATGTGGGAAGGAAAAGTTGGAGGCAGAATCACGCAGGAGGCAGGGCGTGTGCTCACCAGCTGCTAGAGAACAGGGCATACACTCGGCTTTTTCTCCAGTCGTCTGCATGCTGGATATAGATGTCATGCAGACGATTAAAATAGAGGGACTCCTTGGGGATTCCACACACAAGCCGAGCTTTCAGGAAAGATGTCCATATATTCTGGAAAAACCTCTTGGAGCCTCCTTCATCCACCTGAGTGGGAAAGGCAAAACAACAAGAAGTCAGTGATGGGAAACATGAGGAGAACCACACAGGTGATGGCAAAGGAACAATTTGGGAGGTACTGATGGTCCAAAAGTGTTTTAAGCACATAACAGTTTCAGGCTCGATGTGTTGCTGCTTCAATTTCATTACCTCAGTGGGCGGTTTAGTGCTTAACTGAACAAGTTATTTACTGGATAGGATACCTGACATTTGGGGGGATCTCAAAAAAGCACAGTAAAGACAAAAGGTGAATATATAATCTACAGAACACATATAATCAAAGGCGTCTGGGGGAGGGTTGGCATTGAGGAACACCAATTGGCAGATGGCAGATAAGAAAACTGTGGTAAATAAATATAGCAACTGTCTGGGGGAATGCAGGTGGCTGAGCAGAAATTGAGGCCACAAGAATGTGCACAGAAGTCTCCGAAGTTTAACGTTGTTCAGATCAGTAATCTGTAGAATTGTTAAGGTCTCTTGAGGATTTCCTTAATTGGTTTATAACAAGGACATCCTTATCTGTGTTAGTCTGGAAAATAGATCTATCCAAAGGTCATTTTCCCATGACCTATAATTTAATCATGTTCCCTTTAAATCAAACATTTCTACTGTACATATTTATCAGCTTTAGTTTTCTTATGCAGGGCGTTTGTAAATTATCAGTACAGTATCATGCTATCTCCATACTTGTGTAATTTATTTAGTACTTTGATTAAAAAGGCATTAAATCTACAAATATATGGATGTCTAAAGATGTCTAAAGGCTTTCTGTAACTGCAATATAACTGTGCAGTACCACAGTGAATATTTTGTTTCTGAACTGAGATGAGTGTCTCTAGAATGTTGCTGACAGTAGGTAAACCTTAATTGATGTTAACCTCTACTCTGAAAACATACACTCAATTTAAAATCCATGTCAGCCCTTAAATATAGGGAAGTATGCAGTTTTTCTACAATAGCAAGCAGTATAACCATTGTTTGCAAAACTCTGTTCCAATTGCATTTACTGAAGAGGAGCCAAAAATGCTCTAACCTTGGGGTCTTTGTCTGTAGCCAAACTGCTGAATACACACTGGAATCATATTCCGTAATGTCCTGTACTCATTTTACATTTCATATTTTGCTATCCTCTATTATCAGAGATGGGTATAGAATTGTGTTTAGCATCCCTTAACAAAGCATATTAAAAAGTGTAAATGTTATTTTTCTTGATCAACTTGGATCATTGTCAACATACATTGCAAGGATTCTTTTAAACATACTGTATCTTTGCTCCACTTCCCCAGAAAAGAGTACTAGTGATGTGAACGAGGGCAAGAATGCCATAAAAACACATTTCACAGTTCAGATACGTTTTTTTTTTTGCATGTTTTCAGTTACACCAACTTCAGATGTAGCCTAGTTCTGGGAAAGGTAGATACTTATATCTTGTATTGGTTAACCACCACCCGCAAGTAGTTGGTGCTGTTATGTGAATACCTTGCACATCCGAGCAACTCTGGAGATCCAAGGGTCCGCCTCTGGGCTGCTGTCGGAGTTCTTCTCCCGAAAGAAGATATAGATCTTATCGTTGTGTGGGTCTTCTTTTCTGCTGACCCAAGAGGCAGAGATAAACGTTGGCTCTGTGGGAAGATCAACCATTAATTCACATCAGGAATCAGCACGCAGGGCTCAAGATCTGTTGAGTCTGTAATTGGTTGAGGGGGGGAGGGGGACTTGCTGTTTATCTCAAAAGCTCCATTCACTGCTTATAATTTAGCTTGGACATCACTACATTGCAAATTAAAAGTAAATATTACATACCAGACTCAAAAAGTTTAATGAAACTAGAACACAACTTACGTGATTACATCTAGATGTTTATTTGACAGTGCTTTTGTGTAGATATTAATCTAAACATTAGAAAAGTGCTCAAGGAGGATCTGTCAACCACGAAACCTGAGGTAAGGTGACGTAATATTGCGTGCTGTGCTACAACTCGCTCCTGATGCCTTGAAAAGGATAATGTCAGTGAGACTGTAGGACTGTGTCACAGTACTGCAGAGGTTGTGGGAATGTTCATTGAACATTTTGCAGCTTTTCATTGATAATCCTGTCTTTCCAGATCTTCCTGTCTTTTCCCTCTTCTGACCCTCTCATCCCCTCACGCATCTCTTCCTGCTTGTCTGCTATTTCCACCTGGATGCACTTGCACCACCTCAACCTCTCCAAATCGGATCTCCTCTTTCTCCCCCACTCTTCCTCACCTTCTGCTGACCTCCCCATCTCGATCCCCTTGGAATCCACCACACTCTCTCCTTCTTCTTCCGCTAAAAATCTAGGAGTCACCTTCGATCCTGCGCTCTCCTACACCCAGCACATCACCACGCTGACACGCACCTGTAGATTCTTCCTGAGCAACATACGCCGGATCCGTCCCTTCCTCACCGACTACTCAACTCAGCTACTTGTCTAGTCACTGGTCCTCTCCTGCCTGGACTACTGCAACTCCCTCCTGGCCGGCCTGCCTGCATCTACTACCCGCCCACTCCAGCTCATCCAGAACTCTGCGGCTTGTCTGGTGTCTCTCTGCCCAGATCCGCACACGCTACTCCACTGCTCCGCTCCCTCCACTGGCTCATGATAGCGGCACGCATTCAGTTCAAGACTTTGGCCCTCACCTACCGCTGTCTCGACCACACTGCACCAAGCTACCTTCAGTCACTCGTCTCTCCATACATCCCCTCCAGACCACTGCGCTCCTCCAGTGCCAGAAGGCTAACTCTGCCTCCTCTCCACTCTCCTTCCTCCAGAGCCGCTCCTTCTCATCCCTGGCCCCTAAATGGTGGAACGACCTGCCCACCGAAGTCAAAACAGCAGAGTCCTTGACCTCATTGCGGCGCTTACTCAAGACGCATCTCTTCCGACAGCACTTGTAATATTAGTCCTCTATCCCTGCTAGATAGCACTTCACAGTTTTTATTATGCTTCTCGCGTTCTTGATTGTTTTCCTCCTTGCTCCCTTTCCCGTAGCCCTCGTCTGTGACCCTACATCTTGACAGCACTTAGCTTTCACCGTCCAGGATGTAGGAAGTCACTTACTGTACTTGTGTAAATTGGAATTTGTAAAATGTATTATATTTTGAATTGCTATGTTTTAGTTAAATTGAATTTGTAATGATTGATGCCTTGTACTTCTCTGTATTTTTGCACTTTGTTTGCACTTATGTTGTAAGTCACCCTGGATAAGGGCGTCTGCCAAGAAATAATATTAATAATAATAATAATAATAATAATAATAATAATAATAATAATAATAATTCCCCAGTATCTTGTGGCAGCTGCTCCAGCAGGGGGAGAGAGACAGACATAATACACTTGAGCTCTTTACTCACCGACTAACCATTTATCATACATCCAGACTTTAGTTTTATTGCCCAGCATTCTTCGAAACTGTAGATGACTGCCTTGCTCATATAGAGGAGCCGCTGCATACAAGTCACCTTCTGTAAAAACATACGGAAAAAAATTAAGTTTACCAGGCGTTTGCCTTGTGCCCACTTCCTACGCTTTGTTGTTTTTCATTCCTGTGGCCCTGCACTTTAATTCTGTAGTTCCCTAGACTAATATAGTGTGAAGCACTCACAGAGATCAGGTACACACATATAGTTATTACTTGATCTGCTTTACAGAACTGAACTATGTAATGCAGCCACCAAAGCACTTTATTTCAAGGGAGATAGTAGTATTTCCACTGGCCTGAGCTTTTGCATCTTCCTGTGCTATTATTTATTTGCTCTTCTATGCATATGTTGTGTGGAACTACATTTAGGAGCCTTGGTAATTAAATTAGATGCATTATAAATATTAACAGTTTTGTCCAGCTTTTTTTTTTTTTTTTCTCACAGAATTCAAAAATAATCTCCATCTTATATTTGTTGAGGGAGTGGGTTCCACCGGTTTGATGAAATCCTGGAATTTCCTACTGTAATTTACAAATTCAGCACAGGATGTTTGGGATTAAGAGAACAACATATGGGCAGATTAAGAGGAAGAAACATTTGCACTGGTCCAGAACTATGAACATAGTTTTTACATTGTATGTATTTAAAGATCAGGTGATTGGACTGCCTAAGGAATACATTGGGGAATTCAGCTGATGCTTTTAAGTCAGCAAACACTTACCCACAGACAGCGACAAGGAATTCTGGGTGTAAAAGAATGGAGAAATTCCATTTCCTTTATGGCTTTCAACAGCCTTCATTGATTCATTACCAGCCTGATTATGCTATATGAGGGGAAAACAACAATAACAACAAAGAACAATAAATCAAAGTTAATCTTTTTTTTAACATAGGTGTATGAAGCATATTCAAACATTGACTGAACAGGTAACTGCTGATCTGCAAATGTTCTGCAAGATAATCCCTAACAGATGGCAGGTTGAGAAGAATTATGCTTGTCAGAAAAATATGTTTTTGAACTTGCAGAAAAATCTGTGCACGTTGTTTCTGTTAAATCCAGATTCTGTGATGCTATATTCTCTTAAGCCCAGAATCTTGTATAACACTGTGAAGAAGTCTGTCGGACTTCATTGAAGCTCGACAAAGCACAATGTAACACAATGTAACCACAAAGTCCACAGCTATTGTTCATGCAGGCTGTGTGAACTTGGACATTTGTTGACTCAGAAGACCACATTGTCTAGTTTAGGTCAAGTGGGAGACCATTTAGGCTGGGAGTCTGAGAGACAAACAAAAAGTGCTTCTTCATTAAGATGGTCAAGGCAGAGTCATAGTTTCTTACCAGCTGCCAGATATATAGTGTCATAGTATGTGGATATGCTGGTTAAATGTAGGAGTATTTTTGGATAATGAATGCATGTCGTGAAACGTGATTAGTCATGACTCATCACTGGTAGATATAAATGCCTAATGAAGTAGGATGAGTAAACAGCAATGTCTCTGAGAAAGTTTTTACAAAATCACTACGTTTTTCAACTAGCCCTGCATCGGGACATCATTTAAGTACTTTTATACAGGGCTTTCTGTTGAGTTATCCCATAAAATACAGATAGTTATTTGTGCTCATTGCTGTTTTTCAGAACCATATTGAATTAACCCTCCATTAAAATACAGAGATCTGATCTTTCCGTCTGATTTCTTGTATACAGACTCCAGTGAGAGGTTTCCTAGTTAATACACCTAATGCCAATATAAAGAACAATGACCCACAAATCGCCTCTTATGGCTAAAAGGACTGTGTTGCCCGTCAATTTGCTATGAAAATAGCTATAACCTACAGAGTACACGTACCAGCTTCCAGCAATGGGGCTTCAATGCATTTGTCCCACATACAAAAACACTGTCTTGGAATTCCTGTATGACAGTAATGACATTTTCACAAGAATCCTAAAAGAGATCACAAAAAACTAATATTTAGATACACATTGAAAGTTGGTCCGCTAAAAGCAATAACTCCCTTTGCAAGAGCACAATACATTCATTAATGGTATGCAAGTGTCTTTTATAGGCCAGGAGTAGCTTACTGGATAGCATCATGTCTAATACAATTGTAATTCTGGCTAAATGGGATTGCATGCCCATTAGTTTCTGTAAATTCAGAAACTCTCATGTCTGACATTATTTGTTTTTTTTGGGGCGAAAAACAGAAGTCCATAATTGAGGAAGTCTACAAACAGCCACAAATCTCTTACTCAAACTACCAAGTAGATTTTGTGTCCCTTTTATGCACATCATCTGTTCAATGTATTGCAAAACAATTTAAAAATAAATTAACCAATGTTTTGAAACACCAGTTTAAAGGATTGGTATACCCTGCCCCTGCCACCACATACCACACATAAATAAACACAGACAAATAGACAGCCATTTCAATAACATTTCAATAACAAAAAACATCACCCCACTACACTGGCAAATACAAGGCAAGAATATTCTGTGTTTTACAGCATCTGGAGTGAAGTTCTTGTTTTAGTTCAACTCTCTGAAACTGACCTGTCGGCAGGATCGTGTCCCAGTTACTTCCAAAGAGAAATTCTGTGGAAAGTAACATTAACTTTTATTAAAAGATGCAAAAGAATTACACAGTTTCTTTCCTCTTTTTTCTTATTTCAGAGCTAATACGTTGCTTTGATGAAAGCAAAAACAGACAGCCTGGAGGATTTTTTTCTTCCACGTATTGTCCTCATAATCACATCACAATAAAATACATTTTCAAAGTGAGTGACAGAGGCCATTATTTGGTTAAAACAAACTCTAAGGATGCCAATCTTTCTTATTGTTCATGCATCCAAGTGCTAATTCTGGGCATTTAACTTTAAGTTATTGTCACAATTGAATGGAAGTCATCAAAATATTTAAACACATTTCTGTATGCACTGCTACTGAAAAAACATTTGTATTGTTACATATTTTACTGCATGACAAGTTCTCAGTTTAATGTGGGAAATCTACAGCCTGATTCATTGCGTTTCATTTTCAATTAACAACCTTTACTGGTGCACTGCATTTTTAATGCCTTGGCAACAAGCCTACGTGTTTCCATTGTATTCCACTGCAAAAACACCAAGCCTGTTCAGCTGTCTACTTTGTCAGTCACAAACATCCCACAGACAAGACAAATACAGTGCTGATTGGAGACTCCCAGATAGTACCCAAGATACAATGTTAAAAGACACAATGTTAATGATTTTCATGTGGCAGCTGTTGTAGTTTGTCACAGTCTTGATTGTATACATGGTGCATGGGTGTGTGTCATGGAAAAATGCCCCAGTCAAACTTGTAGAGAGAGATGTCACTACTCCCAAACACTGAATAACCATCTGTTAGGTCAAAACCACAGCTATAACTATCAGCATATTACTCAGTAGGGGGGTTTAGAGAGATATTTTAATAGAGGCAAGTAGAGCGTCTGGATTTGAAACAGTTCTTCTTTAATATTTTAAGGACATTGTCAAATTATGGGGTTCAGTCAGTTACCAAGTAATGATTCTTGACTAGAACCCAAATCGGTCAAGGAGGTAGGGGTTAGCTTATCTCTTTTCGGTTGTGCTAAACAGGAGACATTTAATTTAGTTAATTTTGTGGAATTGTTTAACCCATCATCAATTCTAGACCATAATCTCCATGGGGAAAAAAACAAGCATCATCACTTTAAGAATATAAACAAAATAAGCAAACAGTCAATTTGTGGTAAGGCAATTAAATCCTGTGGGGACAAACTAAGAAACAGCAAAACAAAGGAAATCTTCAAAGGGATTTTTAAATGCATCTACCTGCACAAATGTGTTCTGGTTGAGCTCAACCCTGTAGACAGCATTCGTCCCCCCAACATACAGTTCGTCATTGCTCTCCGAGAGGAAGAGTACTGTATGGTTCTGATTTTGGGTATACCTTAGCCTGTCAGTATCAGCTGAAATAAATAAATACATGTTTTTCCCAAAATCTGGCACTTATGTTAATCCACACCAAAAGAAAGATTCACGTGGGGGAACACAAACAATATCAGAACTTGCAATCATTTCTGAGTGGAAACTACAGATGGTGTTAGCATATACCATTCCTCAATTACAGCTAGCAAATTTGTCCAAGTTTGCTGTTATACAAACGTTATTTAAGAGCATTTAAAAACATTTTATAACAAAACTGAAAAACATTTTGGCAAAGGATCCTTAATAAAATTACATAAATATTGTTTTCAGAAATTGAAAAAGATTAAAATAAGTGTGTGTGTGTGTGTGTGTGTGTATATATATATATATATATATATATATTCAAATTGCAAACAATGCTTAGAAAAACCTCTAACTGTTGGATACTATATGGCAATTATAGTCTAAACATAAGTGTTTGTGTTTCAAACATATACACTTCAGTACAAAATTGATTTGTATACATTACTGAAAAGTAAACTATTAATTTACTAGTGGATTTTACATAAGAAACACCCTATATAGGCTACTAATAATATACCCCATATAGGCAATACATTAATTACATACATTTAGAGTTGCCCTCTTCCTCTATCTGTCAATAATTATTTTTAGCAGAATTACAATTGTTACAATATATCACAGTATTCTTTACATACAGTTACCATTTTATACAGTTGCGTTTTTACTGCAACAATCTAGGTAAAGTACCAAGGATACAGCAGCAGTGTCCCCCAGCTGGGACCCACTTTAGTCCAGACCGCTACTCCACACTGCTTCCCATTTATCTATTTACTTTCATGTCAAAAGAGCTTTATTGGCATGGCAGGGATAGACAAGTATTGCCAAAGCATTTACAGCAAAACAACTAAAAGTAACATAGATTAAGCAGAAAAAATGATATAGGAAACAATGTACATTTACAAGAATAATCATTAAAAGAAAAAGATGTTTACAAATAGATACATGAATAATAATAATGATCAGAAAAGTACATAAAACACATATAAAGGAAGGAGAAGAAGAGGATCTATATATCTATCGACACAGACAGGTGATGAACATTTCATTCTCCAACATTGGATTGTTCTTACCTTGTCGGATGATCAGTCTGGGTATTGCATCCAGAGAACCTGTAGTAAAACGCAAGATCCATGTCAGCATGACTGTTGTTCTTTGAAATATCATTTCGGCTGTATAATATGAAATATACCGCTATTCCCAGTTCATGGACTTGGTGCATTAGACACAGCAATGCGACTGTGAGTGTGGAGACCGAGACAGGAGATGCTAGAGAGGAAAGGGGGGCGGAGCGGCTTGGAAGGGTCTATGGAGGAGGTGTAAAACATATAACCATCATCATCATCATCATCATCATCATAATTAGTAGTATTATTAATTTTACTAAATCTTTCAAAATAGCCACGTATGTGTTGCTTTAGATGGCATAATAATATATTATTATATTAATATAGCGCAAGTATGATATAATTCGATATAATAAACAGTACTAGTGTGCATTTGCTTTTGTACGTGAATGTTTACTTTTAATAAAGTTAATTTGTCTCTTCACACAATAATACGCGTCTAAACTCCGGGAAATGTGTTCGTTGTCCATTGGAAAGCTGTAGCCGCTAACTTGATGTCCCGTATGTAAAGGAGTAAAATGGTAAGCGCTGGATTCTCTTGTTGTCACATTTTAATATCAGTTACATTATTTTAAGACAGATGTTTAAGAAATATGATCCTACGGTCTTTGATATTAACTACTGTTGAAACTCAAAATGCTTCGGATAGAGAAACTCACGTCTAGCTGGCTCATACTAGCAAGGTTATATCGCTGTTGTTGGTAATCGATATGTGTGGCTGAATTGACGTCTTTGTAATTGTTCAGAAAGCTGTATCTTTCTAAACTATGTTGTAGTTTAATGTGTCTTTCTCTGCTAGCGATTCCGGTTTTGTGGAGACCTGGACTGCCCGGACTGGGTTCTGGCGGAAATCAGTACCCTAGCGAAAATAGTTAAGTGACCGACCATGATATTACTGTGTTGTTGCAATCTGGATCTTTAGTTTTAGTTTGCAACCCTATTTTCTCGAATTACTGTTTAAGTCTCGGAAAATACTTATGTACTCCCTTATCAACTTTTTATAATATTGAATAATGTGAATACTAATCTTCTGATTAACGATTAACCACATAGATAATGTTCAGTCACAGTCAATAGCTTAACTTCGCCGATCGTGTTTTATATGACTATGAGGATATCCTAAGTACATATGCACGTAGCATTATATCCTGATACATACAGTGACTTAATGTAAAAGTGACATTTAGTGAGCGGATTTGTAATTAATAAAGTCAGCTGTGTAACACTGAACTAAATGGCTTTCCTATGTTGCAGTCTAGTGTAAAGATGAAGCTGTTGTGTATTCAAGTGCTGAAGGAAATCCTCGGTGAGGGCATTGATGTGAGTACAACACTGTATTAGTGATGTGCATGATAATATAACGTGCTTACCTATTTAATATGAAATTAGGAGTCCAGTTTAACTTCTGTGTAGTTATTTTATCAGAACTGAACCAAAATGCAGCCATCGTCAATGTAACCATATTGAACTATTTCAAATTATGCTGATCTAGTAGGGGGGCCCAGGTAGAAGCTTTGAATGGAAAGATGGATTTAAGAAGTGTAGTCATTAGTTATGTGAGAAATAAAATAACACTTTTGTCAGAGTGGTAACACAAGTCGCATAATCTAAACGCAATTTCCCTTCCCACAATCCTCTTTCGCAGTATGAAAAGGTTGCAAAACTGACTTCCGATGCTAAGTTCGGTAAGTGCTATTTGCATTGTCTTCTTAACCATCTACTTTTAAAAGCAATTTTGAGTTTATGCAGCCGGTACTCTATTTCTTTTTGCAGGATCTTGGTTGGCAAATGTTTCTTTAAGTTCATTTGCAACTAAGTGCACCCTTATTAAATGCCCAGTTTTTACTTTATTGATTAATATATCCTGTCTACTGTGCTCTCACACTATCTTCCTTTTACATTATTTAGTAATTTGCTTTAACTGGAAGTACATGAAGACTTTTTAAATAGTCTGTTGTTCTTATTAATTCAGTCAAATGGTGTACTAAAGTAACATGCCTTTTCATGAAGAACATTTTATGGAGTGAGGGTGAGCTTGAAACTATTGTTGTAAATAAGTTTGCATATACAGACAGGTGACAAATTAAAGGAAAAACCTGAATAAATGAGTGGAGGAACATAATGAAAGCAGATGCCTCCAAACAGGTGTACTGCATGATACAATTAAACAATTAACATAAATCCTGTCATGCTCTGTGGCAAGTATAAAAATGCTGAGCAGGCCCAGTTGACATCGATTTTGGATCAAGATGGCAAGAGGAAAGGATCTAAGTGACTTTGAAAAAGGGGTCATTATTGGGGCACGATTGGCAGGAGCTTCAGTTACAAAGGCTGCTCAACTGGTTAGTGTTTCAACAGGAACAGTGACTAAAGTTACATCTGCATTTAGATCTATGGAAACGACATCAGTAAATAGGGTTGGAAATTGTGGTCGAAAGCGCACATTCAATGACCGTGATGCTCATGCATTACTGTGATATGTAAGGAAAAACAGAAGAGCAACTCTTTTCCAGGCGACTGAGAATGTCAATGCAGGACGTGATCAATCTGTGTCAGCAAGAACAGTCTGTGGAAAACTAGACAGGGATATTATAGTAGGGTTGCAGTGCATAAACCCCTCATTACAAAGACAAAAGCACATTTGAGAGTTCGGTGGTGCAAAAACCAAAAGCACTGGTCTACAGAGATGTGGAAAAAAGTGATACGGTCAGATGAGTCATCCTTCACCATATTCTCAACAAGTGGGCTAGTGCATATGTGGCGACACCAAGAGAAGGCTTGACTGCTTGACCCCTACAGTGAGGGGGTCTGGAGGCTCTGTTATGCTGTGGGGGCCATTTTTCTGGCATGGTTTTGGTCCATTTGTCCCCTTAGAGGGAAGGGTCAGTGCAAATCATTACAAAGTTATTCTGAGTGATCACCTTTATCCTCTGGTGAAACATTTATTTCCTGATGGGAGTGGGCTCTTCCAGGATGACAATGCCCCCATCCACAGGGCACGAGGGCTCACTGAATGGTTGGATGAGTATGAAAATGATGTGAATCATATGCTATGGCCTTCGCAATCACCAAATCTCAACCCAACTGAACACCAATGGGATATTTTGCACTGACGTGTTAGCGCTCTCCACCATCACCATCAAAACACAAAATGAGGGAATATCTTTTGGAAGAATGGTGTTCATCCCTCCAGTAGAGTCCAGAGACTTGTAGAATCTGAAGAGCATTGATGTTGCTCTGGTGGCTCGTGGTGGCCCAACACCTTACTAAGACGCTTTATGTTGGTCTTTCCTTTAATTTGTCACCCGTCTGTATATGTGTGTTCACTGCTATCATAATCAAAGCTGTAGCTCTTCTCACTTCAGTGCTTGTGTTTGTCTGTCCTGGTTTCAGAAAGTGGAGATATAAAAGCCAGTGTTGCAGTTCTGAGTTTCATCCTCTCTAGTGCTGCCAAGCACAGCGTAGACAGCGAGTCCCTCTCCAGTGAGCTGCAGCAGTTGGGGCTGCCTAAAGGTACAGTAGCCGCTCTGAGAGGCCACAATTGCTCCAGGAACAATTCATATTATTTAGTTAAATTACGTGGTTACTTAATGTCATTGTTATGTAGGTACCTGTTATATATCCTACTGGTGTGAGTATGATCACCCCATCTCATGCAGGTTTCCCCTTTGTCACCATCTAGAGCACACCACTGGACTGTGCAAGTCTTATGAGGACAAGCACGCTGCCCTGCAGGAAAAACTGAGGGAGAGCAGCCTGCGTTGTGAGTATTATAAATGATGCCCACGTAGATCACAGAATGGATTCTGCGGCTTTGTCTTCATGGGACCCTTGTAATGAATGTAACCAGTTGTACACCCATGGCAATTTGGTTTCCACGTGTATAAGTGACCCTAGGTGGCTTTGTTTTGTGGAAATTACTAAATCAATTTATCCCAGGCAACAATGTACCTATATGTATATGATGGGATTCTGCCCCACAAACAATTTGGCTGTATCTAGTGCTTGTGGCAACCTGGGAGGACTGTAGGTGCCCATGTCTTGTGTTAGTAATGAGGCTGAAGAGAATTGGGCTTCTGTGTTCCAGTGAATCGTCTGGAGTCTGTCTCATGGAGGGTGGACTACACTCTGAGCTCCAGTGAGCTGAAGGAGGTGAACGAGCCCACGGTCCTGCTCAAACTCCAGGTGCAGGGAGCGCAGTCCAGCACCATGGAGCCCATGGTCGTCTCTCTCACTGCAGACAAGTTCCGAGTGCTGCTCACAGGTCAGTGTGCCAGGCTCAGAGCGCTCCAATATGGCTGAATACAGCGTGATAAAATAACATTACTATTGACATATTAACATCTACAAATTTGGTTAATTGCAAATGTATATACAGCGATGTGTTAGAACTGTAAGAATATATTCTGAAGAATTATTTTCTTGTTCATAACTAATTGAACTTGAATTTCCATTCTTGCATTGGTCTTAATTGCTGTTTGTCTGCATCACCTTATCCACAACTGATTTATTATAATTTGTTTTCATTTTTTTCCCCCCCACAGAGCTCAAACAAGCCCAAGCCATGATGAATGCACTAAACTGAGGAAGAGCAGTTTCTATTTAATCTCTCTGTACCAGTTGTTTTTGTATGTTTGTACATATTGTACACATGAATACACGAGCATAATGAACTTTAATGTTTTCAGTCGTGTAAATTGTTGTGAAGCGTGATTTGCATCATTTACAGTGTGGGTTCCTTTGTACTGGCTGTGAATTGATCATACTTCAGAATGTGAGAAAGTTGTGGGGGCATATCTTTAAAAGCATTCCTTGACTCACCCTCTACTGATAAGTGATGATACATTTTGTGCATAATTTGCTTTTTTGTGAAGGAGGATGCATCTTTCTGCATTATGACAGATGCCCAGGAGCTCTGCAAAGTATGTGGGTGTTTATGATTTTTTCTTACAGCAGTTCTACAGCAGGAGTCATCAATGTGGGAATGTAGTAACCAGCCTTCAATAGGGTTTTATGTGTGGAGCAAATAAAGAGGAAAACAATTGTATTGCCCTGGAAGTGTTGGGGATATACAGTGTGTATGTATATACATATATATTAAATCACATGTTACTACTTCAATGGGAATCCCGTCTGTCTGCAAAGGATAAAACCAAAAGTTAATAGTATAATGGACCAATGCTATGTTTATAATACCCACTTATTATTTTACTATATACTTTCTTTTGTGTCCTTTAGTAATATATGTCTCCCTGGATAATGACTTCTTCTAATAAATATTATTATACATAATAATAATAATAATAATAATAATAATAATCAACTTGGAAAATAAAAAAACTAACCTAAAATGTTGTAATTTCATGTATCTACAAGGAATAAACAATATATTGATTATGAAGGCAAAATTATATGGTAATATTTTCTGATGTAAAATGTGGCTGCTCTGTTTACATGGAAATAACCTGTACATTGCCATTCAGGTCAGCCACATTCACCAACGATTTCTAGGTAAGCCTCTGCAGACACAAGGTTGGGGAGTTAATGCCAATGCCTATATTTTGCTTTACACTGATACAGTCCTGACACAAATATCCATAGATGGAGTAGCCTTACTAATACATGAGTGGTGCAAATAGTGGGCTGCTGCTTTTCTTTCATTTATGCTGAACAACACCTGTTGGACAATTGAAGAGTGCGTTTGCTCATATGAGGTACTGCATCATACATTTCAAGAAATGTGCAACTTGCTTAACATAGGCAATATCTACAGTATGGGGTATTTTGTTTTGATTTTATGTATTCACTGTTGCGGTAATAGTTTAAGATTTGTTTTATTTTGGTTTGTCTTTTTATTCATTATACTTACATTATGCTTTTTGTTTGCCTGTACAGAGAAAACGTATCTGTTATAGTTAAAAGAAAAAGACAAAGTATGCCTGATCTAACAATGGAGAATTAATAAAGGCACATGCAGTCCATTGTCACTTTTGTAGTAAAAAATAAATAAAATAAAAACTACAACTCCCATCAGCCATTTCGAACTGTTATGGGATCATTAACCGATAGCAGTTCAACCAGAGTTTTAAAGTGCAGCTGACTAAAGCAGTTCGTCTCGTCTCCAGGTAATGTTTAATAACAAATGTCAGTATTTCACAAAAAGCATATTACGTGTGTGCTGTGCATTATATAATGTCACCCTACAACTGTGAATTGCTACAATCACGACGAAACGTGGCAGAAGCTTTTAAGATAGTACGATCTAGTAACAAAATATTTTTGTAACAAGATGACGGGGTGAATAGCGATTTCCTGTTTGAAAGATTCAGGCATAAAGTCATGATCTGTAAATATAATGTAATTTAGCAGACATGTTTCATAATGTAGTCTTCGAACATAAAGCGATGCATTTTGTAGTGTAATATTTTACCAAAACGCATCTGCTCGTTTGTTTCTAAATGTATTTTAAAATGGTTAAATGCATGCTCTACTAGCAGACCGTGCAAGCAAACCTTAGTTCAGTGCGTGTACGTTATCCGAGGGCGAGCAGCAGCACAGCTGTGCACATCCGCCAGTGCTGTTCAGCGCTGTGCATTACGTCACACCAATATTGTTCTGAAAATGAAATCTCGACCGATTGTTTTTCTTTTGCCCAAATTATAACATATTCAAATACTTTACAAGGATAAGGTGCCATTCTGACAAGTGCTTTCTTTTAGGCCATGGGGTACCCGATGTTGCATGTTTTTGATCATAATAATGTATTTAGAAATTAGCCATGAATACAGCACATCAGTTTTCACATTACTAATAAAATATATAACATATGTGTCTATATAGCGTGAAGCTATTTACATTGTAAAACAAGTTTTTAGATGCTGATTGGGTATTATGTGGTCTCTGAAGATCCAAATGAAGAATCCATTTGTGCAAGAAGAAAGTCCAATTTATGAGCTATTCTAATCAACACAATTAAAATAAATGTTTAACAGAGAAAACACATGTTTATAAAGTAATGGACAATGTGCTCAAAAACTAGTTACATTGACACTCTGAGAAGTGTCCTCATTCTGCTTTGATGTGGGGGGTTGGTGGTTGTTTATTCTTCAATCTGAAAGTTTACATAATGAGCTGGCTAACGTTTTTCTCTGAAGTCAATGTAGAAAATCATTGAGTGCCTATTCTTAGTCCAGGCATTTCCATAAAAGGATACATTTAGTAAAGGGTCCTTGAAAGCAAAGCACATTGTCAATTCGTTGTCTCCTGTGTGTGTTTTTAAAAGCTTTTCCTTCCCTAAGCCAGCCCACTTGTTCCTCGAGATGCCAGAAGGCCCTGAGCTGCACATGGCCAGCCGGTATGTGAACCGGGTGTGTGCAGGCGTGGTGTTTTCCGGGGCGGTGGAGAAATCAGAGGTCAGCAAGAACCCCGAAGTGCCCTTTGCTAGCGAGGCCTACCGCATCTCAGCCACCTCTCGAGGGAAGGAAATGCGGCTCACCCTCACACCAATCGAGGGGGAGGACAGCAAAGATGGAGGCGAGACCGGGGACCCACAGCCCATGGACGTGGTCTTCCGGTTTGGAATGTCTGGGTTTTTCCGGTTCACCCCGGAGGATGAGCTGCCCAAGCACGCCCATCTGCGCTTCTACACCAGGGAGAGGCCGCGCCAGGCTCTGAGTTTCGTTGACATCAGGCGGTTTGGCACCTGGGAGCCCAATGGGAACTGGCAGCCAGAAAGGGGGCCCTGCATCATGTTTGAGTACCACAGCTTCAGGTGTGGGAAGACCACAGCACCTAATTTGTATCCCTGTACCAAGTATACCCATGAGAGACCTGGTGTGACTTATATGTCATATACAGCAGTCTGGCAAATAGAGACAATATATATATTTTAAAGCCTGTTAAATAATTTGGACATATTTTTGACCTCACACTGGGTACTATGGAATAGATTTTGTGAAACCCCAGCTATTTGATTCCTGTTACTAGCGCAATATCTATATTACCATTTGAGTGCTGCCCAGGCATCATTAAAGCGATTTAAAAAAGATTCCTTGAAGCAGATTGTTCGATGAAAACAAGTATTCAAGTATTTTTAGCTGAAAGCAGTAAAACAATATATAGAACTCAGTAAATTAGATACTCAAGCAATACAACATTAAACAAGATGAAGGCATGGGATGGGCATGGGAATTCAGCTTGTACAAACATACATTGTATTTTAAATCTTAAACAAAAACTATAAAAAACATGCAAAATGTCCCAGTGTTGAAAGAGCTCTGCCAAGATCCACAGTAACAAGCATTCTTGCTTTCTCTGCAGGGAGAATGTGTTGCTGAACCTATTGGACCGTGCGTTTGACAGGCCCATCTGTGAAGCTTTACTGAACCAAAAATACTTCAATGGGATTGGGAACTACCTGCGAGCAGAGATACTTTACAGGTGACCATTTGCAGGCCACAGCACAAGGCTGTATGATTCCATATCGAAACATCTGCCAACTAGAATCCTTGAAGGTTTAGTGTCCTTTGTCACTTCCTTTCATAACATTTAAAATTTAATTGCACATAACTTAGAACTTTCCTTAATTCTGTTGATGTCAAGCATAATTATAAATATTTATAACCGCTCCTTAAGTTTTTCCATAAGGAACACCCAGACAAAGAAGAAACGCCTTCATAATTAAAAACAGCATTTCAGACACATCAGTGCACAATGCGTGGTGTATCAGAATATTGCTTTGGGCAGATGGCATGGTGTGTCAGTCCTTTTTCATAGGGATTTGGGAAAGTAAAAAAACACTTTGCAACCAATTTAGCTCTCCTTTTTATAAATTTTTTTTCTCATCAAAAAGATATAGAATAAGTATTATTAGAAATGATGCATCTAGGCTATTTTGAGCTAATCTATATATTCCTAATGCTTCGTCCCTGGACAGGTTAAAGATCCCCCCATTTGTAAAAGCAAGGACAGTGCTGGATGGGCTTCTATTAAAGGACCATGCTGAGAAGAATGCAAAGCGTGCCAAAGAAGAGAGCACACCCGTTCAAGTGAGGGCCAATGGCGATCGAATATCGCAACCTATAAGCTACACTGTGTAACTTGCTCCTGTAGTTCTGCCGTCTCCTGTCTTGTGCCCTCAGGTGTCAGAGATGAGTCTGAGTAAGAAGGTGAAAGTGAAGAGGGAGACTCCCGATCTCCTCAGTCTGTGTCACACTGTGCCTCTCGAGGTCCTCCAGTTAGGTACCATCCTCACTGTCTGATAGCTTGTGTCTTGGGGCAGCTCCCTCAGTGGTTTAAATCAGTGGTGTCCTTGAGATCTAACCGTCTGTACTGTCGTCTTGACAAGTTTAGTGGAGTATTCTTATAGTCATAACAGAAATGGATATTCCATCAATATAAATGCTTAGGGAAGTACTTAAAGGGAACCATTTCCATAGCTGGATCTCACACACAAACGGTTTAAAACTCGAGTTTCAGTAGAGAACGATTTTGTGCTATAGGAGCATATAGGTGACACTGAATATGACTGTGTGAAAGCTCAGCAATTTAGCCTTCAGATTAAATTACAGCAGAGTGGGAAGTTCAATCTTAGTGTGTAGGTGTGTGTGGGGGGGGGGGGGGGTGGCAATGCCAGTATTTCATTTGTATTATGTCTTGGTGTGTTTTGGTGTGTATGGTAACCCGGTTACTCTAATGTGATGGAATATTCCTTCAGCACTGTCACTGTGGGCCTGAACTGTTTTCAGCAGCACAGATAACTTGTTCTGTCTGTGATTTCAGGGGGTAAGGGCTATGACCCAGAGCAGTCTGGCGACTCATCCTTCCAGGAGTGGCTCCAGTGTTACTGCGTGTCAGGGATGAAGTCCTTGAGAGACCACAATCGCAGGACCATGTGGTTCCAGGTGAGGTCACAGTAAACTGCAACTCATTGTCCTTTCCATTCACTTGTAATAAAAAAGCAAAGGGAAGCATGTCTCATCTTAACGTTAAACTACTCATCTGAAATGCTTATCTGCAGTTGTTGTTTTCTAAACTGTACTCACAAAGGAGCTGTACGTGCTATGTCCGGGCGACATGGTCTGGATCCTCCACTTTTCATTCTGAAATAGCTGTGCACACATTGTTTGGTGTGTAAAACAGACCGTACCCAAAACACGGAATTGAAAACAAAACCAGGAAATGCGCACAGCTTCATAATAAATAATGACTAATAATAACCTTGGCAAACTTAGTCTGACAATATTTTGTTGTTGTTGTTTTCCTTTGAGAAAAGGCATACAATGAAGATGTATTATTTTAATCGAATGTAATAATTTTTATGCTTTCTTTTTAGGGAGATGCTGGACCCATGGCCCCAAAAAGTAAGATGTTAAGACGTATAGATTGTACATATATCAGGAGGAAAAGAGAGACATGTTGCACGTTTTTAGCAGTGTTTATCAAACCTGTCAGGCTGACGATAGATAATATGTGTCAGTCATTTATAATATTGTGTGCACACTCTAGTGACTACAGAGGAGGTTCTTGTCTTTTTTTAAATTTTAGATCCAATTTAAGGTTTCATTTTGTAACCAGTACCCATGCATCTATATTCATAGCATTAACAAGAAATACTAAGCTTGTTAACACAGATTGGTCTCGTTAATTTAAGATTTCTGTGAAGCAGTCACAGTCATTGCAGGCATTACGCATGTTAAACCAGTATGTGTTTTTTTTTCCCCCTACAGAATTACAATTTTCTAAATCTTACTCTCTCATTCTCTTTTCTATTAAGACTCTAAATCTCCCAAAGCAAAGAAAAGAGTTACAAAGCAAGGAGGAGATGAAAGCGATGACAAGCAGGTAAAACTGCCGAGCCAGATGGTTCTGTACGCTTCAGTAAACATTCTATTGCACTTTTGTCGATTAATGAAGTGAAAAGAGTTTTTCCAGCTGATCTTGGAGCTTGATTAGGCCTTATCGCTTCCTTCGTCACCAGGTGGTGCAAGAGAAGTTCCAGGACAACAAGGTGAAAGGGGATAAAGAGGAGACGGAGGGAAAGACAGGATTGAAAAGGGGGAAAGGTGCTGAGAGAAACCTGGAAGCCACCTCTCCAGTGAATAAAGGGAAGACGATTCAGAAGAGGAAGACTGCAACAGCGGAACAAGCAGGTGAGCAATTACCCAGACAGCTGACAACAGATTAACTTCCTCAAAACACAGGCCAGAGGAAGGGATGCATCAAACTTCCTTTCCTGTCAAGGTCTGCAATGCAAATACGTAGCTCAATTCTCTAATTTCATTCCCTTCAGAAAGATAGTGTTGGACAATTACAGCTGCCTTGTAACAAGCCCCTAAATATTGACACCCAGCAGGTACATTTGTTTGCCTCTTGCTGAATGATTAACAAACCGTGTTTTGTGGCAGTCAAAGCCCACACAGCTGCACAATGTACAAAGTCACATTAAAGGTTGCTGGGAAAATTACTCCTCCCCCCTATTAGCTAGGGATTATTACAATTTGTCATATTTAATAGCTGAGATTTACTTATGCTCAATTCCATACTGCAGTGAAAAATAATACTGTTTAATATGTCCATCATACCAGAAATTTAAAGATTTTTTGAAATTCAGTTTAATACAAATATTGTTTTTTTTTTTTTTTTTTAACATTATTTAGTATCATATACCTCTG
Organism: Amia ocellicauda; assembly: GCF_036373705.1. NCBI lineage: Eukaryota > Metazoa > Chordata > Actinopteri > Amiiformes > Amiidae > Amia > Amia ocellicauda. The sequence goes on from NC_089853.1 coordinate 29,252,209, forward strand.
AACCTGAAACACTCTTTTTCCCCACAATTGTATTGACAGAAAGGCGCAGTGGGAGAATGACACGAGCCCGGGCTAAACAAGGCAGCTAAAACACAATTCAAAGGAAAGAAGACCAACTACAATGAACCACCATTATGGCCCATTTTAAATGTATATTTTTGAATTCCTTGGGATACTTTTTTAACTTAAAAATATTTTTTTAGCAAAAAATATTAAATAAAATAAAAAGCTTTTTTATTAAATTAGTTGCATTTCCATTATGTTTTTAATGATTTATGTTCATCAGCACATACTGGATATGAAAAGTTAAGTGGTGTTTATTATGGAAGAATACCAATTATTTTCAATTATCAGATTAGTTTAAAATGCTAATTTACTGTTCCAGCAAATGGATATTATATCTACCTACTTAGGGAATAGTATGACAAACCTTCTAAACTAAATACACAACAGTAATGTTGCTATTAGCATTTCAGAGGATCAAAATCAAACAAATAACCAGATTAATTCTTCCATTTCGGTTTTATTGAAAAAACCTAAGCAATGTATTTCAGATGTTTTCATAACATTGAATAATGCTTCATGTTTTTCAGCTTTTCCAATTAAGTAAACATTTTATATCGATAGAATTGGAAGAATTTATGACAATGTTTCTTATGTCTAACCATTAGCCTCCTTCATCAAATACTGGGAGAATTACGATTATGATTCGCTTGTCCCAAATGGAATATTAACTCGAGTTCTTCAACTTTAGAGATGCTAGAGTATTCATTAGTGTCAGGGGCATACTGACCTTGCACGTCTGGCTTTACATTTACGTGGAGCCAAGAACTGTATGCATAGTGCTAGTGTATAATGTGTATTATCCTGACTAATAGAAACAGCGCCCCCCTTTCACACCACTTACTAGAGTAGTTCATGATTTGTGAAAACCTTCATTTGAGAATGAGGAGAAGGGAGATGATCTGGAAGGGTTTAAAGGTCAGTGGGATTCCAGAGGCTGTGACCGGTACAGTGGCAGACGAATCGGGACGCTCCAGGAGATCGCAACTACATGGGAATGGGAGACAGAGACACACACATTAAAAAAAGCTTTCCTAGAAAAGAAAATCAAGGCAGATCAGAAAGTTACAGTTTCAATTTATCTTTCTATCTCCTTTAGCCAAGTATCCCAAAGAAATAAACATTTCCCTGAACGCACATAATTCACAAAAGCAAGAAGAATGCATGGCACATTCTAGTAAGTAGGATATAAATGGTAAAGGAAACAGATAATACAATATTTAGTTAATCTTTGTTCACAGTTTAGCTTGTCACTACTGTTCTGGTATACTGGAAAACTCACTGCACAGCTTCCTTCACAGGAAGAGAGGTAGCAAGGGTGACAGACGCACTGCTGCCGTGGGACTCAAACAGGCGCACTACGAGGGCATCTGTGCGGTCTTCGGCCTGCAGGACAGACACAGGGACCAGCGAATTGGTAGCTGGCAATGCTGATTATTCAAATAATCAGATTGCTGCATTCATAGTTTGAATATCAAAAGAATGTCTGGGTTATCTGAATGCTCAACATATTTCATGCAACCCTGTAATGAACAGATTTCGTTCCCATTACTGAGCAGATAAACAGATATGACCACATCGCATTTTTATGGAAGTGTGTCATGAAAAGATTGCATTGTTATTTTATTTTACTCAAAAAGGGAAAATAATGTTCTTGGCCCGTTTCCTTGGCGTAGCGTTTAATCCTATAATGGAAACACTGTATTTTTGTTAAATAGTGCATTGCAATTCAGTCTTTTTTTCCTCACCTTCATACACAAATTCCTCTTTGAGCACCATGTAAAAGGCATGACCAGTTTCTGACATACCTGCTTTATGGTCTCTAGGATGATGGCAGGAGAGCTCACAGAGAAAGCACTCGAAGAGCTATTGTTAGAAGAACTCTTTCCCCTGGGGAACAGACGCAGGGGGAAGTTTAGGTTGTACGCACTTTGAATGACCGCTGAGTCTTGGAAGGAACCTTGATGCCAAAAAGAGAGAGAGAGAGAAGGAAATAAAACTCTTACATAGTTGTGATATGCAATGAATTGTGGTTGGTGTTTAGTTTAGTTTAGTTGTTTTTGTTAAAGTCACTGCCTTATTCCCCTTTGCATTCGATTACACATTCTGGATAATGAGGCACGATGACATATGAGGAACAAGGATGGATGTGCAGACAATACCTACAAGAAAGGGTACAAATGTGCTGGAAAGCTGAATGTCCAAACCAGTTTTCCAACTAGTTCTGGAGGACCCACCTGCATGGGGCATGACTGCGTAAGTGAACTGGTGCTTCCCCATATCAGCATTGGCATCTGGCGCTTTTGGAGCACGAAGCCTGAAATGAGACGCACTCTTATGGTGAGACTGGACTTGCTGACAGCCCTGAGACTAAAACAAGACACCACCCAGAATGCTGTAAGTGTTCATTAGCACATTTGTTTTTGTCATTTAGTTTAGGAAAATAAAACTGCTCCCAAGTTTGTTCATGTTGCACTGACTCCATGCAGGAGGAATTCACTACAGGCATCTCGAGCGCCACACCGAGTGCACTCACAGAGACAGGGTGAGTGTGTTCTTGTAAGCTGAATAGCCGTATTTGCAGTCGTTGAGCACTGCAACACCGAAACCATGTTCAGAGAGGTCAGCCCATTTGTGACCCCAAACCTGTGAATAATAACAAAACACTGATGTATTTATAGGTTGCAGGAAGCAATTTCTCAATTAAATACAGCATCCCTTTTTGTTTTAGAATACAATCTGAATGTCTGACATGATTTCCTTTTTGTGTCATGATGCTCTGTTACTAGAACAGTGCAGGTTTCCCAAATTGTAAAATAAAAAGAAAAATGAAAATTCACTTTACACATAAGGTGGGTGTCCTATTTACAGTTAATGGACATGCGTAACTTCGTGTCATTCCGACATTATGATTCACAGGGGGGTCGTCTGAATGAGAATTTCCTGGGAATCAGCCCTCCACCCAGTATCCACGAGTGAGTTAACAGTCTGCCGGATGTACCTCGAACCTGGCCCAGTCCCAAGAGGTGTTCCTGTGAGTGGGTCTCTCTAGGTGACCGAACTGGATTTCGTATGTCGCGCTGGCACTGCGCACCCTCACAGGAAACTCCACCTTCAGGAACTTGTGGGACTCAGCCCAGTCAACCTGTTGACAGTAAAACCCTCTCGTCAGTGTGACACACAGGCAGCAGGAAAAACATTGACCCTTTCCCTCTATCCAGCTGTGATACACAGCACATGGCAACAATTGGTCCTGAAATTACACAGCAATATGCGATAGTTGGTCTCTGCTTTAACAAAGAACTAAATAAGATAGTATACAGGCAGATTTAATTTTTCCATTACTTTTTTTCTTATATATATATTATAGGAATGTGCAATCAGTTGTAAAGCAACATTTTTTCATTGGCTCACATTAAATCTCTGAAGCAAAATCAACCAGTAGTGAAATTTGGCTTCCGTTCTCTGAATCCCCATTTCCTGTCCCCTCTAAACACGTGTCTTTGATGTGGGTTTCCTTCATACCTGCGTTTGGAACTTAACATAAGGACACATGGCGTCCAGAATGAGCTCCTGGGAAAGGGAGCTCTGGCCACTGATTCTCAGGGAGAAGCTCACGCTGCCTCGAAGCCCCCCAGGACACACAATGTGAACAGGCTGCACTAGCTCGCTCACTGGCTTCCTGCAGACCACACACAAGAAAATAGATCACTGAAGGTTTTACCATCTGTGAATTCCTAGTGATTCACATATCAATTGGAAGATGCAGAATCTTTTCAGAAAACCACTGCGTTTTCTATTTATATATTGTTTCGGCTATATAAGCACCAAAAGGAATGTGGCTAACAGTTCATGGCAACCGTAACTGAAGAAGTGCTGTAGATCACGTGACTATAATTTCAGTTATAAAAACTTCAAAAAACTTGACCTATTTTCTTATTTTTTCCCCTTGTCTCTTCTCTGGATCTCCACTGAGTAACTCTTCATACCTGGTCTGAAGATGGTAGTCCATCACATCCCAGGCATCCCAGTACAGTGGGACATCATCGAACAGGACAAACTGATTCCCAGTGGAACCGTCCGCAATGGCTTCCCTGAAACATGAGATTGGAGATAGTGAGTCGTGGGTCCTATACCTCAGAGTGGGTGTGTTATTCTTTGATGTGAAATCCACTGGTTATTTAGGGTGTGAGAATTGGTAGTACGGTGAACAAATTCAACTATAGTGAACAAATAATTCATTTTGCCTCATACAGGGTATCTGTGTATCTGCCTTTCTTTCAGAGAAGTCTGTAGCAGTTGTGTCTGAGTCATCTACAAAATCAAAGTGGTGTTTTGAATTTTATCAACTGGGCATGAAAAAGGGGTATCAAAGTCACTCTATCTATAGTGTTGATTGTTCAGTGGTCAATATAATCTGTTAGATTGCGTATTAAATAGCATTTAATGGATATTCATTGATTCTTCCAATTTATCCCATATATGGACTTTTTCTTTGTTCATCCTCAAGGTCTTAACTTATAAATGACCACACCTACTGCTCTGTATCTTGGTCACTGGTATCTCTAGATTAGCCTGGACTGCAGATACCAAGAAAAGTTAGAGTTACATTGTTCTGTGTTATTGGGAAATATTCAGTAACATATTAAACAGGAATAATACCAAAAATGCCATAATCTAAATCCAAGTCTGTAGGCTGGTCTCACCTTTTTGACTTAACCAGACAGAGGGAAACCACACGCCCAGCCTTGTCCACAACCACTCTTATGATCCCGTTGTCCATCACCACTGTACCATCAGCCTGTCAACAAAAGGCAGAAAGTGCTTTTGTCTTCGGAGATTTTTTTCCCTATCTTGCTCGGTTCTCTTTTATCCCCTAACATTCTGGCTAACATGCACACAGCTATCCCCGAATCCTTTTCCATTACTCTGAGTAAACTGGAACCTACATTACCTGAGTTGTGACAGAAACAGGACACACAGGCTCCACAGAATCAGTCACTGCTGCAGCACCAATGCTAGGGACTTGGACCAGGGCTGAAAAAACAACAACACAGAGAGAGTACTGAAATAGAAAATAAATGTACACAAGCTTCTGTTCAAATGAGAATGACTTCTTGTTAAAAAGCCAAATGGAGAACAAAAAAACAAGGAAAGTGAAGGATTATATAATGTAATATGTTCTTTTATGGGTAATAGAAAAAGTAGTATTGTAACTGAAAACACCTGTTTCATCCTTTTAAACAGCAAATGTACAGTGCTGCACTCTTTACGTACCTAATTTTGGCTGAGTAGCGCCCCCTGGCAGTGAAATGACCTCCATGCGCTCCCATGGCAAGGTGTTGAGAGCCATACTCCCACTAGCCTCTGGAGCTCCTGTTCCTGCCCCCAGCACGCCACACGCCTCCTTCAGCAGATCTGCCCCAGCACTGTGGATCTCTGCAGGAAAGGCAGATTATCAGTGCTTCACACCATCCTACACACTCCTATACACCACCGGCCTGCTCTTCTTTGTTTGTATAAGGTAGAACCCACAGAAAGTACAGGAAAGAGGTGAATAGTTTTCATAATCTAAAGGACCATTTAGTACTACTGAACTATTATAAGAGAGTAAAGATCTGTCATGGTGTGAGAACATGCTCATTTTTTTCAAAACTGCATTATATATTTTTAATATTTGTTTGGAAACTGACCTTCATTTCAGTTTAAGCACATTTAGAGCTAGCGTGGAAAAATTAAATTAACATGACTGGACTGAATCAGATCTCTTTTTGTTCCACAGAATGAAACCAAGCAGCTTGGCGTCCCATTCCTCACCCTGGTAGTATTTGAGGGCGTCCTGCACTACCATCTCGATACAGCTGCCTGGTATCACGTCATGGAACTGATTGAGGAGCAGCAGTCTGCAACACAACACAGCTTGTCTTATGTATACAGATATGCCATTGTGATCTAGACTACGCAAAAAGGAAAACTGCTATTATTTTTGACATTGTGGGCGATGAGTCCTTCCAATGTTTTATGGTCCTCCAGTGAGTCATTGCTTATTTTCATCAAACTTTACCGGCATATTAAGTTTACCACCCCATTATGGAAAGCCAACACCCAGCAGTGAAAAATAAAAGTGTGAGGCATTTAATTTAACTTCTAAACACTGAAAGTTTAATGTGAAATCTTCCCACGTCTGTGTCTTTTCCCCCCCACCCTCATTAGGAGAAACCAGTGTTAACTTAGCATGACTATGTTGTAAGTCGCCCTGGATAAGGGCATCTGCCAAGAAAAAAAAAATATATATAATAATAATGACTGTAGACGTTTTACGAATAGAAGCCCTTGCATGATTGACACTCAGTGGAACAATGGTACCAAACAAAGGGAGAGCTAAACAGATCTGCATGCTTCTACAGGTTGGTCTGTCTTTACCTCCACAGCTCCTGAAGCTTTTTCGAGGGGTACTGGAAGCTCTTGCCCCTGCAGAGGGCCAGACTGCTCGCCACCTCAATGTCATGGAGTAGAGCTTCACACTGGCGGTTCCCCAGCTTTATCTACAGATATAAAATAGAAGAGTGTCCGTACTGTTAAAAAAACACCGCTAACAGAATGAATCCCAATCCGAATAACGTCTATAACCTGGCTCAATTTACTACATCTCCGAAAAGATCAGATCAAACTAAACAATGCTGACCACAGTTTGGATGGTTCTCGTGGATGTTTGTATGCTGTGCTTGTGCATGTATTGTTTTGGGGCCTTTCACTCAACATAGCTGGGTGTCCAAAGCCTCGGACAAATCCAGCAGACATAGTTCAGCAAGGTCTCGGGAGTTTATCTGATGTCTGAGAGATGTTTATACGGACTTCTAGATTCAGAAATGGAAGGTATACTAAATCTTTGGGCAAGAATATTTCCACAGGTTATAGGAGGGGTGAAAATAATGGATTCCTACAGTGTGACCTCGCTGACACTCATATCATATTATAATAATGAATTTGATGTGAATGCTCTTTTACACAAATTCCCCTGGTGTGTTTCTACCACAGGTGCAATGGAAGGCAGCTCCTGGCACACACACATACTTGAGCCTGCGTTGTGTAGGTGCCGTTGTGTAGCTCCAGGAATAATTCTCCAGTCCAGGTGCAGAGGAGAGCAGAGTCATCTTCGAGCTCTGTGAAGAGTTTGTCAGGAGTGGACATCTGGACCCTGAGAGTCAAAGCACCACCAGGAGGAGAGGGCCAGCAGTGATTTTGGGAGTCAAACACTGAAACCATCTTTTTCAGTGTTCCTGCTCATCAGCACATATTAAAAACTCAAATTAAGTCATAGTTTGACTGTAATTTTTGTATCTACACTACACTGAAAAGGCAGAGTTTTGAAAGACAACTTATTTTGGGGTATTTCAATTTTGTTGTTAGTGTTCTCAGATTATTTTACATATCATAGTAATAAACCAACAAATATAAACCACCCGCCAGAACAGAGCCCTTTCTATGTTTTCTTCATTTTGGCTCTTGCTTCTATTCAATATATAAATACAATAAAACAAAAACAGAATAAAATTTCCAGTGCACATCCTTTGCTTTAAATGTGTTTTTGTTTTCACATAACAAATCTTAACTTCAATAGATACCACCCTGTCACTTGGGACCCTTGGACAGCAGACATTTCCTCGCCTAATCCGGTTTGTACTGCTTGATGTGTAGTGCCAGAGGGAGTTGTCTGGCTGTATCTCTTAGGTAACCCATTCAGCACCTTGAACCTAGGCCAGCTGAGCTCACCCTGCACTCTGAGCAGGATGATTTCACATTGGTACCGTATTTTAGTTTTAGAAGCAATATCTCACTTGGGCAAGCCGTCCGTGTCCCAGACCCGCTGTAGTCGATCTAACATGATCTGCGTGGGTCCCCCACCACCGTCACCGTATCCAAATAGCACCGCACTGTGATTGGCCCTCCCCTTGTCCTTGTTGTTCCTCACAGTGTTCAGCAGCTGAGAGAGAGGGTCAAGACACAAACAGATATTACGGTCTATAGCTATAGCAGGGAGTGACTCGAGGTTAAAAGAGGAGAAGGAAGGGTAACTCACGTCCTCCACTTTGCACTTCATCTCGTACGAGTTCCCAGGGGGGAAGTGCGTCAGAACCTGCGAGCCATCCAGGCCTTCCCAGAAAAAGGTGTTATGCTGGAAAAAAAGAGTTGAAGAGTTATGATTTAAGGCAAGTAACTACTGATTAACTGATGCCTGTGAAGATTTGTTCACATTTATTTTTACAACACAGGTTTAGACAATGCCAAGACTGACATCTCGGGGCCTTATTGACAAAACAATCCCAGAAAAGCTTCCTTCTTTACAGCAAATACAGAATTGTGGTTGAATATTCATCAGAATCTGTCTTTCTAACAAAAACAAAACTCCCAAGTGCCCTCGATTTGGACTGCTTATACATTGACACGTTTCTGTTTTGATTGTGTCTAAAAAGTGGACTTTGGCTTGAGAGAATGGCAAGTGCTGTTTTGATAATACTACACAACCAGCTTACCACTGGGAAGGGAAGAAAAAAAACGACAACAACTTTGTGTCTGTGTTATATAACTCAAGTATTAATGGCCTCAGAGGCGTTTGAATGTGGTGCCCTTCACAGCCCACACTCCTTCTGCAGTGAGAGATGGATTACAGTACTCACAGGGAAAGTGTTGACCAGATTCCAGCTGAGTTTCTGAGTCAGAAATCGAGTTATCCCGCAGCCCCGCATAATCTGTGGAAGCTGTGCCGAGTATCCAAATGTATCTGGTAACCAGAACTGAGGACAGAGACAAAGGAACACACTGAATAGTATGAAAAAACTGCAACAGAATGTGTTACTACCCATTATGTCTTACACAGGAGCATGGCTATTATTTAAGGGTGCTATGTATTGTTCTCAATGAGGTGAACTTATTTTCCTATACATCATGTTGTGAAAGAGGTGATTATTACTATACAGACAGACAACATTTTGTATTATTACTAGCCCTATTAAACTGATCTATAGTGAAGAAGAACAGAGACTCTACATATATGGCTTTGTGTCTGCTATTTGTCATGAGTCATTTCAAGAAACTTTAAGTGTGGGGAAGAGGTGATTATTCAAGGCCACCCACTGTGAGTGAGTGTGTGCGTGTGTATCTGTCTTTTTCACCAGGTTAGTGCCTGTTACTCAAAACATGGATTCAAAAGTTGCTAAATGCCAAAGGAATAATGTTGTTTATCTGCATTAACTTCCATCCATCTATCATGCATCAATAACCACTTCATCCAGTACAGGGTCACATTAACTCGCTAATTATTATTATTATGTTTTTTTTTTAATCCCTGTTTCTGGTGTCTTTCAAAGCTAATGTTCTGTTAATCTTGGGTACAGTGCAGAAAATTCAAGGGGTTGAGGATTAAATACTGATTTGTCCACACCTCAGAGCAGTACCTCCCAAACTCTTTGTAGAAGAATCTTTGTCCTTCCAGGAACTGTCTCACCATGGACTCCCCCGAGGGCAGGTTTCCATCCTGAAACAGACGGAGATATGGTCATAATCTCTAAAATAAAAGGATTAAAAAGATAACCATATTCTTCCAACCAGAAAACACAATGCATAAAGGAAAACATTTACGCTTTCACTGATAAGAGCTCTGGCTTTTAAAAAGCATCTTAAACATGCTTCCTGTCTTATTGAAAGTTCAAAATCCCCTCATTTTAGTTTTGGAATGAAGCGTCTATTATTTAAAATGTTGACTTATGATTGCAATTACATTCTTGTTGTTGTTTTGTTTGGACACGTTACATGTCAAATTCAGTTCCTGTCTCACCCACACAACAATGAGCTTCCTGAGATCTCATTAGAGAGCAGTCAACACCAGGCTGAACATTGAATTACCATTTCCACCCATGTGCCTCCAACAGGAACAAACTGACCCTTGCTGGCAAAGTGCTGGATCTGGGAGTAGAGGCCAGGGTACCAACTCTTCACCCACTCGAACTGCTGGGCCTGCAGGCAGAGCACACCCACAATCAGTCATGAGGAACCATGGCCGTCACACAGGTGAGGCGAGGGTTCCTACAGTACCTGGGAGCAGGTGAAAATGAACTCTGGGTTCTTCTCCATGAGACGAATGACAGTCACCCAGCTGCGGGCGCACTTTCGGATCGTCTCCTCATAAGGCCACAGCCAGGCTGGCAGTGTGCAAGGATTACAGTTAGCACAATGATACACGTAGTATTTACTCCAAGTTCAGTTCGAAAGTCAATTACAGTTTTCTGTTTGGCTGAATAACAGTAATAATAGTCACTTAAAGTCTGCTTCAAACATAATGACACAGCAGGCCACCTTTCTGGCATTATGAGTACATACACCACAAGCTGTAGATGAAACACTTGGGGGTGTACTACATGTTATGTTATGTAAAACTTACAGCAACAGTATTAGAAAAACAGGACTATTTTGTCACGCTATGTTCATCATGCACAGAAGAACTAGTTAAAAATGTATAATCTCCTGTGGCCAGTTACAGTGGAGTTTGCCCTTAATAATTAACCCAGTACCTTAACACACTGAAGTCAATATGCTTTCAGGAAAAGACTGATGGATTTTATACATTATTATTATTATATGCTTAAGGCTCATGTGGCCCAAGTGAGCTTGCTGTGAACAGGAGCAGGTGTGTCAGACCGGAGTCGATGTGGCAGTGGCCCATAGCGTGTGCGGTGTGCTGGCTCTGGCCGTTCCTCTGGCTGAAGAACCTCTGTGCCAGCTTGCGGGCGGCGGGGAAGGTGCCTGGGTCAGTGGGGTCACACAGGTTCACAATCTCATTGGCTGTGTACAAGGCCTGGTAGCCCCTCTGCTCACTCTCACCTAGCAACTGTCAGGACAGTCCATCGCCAAACAGAAATAAGTCAATGAAAGAACTCGGTATGCTACACAACTGGCTATGAAATGATGCTCAAAGTGGAGGGTGTACAAACTTCTGACCCCCTCCCATGAACCTACAGTGCCACTTTAATGTAGTTTATACACTGCTCATATATTGATAAAATGAACAAAGGGGCATAATAATACTAGTATTACTACCACTAATATTAATTAAATTGTTTTGCTTTTTTTTTGCATACTGTACCTTCGCAATGTCAACAAGCATCTCAAAGTCTGTCAGTAATGCACTGACGTCACGATTGAACACTGCCAACTCTGCCCTCTGGACGGAGTACTTCCTGTCAGGGTCAGGGGGTGCGATCATGGATCCCTGTCCGGCACCAAACAGTCCATTACAGGCCACCTCCACATATAGGGTGACACTGCAACACAGGGGAGGGAGGATTCTTAGAGCACGGAAGAGCAAATTGGTCAAGTAAGTCCACAACAAATTTACATTATGCTTAGTAAAGCTTCAAATGTAGGACAAAAGATCTCAGAGAGTAATTTCATGCACAAGTTTGTTCTTCAGATTTTTAGGCAGCTTCATTGTTGCTGAAAGCAATCCAAGTCAGACAGTATTTTTCCTATAAGGTTTTTAGTTCAAGATGCTTGTATTTGTTGAAATTTTAACCAGCTGCTTTACCAAATTCAGTTTTACATTTTGGTCCTAGATCATCTGGAAATGGACCTTTCCAGTACAGGGATGAAACAGTTCATACATCAAAGCGTGGGAATTTGGCATGGCTGAAGTCAACAGCAGCATAAAGGTAACTGATTGATCTCAGTAACTGACACAACAGACCTATGTGGCGCCTCATCTGTCAGGCTCTCTGACAAAATGTAGATTGTCTTCTCTCCCTCCTTTGTTAGGCCCTGTGGAGCAGGAAAGAGAAACACAAACTATCGCTGATATATCTGACACGCAAGGACAATAAGGGATAAACCAAGAGTTTAAGAATAGTTTGTGAGGGTTGGTATCTCCCTAGATGATGTTGAACCTACAGATATTTCCACATTACTGGTGGGTCAATCGCTATTAGCAACAATAAAGAGTCCCACAGGATTTAATGTGTATAAATGTGTATACATGCCAGAATTCTCATCCAGTAGGCTGTTTAAAAACTCTATGGTGAGTCTAGAACTGTAAACTGCAGCTGAAGGGCATTGTAATGTGTGTGCGTGCGTGTCTTCCCACCTGAAGCTGCTGCCCATCCCTCCAAACCATCCCCTCTCCATCACTCTCCCATCGCAAGTGAACCTCTTTCCCCATCCAGGCATTAGGGATAGTCAAAGACACTTTAAACCAACATGTCCACCATCTATAAAAAGCAGAAAAACGGTCATTTCAAAACATGAAATATTACGCGAACGCAATTTTATTTCAGTTTAGCAGTTCTTAGTCTAACAAGTATTTTAGGGAGTAAAAGTTTCCATTTTACTGAAAGTGTTATCTTTTGTCTCCCAGTAGGTAGGAGTCTCTAACACCATATCTATAATCAGCTTTATGCCTCCACTTGGTACACAGTAAATACTGACAAAACTGTTTTCTAATGACTAATACAATTATACACAATTGCCCCTTTCTATTGAACACCCAATGCAGATAGATGTTTACAAAGTATTGTCAGTGATGCATTTTTTGACAGTACAATAATACTCTTGGGAAATGCATATGCTGTGAAAAAGAGTGTTCTGGAACAGAAACGGTTGAGTGCCACAAGATTCTGCTAAAATGCAAAAGGAGATTGAATATAACAGCAACAACAACAAACACTAGATAGATATCACACTTTATTATTGTTATGAATCATACTCACGTAGGTCCAAAGCTGTCCCCGACCTTACATGGTTGGAAATTCTGTTTGATGGCTTCTGAGAAAGGAATTCGTTTGGGAGTGAGGAATGAAGACAGAGACTCTACAGGGAAAGTGTCGCCATAGAGCCTGAGGGAGAGAGAAAGTGTGATACAAAAGATGTTCCCATTGGACCCATTTTCTAACTTGTTTGGATTCGCTCCCTCAGTTCAAAGCAATACAGATAAGAGTATATGGTGCTAAAAGCAGTTATGCACCATATCGCCATGCGTGGGGGCAAAGGTTATGCAGTCGACAATTTTTATGTACGTCCAGAGAAATAACTTAAATCTACCTGTTTTCTGTGCATTTCAACTGTATCTGCTTTACTTAGAAATAAAATATATAATCGTAATGCATGGCAAGCCTGCATAGCCAAGTTCAGACATCGAGATTGGTACTGCTTTGTACTGCATTCAATACAGAAACGGATAATAATAGTATTACAAATGCAAGACAAACGTGTACGTTGTTCATCAAATTTGGGGGGGTTAATCAAAGACACGGACTATCTTAACACAAAACATTTGTTTTACTTTCCGTTTACCTTCCTCTGAGATTGCAATCGGTGAAATAAATGTCAGAAATAAACTTCTCTACTCGTTCCAGTAGGGTTCGCCGGTTCTTCAACACGGGTTGATGATACATTGCCATTTGTTCAGCACACTTACGAGTCACTACAGCCTGCCCTACCTTACCTCTCGAAAGTACAGTACGGATGACAAGCACTCGTGTAGCGCAGGTGTCTGCAGTCCTGCTCTGATCTGCGCGGCTCCACCAATGGGATCGTTGGATTTGTGCAGATCTACGCAGAACTGCGGAAATCTGCGCTAGAACAACGAATCAAGAACGCAACCGAAATTAAGCGTCATTTGACCCGGAAGTGTCAGGGGCTGTCGCCAAATTACGTATTTTTGCTGAATGTGGCCTCCTGAGCATTGGAGCTAAAAATATTATGAAAAGTGGAGGTTCTCATGTAGAAACTGTAGATACATTTTATATAGCTATCCTAAGGGATCTGATCCGTTAAATGAATGGCTACTTCACCAGAAATATAAAAATAAGATGTAGTTTGTTGGGATAATTGAGATTAAATTTTAAATGACCAAACAGGAATGGGTGTCACTGTAAACTTGTTACAGAAGCAACGATAACAATGACAACGGCTTTGCAGGATATTTCACAAAAGAGTGCATTATAATAAGTCATCCACTGGGTAGTCGGCGCTGTTGTCCGAAATGAAGCTGCCGCGGTGCCTTAGGGGTCACATGACGTCACCGCTGCGCTAGGACAGGAACAGCATCAGTTGTGTTGTGTGGGTCTGAATGAAAATAAAGAGAGAAACATCAATGCACAGATTTTCGGTTTTAGGTTTACATAGCTGTGATTCGTATGATAAGTGTCGTATGCTGTCGTCGTCGTGCTCTAGGGAGTCGTATGCCGAACCTTGAGTAAAAAAGAGAGATTTAAAGAACTTCCCTCCTGACCCAACCCAGAAATGACAACATCAGTGTTTTTCGGCTGTACGTTCATCGCTTTCGGCCCAGCGATCGCATTGTTCGTCTTCACGATTGCTAGGGACCCCCTGCGGGTCATCTTTCTGATTGCCGGGTAAGTTGAAATCCGAGGACGTATTAAAACAAAGAACAACGCTGTTTACTGCGGTTGGCTCTGGCAGGTTATGTCTGCAGACACGGAGCCCGTTCGTGTGAGGCTCGGCGGGTCATCACCAGTACCCTGGTCGCGCTGCCGCAGTTCTGCGCGTCTCCGCCAGTGGGATCGGTGTGGTTCTGCAAATCTGTGCAGATCTGCGGACATCTGCGCTACACGAAGGCGACCACTGCACTGCACCGGCAACTCTAGGCCATTTGCTTACTGATGTATGCTGTGTTTGATGTAAAATGACATTCCAAAACTGTATTGACATCAATTTCGATTTTAAGCTCCTGAAATGCACCACATAATTCGAATTAATTTGCCAAAAGCAACTTTATTTTTTTTTGTATTATATCCGTGTGTCTATGCTGCCTTATTAGTGTTAATTAAAATAACAAATGCATCATTCATGTATGATGTTAATTAGTTAAAACACGGTGTGTGTGTAGCCAGTAAAGTGCAGCCTACACGCTAGCGATGCTAGTTTGGTGCATTATGCACATTATTTTATACAATGTAGTGCAAAAAAGCCATGTGACTGACTGCATGCCATAAGGTTGCAATAAACGTCATTGCAATGACATAGTATAGTTCTCAGACAAGACTGGACATGTATGTTAATGTTAAAAACGTGTTTATTTGTTTTGTATGTAAATCAGGAAGAAGATACTTGTTGGATTTAACATTAATGATCTTCAATGTGTTCTGTTCGTTTCAGAGCTTTTTTCTGGCTGGTGTCGCTACTGCTGTCCTCACTGGTGTGGTTCATTGCTGTGCAGATCAGCAACAAAGAAAATGCCTCCCAGCAGAAAGGACTCCTAATATTCGGGGTGGTGCTGTCTGTGCTGCTGCAGGAAACCTTCCGCTTCGGTTACTACAAGCTGCTGAAGTATGAGGGTCACACATTCTGTTTGTCTCCATGCATAAGCCTACTGTCTTTTTCTTTCTAGCCTTTTTTGTTTAGTAACCTGTTGTGTACATTCTGAATGATTCACATTGTCAACAGAGGTGATCTGCCCTGTAAATGATCAAAACCAAAGTGGAGTTATTAAACAAAGTGGAGTCCCAAAGGACTGCCAATGAAGCATTGTGCATTAAAGCATTTGCAGCTGTACTTCCCTAGTTTTAGCTTTGAAAGGTATTTCTAGGAACGGCCTTTTTAGGAGGCAGAGTAGTGCATGATCTAAGGAAAGCTATCAACAAGCAATCACAATGAACACACACACCCACAATGAAATAGATCACAGGACAACACTGGTGATTTAATATTCTCTTTTAAACCATTTGAGGTATGTATTTTTATTAGATGATTTGTCAGTGTTTTGAAGCCAGAACTTCTTTCAGCTTTTGATCACAATGCCTGAAGTGGATTCTTTGCCTTCTCTGCTTAGAATAGAAGGATTCGAGGTGTGAGTGTATGTGTGTGCACGCACGCACGCACGCACGCACGCACACACGCACACACGCACACACACACAAAGGAAAAGGGTGGAGAGGCTGATGGAGTTGAGGGGAATGGAGATATAACTCAGTAGAGGGAGATGAGAAAAGTATATGCGTAGGTCAGATATAGAGAGGTTAAGCTTCAGGTGATGAAAATTCATTTCAGATGAGACCGCTGAAGGGTAGTCAGAGATGCAAATGGGAAAGCCTGAATCGAAGGAGGGAAAAGATAGGAAAATCGTGGCAGCATCAGCACAGAAAGTATGAGACTGAATAACAGAAACTAAGGAGTAGGTGTAGAGAGAGAATATCACTTCTATATTGTGAGTGTCAAACACTTGGTATCAACATGGGGCTTTGAGTCATGTTCTTTCTCACGCCCTGCTGCAAAGAAAATTACTTCACACCCCAAATATTGTCCTTTAAATGCTTCTATTTATATACAAGAGAGAAATGTTTTTTTTTTTTGTATTTTAAGTTTTTTGAATGTCTGTTGTAGTCTTTATAAATATTTAGTGGAGTACCTTTTTGCCAAAGTACTGTATTTTTTATTTTTTATAAATTGACAAATTCCCCTTTTTTCTTTATTCCAAGGAAAGCAAATGAAGGTTTGCTGGCTCTCAGTCAAGAAGATGCAATGCCCATTTCAATACGACAGCTAGCATATGGTAAGCTGAAAGAAATCAAGTGGCAGATGTTCATTTACTGATACCTACAAGGCTGGTTTCACAGACCCAAATTAGCACTATTCTTGGACTACTTAGTATTATTTTAGGTAGAGTAGTATTAAACGGGTACTAATCAAGCTGAAACCAGCCAATAGAGTTTAAACTCTTCAACAGAACAAGTGTACTAAGTTGCATTTTAAGGAGGATCAAATGTGTATGGCATTTATTTTTAATTGTATCCATTAACTTGTACACTGTAGGCCTTTATGAGGAGTCTCTGTTTTCTGTGTGTTGTGCTTGAGAGTCAGGAGAAGAGAAAGTGTGAAAAGAGCACGTGCTTTTAAAACCAGTGATGTGCAACCTGTGGCTGGCATGTTCTTCTAATAAATATTAAATAATTTGTTTCTCACTGTTATGGCTTCTAATGATGATCAATGACTACATTTTAAACTTCCTGTTACTTCAATTATAATTCAATCGATAACCGTTTTGGTTTTCCCGGAAAGTAATATAAATCTATCTCTATGTATTCTAGATGGATAGTTACACATTAGACTTTGATTGCACTCCTCGGATTTAGTCGTCCTGCATCGGTGTGCTCTTCACATCACAATCTGCAAAAGTGAACAAACTCTTCATTCACTGCGTTTGTCCATTTGTGTCTCCCAGTGTCTGGCCTAGGGTTTGGCTTCATGAGTGGAGCCTTCTCAGTCGCGAACATCCTGGCAGACTCCTTCGGCCCGGGCACAGTGGGCATTCATGGAGATTCGCAGCACTATTTCATATCCTCAGGTAACATTGATGTTCAGGCTTCCAAAATATAGTTAAACAAGCACTCAGTCTTTAAATTTGTGTAACACTGTGGAAGTGAATTTGTGGACTCTGTGAGGCAGAAGTTTTATAAAGGCCTTAGCTAAATAAATGCTTGTGGTTATGATGTAGGGAAAAAAAAAAATCTTGGTTTCAGTCTTAATGCGTGCAGCGTGGGTGATTTTAAATAGCATATACTGTAGATCTGCCGTTTGTTACTTTTTGTGGATTACTATAAAAAGCAGTCCAGCTCTCCAAAAGCCCCCCAATTTCTGGTTTTATGTAGTAATCATTTGTGATTGCAGCTTAACACAATAGAAAAGAGAACACGTTGGCTGTCACCCTATTATCTTCTCTATGAGGTTTTGCAGAATATACGGTTTGTTTTGTGCTTATGTGACAGAGAAAACAGTTCCCAAGAAATGCTGAAGCCTCATAACAGAGCAGCCGATGGGCGCCTGTGTGCTGTGAAAACGTGGCCCTCACACTGTTGGGAGAGAGGATTAATGGCAGACATGCTCACAGAGGAACACAGAATATAGTAGTGGACTAGGCCTGGAGTGGACGAAAATGAAGCAGTCCCAGAGGAAAGGCTGCACAGGTGTCACCTCTACAGAAACTGACCCATGGCCCTCCTGACTCCTCCAGTGAAATGGCATCTGGGTGTGTAGGGATCATGAATTACGTTGTTTGAGTGTTGACAGATTATGTCGAACGTCAGAGGATTACGTTACACATTTATGAATGCTTCAAGCGTTGACAAAAACAAAAAAAATAGGTGGCATTGAGGATGTGCATTGAACTGTGTTAAGGGTCTGCAAAACAAAACAGGTGGAAGTACACCTTGTGTTAGTCACAGCACACAGGCACTATCGACCGCTTTGTCACAAAGCTTCAGTATTTCCTGGATGTGAGGTAATCCCATACGCTCTTTTGGGAAATATTTTAGACTTGAAAGCTAAACTGTCAAATTGTCACCTTAGCTTTGCATTTTTTTTTATCATGTCCACAAGATGGTACAGTTGTTATAACTTCCTTCAGTCTGTGAGATGTGTGCTGAAAATTATCACCGAACTGAAAAGAAAAGTAGCAGGAATTAAGGAGTTGTTTTAGGAAGGACATAAATATAATCCAAATCTTATTTTTTATTATGTAGTATGTTCAAAATGTAGGAGTTATATTTTGGTATAGACTTTTCAAATTCACATTTTAAATTTGACTTTATTCCTAATGTGTGTTGTGTTCGACTTGCTTTCTTTGTCTTATCTTAGAAACGAAGCAAGTTAAACTAAAACCTGACAGATAGGACAAAATCTCCTTCTAGGCAAGCTTTTTGTTTGATTCATTCAACCCCTGCTTGATAACAATGCACCCATAACTTGATCTTAAACCAGGACCAACTGGAAGGTCAGTTCAGCATTGAAGAACACAAAGGACAGTAACTTCGACAGTAATATTGTTTTTCTTTTTAGCCTTCATGACTATGGCTATCATCTTGCTTCACATGTTCTGGGGAGTGGTGTTCTTTGATGCCTGCGAGAAGAAGAGGTGGTGGTCTGTGGCTTTAGTTGTGCTGAGCCACCTGCTTGTGTCCTGCCTGGTAAGTCTAATGTAACGTAATTGGAGGATAAGATAAAAGAAAAAGAAAAACAATTAAAAGAGGAAGTAAAACCGTGCCCACATATCAGTGTTAAGCTGAGTCATGTCGGAGGCAGCGCTCTGCAATGACGTGCTAAAGTGTCACTCGAGGCCAGCTGATGTTATTGAGAGGCTGACAAAGACGGACGTCACCAGGGCATCTGCAGTTAATGTGTTTAATGAAGTGAAAGAGAGGGGAATCCAGAGAAAGCCAGACAGAGTGACTTCAATGAGTTCATAAACGGTTTTATTTTTGTTGATGTTCGTTTCTTAATTTGTTTTTCCTTACTTCTCTTATTTGTAAATTTCCTGAAATGTCCTGAATTTGCTCATTTGTTTCCCCTCTTGCTGTGTTACAGTCATTCCTGAACCCACAGTATGAAGGGAGCCTCATCCCTGCCTACGTCATAATGTTTTTGATGGGCTCCTGGGCTTTCTTATCTGCTGGCGGATCTCTGAGAAACCTAAAACTCTGCTTAACCTGTAAAGACAAGGACTTCCTGCTGGCCAACCACCGGCCAAGATAACGCACACACACGCTGGGACATCTTCACAAACAAAATGACTCTTTTTGTACAAAGATGAGGAAACACTGGTTCAGTTATATCTCATTTAATTTTTGTTTTATATTCTCTTATTTTTTTTCTTCTGTGGTGGTGTTAGATTCTGGGTAGATAAGCACTGGAAACTATTCTGTAAAATCTGCAGATATCCATAAAGCAGGCAGGGCAGGAGTAATCCTACTGGGGGCTTCCTTACGTGGTTTCTCCACTGTCACTCAATCACTGTGTTTCCCGATGGGGCCGTCTGTACAGATAGGGAGGGAAGTGGTATCTTGATCTCTAAGCCCATCTATCCCTAGCCTCTCTTTCCTAAACAGCTTGCTAAAGTCTGCCCATTGTGCTGAACGGTGTGGTGGTTTGATGATGTGGAGTTTGTTCCATCGGAGACGAGCTGGAGTGGAAGAAACTGCCCAGTTGTGTTGATGAAGCCGAGTCTCTGGGATCTTTCAAAAAACAGCGTGATGACATTCTGCGATTGATAAGTCACCAAATGAGCGGCATGGGCCGAACAGCCACCTTTCACTTGTTCTCTTTCTAAATGTTCTCTTATTCTCCCTCAGTTCACCTGTGACTTGAGCAAGATTTAGACCCAAGCCTTTTAGACCTAACAGGCTAGTGAATTTAGGTTGAGGTTCAGCTCAGATCAACTGGGGAACAAAACAGAAGGTATCCGATGTATGTCTTTAAATTGTTATGCTTACTTTTTTTTATTTTTTTTTACTCCCTGTTTTGATGAGATTTAGTTCTGGTGGCGGAGTACACTGTTGTGCTTAATAGCTTTATTTCACGGTTTCTGTGGAGATTGTACTCCTTTGCTACCAGTTGCTTTGTGCTCTCTCTGGTACTGTGCCTTCTTTGCTCACTGAAGAGGTCATTTTAGTTAGCAATCATCTGGAAACATACCCACTTATTTAGAAACCAATTTACAGTACAGAGTAATACCATTACCGAAAACCATTGAAATTTAAATGCTTTGTAATTTCTATCATAGTGAAATTAACTGGAGCAATCATCCGTCAGATGATTTGAGTAACATTTAATCATATTGAAGTCATAAGACCATTTAAAAAAAAAAAAAAAAAAAAAAAGACTTCGTAGATGAATACCCGAAGCATAAGTGCACCATCTTGCAGGAGATGACATTTTCTGAAGTGTGTAGAGTGAAAGTAATGAAATGAGCTTAGTAATAATAACAGTAATAATGCAATTAATAAGCTTTACAAATTAGTGCTGCTAATTTCAGTAGTAATCCAAGTTAATCGCATTCCCTCAAGAGTTTTTCATCAATTCCTGCTAGATATTACTGCTGTTGCGATTCCAAATCTCTTTGCACTAGATGATAGAGAAATCAAGCATGTGTTTTGATTCAAGCTGATAATTTACTTAGGACCTCTCCCCAGGGGTAGTGTTTAGGTGGGGGGGATCTAAATCATTACATTTTTACAGTAATTGAAAGTCTTCACTACATTTCTCACTTGATTTTACTGTAATTTCTTATAATGATGGATGTACAGCCAATGGTAGCAATCTTGTTTATTTTACTGATTTGAACTGTAAAACAAACCACACACAAAAAAATATTGTTAAAAACACTTGTAAAGTTTTTATTTCTTAATCTAACGGGGACAACATTTTATAGATATGTTTTGACTATAAAATGAAAATGCTCAGCGTAATTAAAGGTAATTTTTCTGATTCCTAATGCTATAATAAATAATAATGCTAAAACCACCACTGCCCAGTAAACTGAGGACCCTATTGAGAATCCCCATTCCTATAAAAGCAAGGAAACGAACAGTTTTTATCTTTTCTAAAGTTCATTACCTTGACAGAGGTGACAGAGAATGAGGTTACGGGCCATGTTCTCCCCCCCCACCCCAAGAGCCTTATGGACTAGATATAGGGTTTATCTGGTAGTTATTCAAGTGACTCATTATATTGTGTTGGGAGGAAAGATGATCCTGGGAATCTGAGATGTGACTGACTTCTAATACCTCCAGGAGAGGTTCAAAAATCACTTTGTTCTTGAAGAAGAATGTCTGAATTTTGTTGAAAATTATCCCACCACCCTGTTACACACACACACATTTCTTCACACTCAGCACAAGGAGACATAAGAACATTTGCTGAAAAGGAAAATCCACTATACTTTTCAGGCAATAAATACGCTGTTTATATCTTCAGATGTATGCATTTGTTTATTCTCTTTACTGGGGAGAATGTGTGATGCACTTTTTTTAGGGCATTTATAACTTCTGAAAAATAAAAGACCGTAGTTTAGTATTAAATTAATCTGATTTGTTTAGGCCTTCAACTTGAATTCTTGTGTAGATTTTTATGATGGTTTGTTGTTTGAATTAGGGTCTAAGGATTATGATGTAGGCCTATTTTCTGAGTATTTAGATTTTCTGAAAAATAAACCTGCTCTTATATCACAGTAAGAGTAGGATCCTACTCTATCAAAATTATACAGTGTTTTAAAACATTGTATATATATATATATAATATACTGTAACATTCATCTGGTAGACAAAATCATGTGAAACAAAGCCTAACCTGCATCCTCAGGGTTTTATTATTGTATTTTGCTGAATTTGTGCTTTTTCTTGCACTTCGAATAGTTTGTATTTATGTGTAATCCTGAGGAAAGTGGTGTAAGCTGGAAATGATAAAGAATGGCCAATTAAAATTGTTTATTGTATGAACCTAATGTGTACAAATGGCTTGCTGAAGTCAGCCAGCCTTTGGTTTTCTTAACCAAAAACACTTATTTGTAGGGTTAAAGTGGTGTTAATAGTTCATTAGTTGGAACTAACATACTTTCTTTAATCTCATTTTTGTGTGAATGTTAGATACAGATAACTGATCATATTTCTTCATAACCTTCGGATTGAACAAATAGTAACTTGACAGGGCTAGTACAAGGCTATGTAGTTTTTGCCTTTTGCTAACCACCTTCATCCCAGTCTTTGTTTCTCAAGCAGTAGATTTTCACTTAGTAATCTAAGAAGGGATGATCTCTGTTAAAAATTTTTGTGTCTGTCTCTTCACCATAGAAGTGTTCATTTTTAGAGCAGTCTGACTGTGTTGCTCAACAAGCCCACACAGACGGATATGAAAGGATATTTTGCTATTTGGTACAAGAGACGCAAATACTGTTTTCCCCTCTTCTGAGAAACTTAAATCTAGCCAAAATGTAGTCCGTCTTTATCGCACACCATGTGTTATAACTACATTTTTGATTTGGCATATCACAGGCATGCTAAAGAGTTTGTTTTTCCAGAAATGGGATTTAAGTTCCAGACTTCAATAGCAGGGTCAAGACTAAATGAGAAGTGTATTATCTAATCTGACGCTAGCCAGCAAAAAGCTCCCCAGGGATGAAGAGGATCACTGATTTAGTGGAAAAAAGGGCTCTTTGTAATAAACCACAAAATGTGACATCCCAGTGAATGTGGAAACTGAGGGCAGTTTGTTTATAGAGTCGCAACACATTTGGCTGAATAGCCATTACATAATTCCAAACATGCTGCATTATTCCAGTGGAGCAGTTGTCATGCTTCATTATGTGATCTTTGTATTAAAGTTTTGAGACACTGATGAAATATAACTGGCTAAATGCTTTGAAGCAACATAGTGCTCACAGTTATATCAAGTACAGGAAATCCTCAATTGAGGTTTATGCACAAAGATGTTTGACCAAAGAGTAATTCAAGCCAATTGTTTCAGTTGATTTATTAATGTAATATGATGCAAGATATTTCAGGTCAATGTACCATAACATTTACAATTAAAATTACATTTGTGCGTCAAGATTCAACATATCCTCCCTACAAATCTAAAAAGATTAGAAAATAACCAAAGAGAATAACTATAAAACTATAACTAACATGCAACATAATCAAGTCATTCAAAGTGTAAGCTTTGTAACGTCTAAAACAACTTTAGGTTGATTAAATATCACCAGCTTTGAACAAATAACAGCTGCCAAAGTCAATGCACCTAAAATTATACCAGGTAGACAAGCCATTAAATGTTAATCCAGCAGATGGCACTGTATAACAAACTCATTGGAAACACTTTTCATGTACTCCAGCATGGGACTAAAGAGAAAACTGCACCAACTCGTTCTGGTTGGGCCCTATTGTGTTTCTGTTGTTGTTGTCTAAAACCAATCGTGTTACTAAGTGTATTACAGAAATATCCTAAAGATGTGAAATCTGCTACACAGCTTGCTCTGACGTTATTGGATCCCTGAGTATCTGCCATCAGCTTTAACCTCCGCAATTGATAGTAGTTTTCTTTTGTTTACTAGCATGTCCATTTTCATGAAGATCTAACAGACTGCTAGGCACTGGCCCATTCCTAAGCCCATTTCTGGCTGTGGAGGTACCAGACACCAAGCACTACTTTTTCATTAATCTCTTGTATATAATAGTAAGTTTCTCAATGTAATAAACAATGTGTGTGTTTCTATGATTAATAGTCAAATAATTAATTGTTTTTGAGCAAAAAACAATGTTTTGTTTCTCTCTGTCCCACTGAGGATAGCTTCATACTTATAGCTTTGCAAAAAGAGGACACGATTTCCCTTACTAAACACTGCAGTCATTACTCTTCTCCAGTGCACAGGATTAAAAAAAATAAAACGCATCAAAAAAACATTCATATTCAAATACTGTACATAAAAGGGTAAACAATTACCAAAACTTTTTAAGAAATGGTGAATTCCAAGCTTCTTTGGGGATTTTTCCAATTCTTTTGTTGGAAAACATGCTTAAAAAGATAGTGATAAAGAACCTATATTGCTAGCAGCTCTACATGGAAATACACAATAAAAACCCAATTATATATAAATAACTAACTAATCAGTAGTTTGCACATTATACTGGTCACAAGTAACTCGCACATTGAAAAATCACAGAAGCCAGGCAAAGCTAAAGAAAATCAACAGTGACGTTTTAATTTGTTTTGTGACTTTTTTCCTGAATGTCTTCTACATGTAGAAAGTAATGCCAATTCCATTCATAATGACAAATCCTCATCTGAATTTGTATTTTTTTTTTTTTAAACAGAACTGCCCACATTTTCTATCTGGGCTTTGTTCTCAGGAATGTGTGCGCTTCTGTTCAAAGTGTCAGCTGAGCTGCATCAGAAGGGAAAATGCTCTATTGATTGGTCAGAAAGACCACAGTGTCATAGTTTGTGAGGCAGAGGTGGAAGGGCACTGCGAAGATTGGTTGTTTAGGTTTTATTTTTTTCTTGCTCTGTACAATGGAGTCAAAGGCTGACCAACTGCCAGCCTTAAATAAATAAAAAAAGACCCTCTCTGTGTAGGTCTTTGTGTCCTTCAGACACTGTGGTAATGCTGCCCTGGCCACAACGTTAGTTATATTTGTGCAGAAAATATGAGCAAATTCAGACTGGTGGTTTATATTGTAGTTTCTGTAGCTTTAAAATGATTTCTATATCATGCTTTTTCCTGTTGCATTAGTATTGCACATGACTGCTCAGCCTGATCCTGTTGACTAATACAGAACATTTGTAAAAGTTTATGTTGATGTCTTTCAACAAGCAAAAAAGTGAAGCACAACTATACAAGTTGAAAGACCTCACTGGGTACATTCAAAGCCAATCTCTGCCTTTCTCTACTTGTCTTACAGCAGCCTGTGACACTCCAAAAAGTTGTCTTGCACACAGTCTTGAGTAATGGAGCTGGTATTTTATCTTCCTCTGTCCAAAGGCCACATGTTGACATATTGAACTATCCAGGTCTCAATCTCTCCATCTCTCTCCCTAACTATACTACAGATTATCGTAGGTCAATTCAGAGCCACGAAAAAAAAAAAAAAACCTTTCTAGGATTGTTCGTTCGCTAACACTTTTTGAAGGGACTAGGTTATGGCTATATACAACTCTGGAAAAAATTAAGAGACCACTGCAGAATGATCAGTGTCTCTGGTTTTACTATTTATAGGTATGTGTTTGAGTAAAACGAACATTTTTGTTTTATTCTACAAACTACTGAAAACATTTTTCCCAAATTCCAAATAAAAAAATGAATGGAATGGCTGCCATACATGTAGAGATGCTGATTTAAGAAATAATTGCAGTGGTCTCTTAATTTTATCCAGAGCTGTATATATATGTTGCACACAACCCACAGTGTACAAAATAGTCTCCATGTAATGTAAAAAAAAAAAAAATGGACAAACAGGTTTATACACATGGTGTAGCTTTGACTTCATTGTGCACCATGTATTTCTGAGCGTTTCTTTTTTCACTACATCTTGGAAGACAGTGGCTTTTGAGGAGTTATACTTTGGAAATATCTTCCTCTTTCTTGCTGGATGGTTTGAAGATGACATCTGTGTCCTTCTGCAGGTTCTTCTCAGCTCTGTAAGTGAAACAATCAGACAAACGTTTATTATTATTTGCAGACATTTTTGCACTTGTTTTCACACTGTAAGCATTCTGGTTTAAGTGGAAATGTCCATCTTAGACTGTGTGTGATAAAGTGTGGTTTGAACTTCATCATGGACCTGTGAGAATAATCAATTTGGACACCTAATGCCTGGCATGACCTATTTGTTTTTACCAGCTAATGGGCAGCTCTATCTTCAAAAATGGGGAAAAATAGCAGGAAGAAGGAAGCAGAACAGAGGCAGGACCACAACTGGCAAAAGAAGGAGTCCCTAATAAGTAGTCCCATAACCACCATTTACATAGCTTTATTTTGGCTGAAGATAATAGATGTGGTACCAGTTATCAAGAATTCTGAAAAGCTATTATTAAATCAACACAAGCTTATTTTCAATGTAGGGGGGAAACCGCAATCCTACTGATAGCTGTTCCAGTCTGTATGTCTACAGTATTAAATATATTTTTCCAACCTTTCCTAAGAGCCACCATGAGGGAACAGGCTTTGACAGTGTTCTTGCTGAATGATTAAACCAAAAAGAAACATTGTACAACTTCACTCTACATCTTTCGGCTGATCTAGAGAGTCCAGATAGTTTTGCAGTTGGGTGTTATTATTTTTTAATACTGATGTGGAGAATGACACGCTTATAACTGAAAGTTATGGTGCCCTTCAAACAGGAAACCCTCCACAGAGTGACATTTGATTCAATCTATTACTAGCACCAAGCCAACAAACAAACAAAAAAGCAGGCTATACTTGTACCAAAGTTATGTCAATCTCTTTGCCTGAAATAATCTGAGAAGTTTAATGTTCCGTTCGCTTACATTGTGGATCTATTTATGAAGTCAAGTTATCTGCCAGAGACATTTTTCTTTCCTTTGAGGGCCTGTTAAGATATATGTGCCATTTCTCCAGCTGACAAGTGCTACCTCTTTTTAACCTGGGTGCTTATCATCTTTACCCATTCAGAATTTCTGCACGGTGCTGAATCTGCCAGATGCTAAATGCCCTAAAAATCTCAAAGCCTTATTCTTGCTTCTTGATTTCATGATTGGAAAATGATTAAAAAGGTTATAATTGTTGGGTTTTTGGTTGTGTAACGATTGGAAGCCACAAGACTACAATTACACAGAAAATTACCAATTGTGTCAAAACATATTCTATTGTTATTGACTACAAAGTGAAGGCTGCTTTAGATTTTATTTTTAAGTACATACTGTTTGAATTAAGTAACCCAGTTATTTAAGCGGTGCATAAAAGCAACAATAACAAAAATAAGGCTGAAATGCAAGAATCTGCCAATCAGATCCATTCCCTGAGATCACTATTTCAGGTCTTTGCGGTCATGCTAAATGTCTGTGTCAGTTCACTAAAAGGTCATCCTTGCAGCCATAATGTAAGTGACAGCTTCTGCTAGCTATACAGTAATATAAAGAAACTTCCATGCTGTAAGATTCTGTTGATGAGATTTCTGGGGGCAGACAAAAACTAAACAAAACAAGAATCATATATTTTTATTTTTATTTTTTATAAACTTTCTCTCTTAGGGTTGTCACCTTTGTTTGCCTGAGGCTGTAATACCATGTCTGTTTGGGCTGCACTTTCTGTGTTCCTACAGGTTCTGTTCTGCATTGAGCTCCATGTAAAAGGACACTAATGACAATGCAGTAGTGTTGGATTATAAAACAAACAGATTTATGAAAAGGTTTGCATGAGGTGTTGCTTTTTTGATTTTCTGCAAGTTGCCTCTGCTTTGTGGGATCCACTGCAGAGCAGCCGTGTTTTACAGTGAATGAGAAGTCTTAAGTTAATTACATCATTAGTCACAGCCTGCTTTAGCACTGCATATCTCTAACAAAAGTTAAAAAAAAAAAAGTCATACATAAAAGCAGAGAGAACACTGGCTTTTTATAACCCCCTTATTATGAGTCACTGCGTCGTTTTCAACCCAGAAATAATTTGTTTATGTTGTCACAATTACGGAGGGGTTCTCCTGTTGTCTGTTGCCACACATTAAGTTGAGTGGCATTCTTCTAGAATAAATATTATATATATATTTGCATTATTTAATCAGACTAACTACTATTAATAGTGCATATTGTGTATTGTGCATAAGTTTATCTGCTCTTTGTGAGATTTCACATATTGACTGGGATCCTGGGTGTTCCTTATTAGGGTTGAAGACAGGAGGAAACCAGGAGAGCATACAGTTCGAGAAGATACTCTGCTAGCGACTCACCGTTTCTTTCTCAGCACGAAGAACACAAGAGTCCCAATGAGGATGAGTCCCAGCACAGAGGCGATGACAATAGAGAGAAGCACACCTGTAATACAAAGGAGGAATAAAAGAGGTAGCTGACAGCGTTATATTTGAATTACTGTAGATATATCTCACTGTGACGCTGTGTATATGTCTGGCCCCCGGATCTTTGTATGTTTTGATACTCATTCCAAGAATGTGTGAAGCTGGGTTGGGTTGAGTCATACTACAGTGATGAATTGGAATGTGGGAACCAGGTTTATTATGCATTAGTAAGGGCTTTTGTTCACATATAATTTAGGAAACTTTGTAAATGTAAAACATTAAAAAAAATCTTCACACTTAATATGTATGGGGAGTTAAATGTGTCCATTTGCAACCCTAGCCATTTGGAATACAGTGCCTGTATATATATCCCTTAATGAATGCCTTTGATTTTTATTTACTTACACTAAATTAAAATGCCAAAAAAAATAAAAAAATAAAAATCTAGCTGTTAAATACATAGCATTTAAATGCTTTCACAAAAGGCTTGGTGTATCCTCACCCTATAGTTGTATCCTTTACTGCATCTGTGATTTTTAAATAAATGAAGAGTGAAACAGCAGAGAGAATGACATGTTTGGCACACGGAAAACATGCAGGCGATCACACAAAAAACACACACGACAGAGGCAGATCACAGAAGTGACAACATACCCCATCTCATCCCAAGAAGGAGACCTAGGTCTTGAAAAGAAAAACAGAAAGGAAGTCTTACTAAAAGATTGACAGATTAAACACCAAGCTGCAGACATGCCCCCCAGAATATAATGCTGTAAGGAAGAGGAAAAGAAGGAAGATGAAGGTGTGGCTTAGGAGGAAAAATATAGTATATAGGTGTAATTTAGTCTTTACAGAGGCAGGCTTTCAATATCAATTGTATGATTATAAGTCCCCAGATAATCACCCATTGTCCCCACACTCACACACACATACACACATGCATTTATAGGCAGATTGGACCAAGTTCAGAAAGTAGCTAAAAAGCTTTTTCTTTCTCTTTCTCTCTGTAAATGTATTGTATTCTACCAAACCCTCAAATTACTAAAATAAATGGGGCTGAATCGCTTCAAAGCTCAGTTTATTTTTAGTTCCACCATACTGGGTGCATTTCACCTGTACTACACTGCTACAGTATGTATGTAACTTAAACCCAAAGGCATTTTCTAAAAACATAAATAAATATAAATTATAAATCAAGAAAAACAGTAATAGGTCTTACAGTTCCTCAACTATTTTTTATTATTATAGTATTGCTAAGAGTAACGTTGCTTTACAATGAATCAAATCAAGTGAATATTATTCAGCATGATTAGTTTATTTTACCATCTCTCATATTAGGATATCGTTTTCGGAAAATCTGCTAGCTCAGTCCTCTAAGTGGTTTCCTTTTCATTTTAAATGACACACCCAACGTGCTGACGAAAATATACAGCCTTATATATTTACATGCTAGTAAATCTTTTCAAATGACCATAGTGCTTCCGTTCCCACACATCCATGATTTTAACCACTTATGTATATAACAATTACAACCCTGCATAACTAGTTATTTTCTATGAATATTTAAAAATATCATCAAAGTAATAAGCACCATTTTTACATTCATGACATTTTTTAAATAACGATAGGTTTAAGACGTGTCATACAAAGAAAGTCTGACTCGAAGAGCAGAACTGCTACAGTCATGTACAAGAAGGTCTTACATACAATTCTGTACATCAGTCATCTGTGAAAAAGTCTCAGTAGAGAACACTATAAAGTGCCTTTTGTTCAAAATCATCCATAATTCCATCTTAAATTTGAGTTTGGTAGCACACTAAAGTTTCTCCCAAGTGATGCATTACAATTTTCATTCTGATATGGTTACTAATTAATCTCTGACTATACATCACTTACAGTACTGAAATGTCACTTTAAGCACTGTTCAAAATGCTCAAATACCCGTATTCCTCATTAACCTCAATAGACATTTTGGAACTCAGATAGTTCTACATTACAGATCTTCTCTAGCCTAAAATATGTCTGGAGAGCCAGCTCCCGTATTGCTCCGTGTTTGTGAGAGCAGAGAGTTAATATTATTGCAACATTTTGATGGTATTTATTAATGTAGACCTAGGAACTTGTTGGGTATATGTTTCTGAAAAGCAAGTGTCTCTGTATTTAGCGATCAAATTAGCATGGGTAGGTTCTTCACGTATACAGTCTTATTGTCTGTTGTCTCTTTCTCTCAGGGATTTACTTCATTATTCTCAGGAGGTGTTGCCCAGTTCATGCCCTGGGTTGTGGTTGTTGTTTGAGTGTCCAGGCCAAGTGCCTCCTGTTGGCCCAGCATGACTCTAATCCTCCCACTCAACTTCCTGCAGGTGCGGGCGGAGACTGGCCTTGCTGTGAGGGCTCTTGCGTGTCGTGGCGGTGGAGAGACCTGCTTGGTTAGCA
This sequence comes from Amia ocellicauda, assembly GCF_036373705.1. Classification (NCBI taxonomy): domain Eukaryota; kingdom Metazoa; phylum Chordata; class Actinopteri; order Amiiformes; family Amiidae; genus Amia; species Amia ocellicauda. Next base: position 29,283,006 of record NC_089853.1, read on the forward strand.
TCCTCCGAGATCATCTGGAGGACAGAGGGAGTCTTCCTTGCCCGCTGGCCCACTTTGTTCAGGGTGTGCTCCAGCTCTGCTGCCTCGTCCGTGTGCCGGTGGCGGAGGAGGTGCCTGATGGTGGACAAGGCGAGCTCTGACTTGCAGTCTAGGTAACTCATCAGGTTCAGCTCTGGGAAGACAGCCTCTTTAACGGCCTCCACCACTTGTCTGTCCGTGGGAATCCCCTTTAACCGGTGCCTGACCCGCTGCTCCAGAGTAGTGAAACACAGCTTGCTGTCTGAAGGCCAGTACTTGCCAGCCAGCCCCGTGTTTCTGGAGTTCTTCCAGTGCGAAGTGAATAAACTGGCACCATCTTGGGACTTCACCTTAGGCAACTTCTGGTTTGGAAAGGTGCGGCTCCAGCTGTGTTGGTGCTTGCGGTCGGTTGACATTTTGCCGGCCCCTGGCTTGTGGGCCAGGTGTGGGAGCAGCCGGGACATTCCCTCGTCCTCCAGGTCCGATAGGTCGCCAGCTAGCAAGTGCTGCACGACCTGCCGCCGCAGGAATGGGGGCGTCATCATGACTGCAAGGCCTCGGCCTACACCGGACACAGAGCCAATCAGTAGAGTTTAATACAGTTGTCCTGCAGGAGACCAGTGAGCGTGACCTGTACCTGGCCGTGAGGTATCAGAATGCTGCAGACATGCTCCTTGTGTGCTGCAGCAAGACAGATGTTAGTGTTGACTCTCATGCGCTGATCGGACTCACAGTCCCATTCCATGCAGACCTCACCCCGGTTCCATGCATCCGACATGTAGCGAGTTTGTATTGCCATGCCTAATAGCAGGATTGAACCTCATCATGTGTTGTGCATTTATCAAAAACAGGCAGATTCCTTTGCTGTTTTTGTGTGTGTGTGTGTTATGCAGATCCCGTCAGCATGCAGGTTTTCATTAAAAATATTGTTTTTAATTTTTAGGTGTTTTCCATAATGTTTAAAAATAAACCATCAGCAAAGACCTCATCGATCATGTGGGGGACTGTTTCATTTGACTTGGTTGAGGGATATAGCTACTTCCATTGGAGTAACTGAACTACACAGTCAAATGACACACTTTCATGCATAGTTTGCAACAGCAGAAGGAAAAAACAAGCAGGTGATGCCACGCCTGGGAAAGTCAGCTTTATGGTTGCTTGCTAGTAGGATCTATAAAGACATACTTTCAGCTTTGTAGCTTGTTTGCAAGCCAGACTTACAGTTTCAGCATTCAGTACTGCAACTGAAAGTCGAGGGAATTGCGGTTGTGCGATAGCAGTTGAGAGGTTAACCATTTAATTCACTAGGAATGAAACCAGCCTTCTTCAGCAATATTTCAGTTTTACACACAGTAAATACAGGTAAAGCTCTTTATGCAGTCTTTAATGATTCTGTTCAGGAAAGACAACTTACCATCACGGAAAGAAACCAAGACGCGCCGGTCATCGGCCTCCTGCAACGATCTGAAGTTCTCCTTCAAAGATACAAGGTTGAGCTCTTGCTCGCTAGAAGCATATAGAGCTGTTGCCAGAGACAGGAACTAAGAAGAGAGCAAAATGTCAATTCCGCACTGACAAAGATCTAAGCCACTGTGCCTTGTGGTTCATATATCAAAAATGCCAAACAGCATGTATGTTGTTAAAAGGTTATATACAGCAGCCACAGTCACTTTTTCAAATTTAAATATCATGTTAAGGTTAGCCTAAATTGTGAGATGCACCTGTCCCGATGACTTACCTGGTGCTGTGAAATGCTGACCGGGTTCCTGAACACAGTCCAGAGCACGCTGGGGTAGCAGGGGGGAGTTGTCAAGGAGCCATCGTAGCGATAGTACTCATCTAGCCGAGCAGGGAGGAGGCTTCGGATATTAAATGCCGGCACCTGCACTTTTTGATCTGACAAAACCAACAGGATGCAATATGAGACTTAGAACCAAAGATTGTTGTCAGTGAGGCAAGCAGAGAAAATATACATTTCAAAGCATAAAGTATAGTGAAATAAGATTTGTTTTTATTATGGAAAGTACTCCTGAACTTAGTTGCAGAATATTTGCAAATACTTCAATACAGGGAGATTACAGTGTTACTTAATATATAGAATAAATATTGAACAGCATTCTAGTACAATAAAACTAGTATTTATTATCTTTCAACATGAATAATAACTGGGGGCTTACCTTTAAACTGGATGCGATTAATGTAGGCGAGAAGTTGATCAAAGGCTGGATTGTATTGGCCCAACTATATGAGAGCAAATGGCAGAGTTAGGGTTCAAATCATGAACACATCACTGAAACTCACTTCTGCCAAGTTCTCTAGGACTCTCACCTCGATTAGCACTCCCAGCACGGCCAGCCCGTCTTGTTTATCAGCTGCCACTGAGATGTTGGGGTATTTGTCTGAGTTGAAATGTACAACATGCATCTAGGAACAAGAACAAAGAGGATGTAAAAAGCCAGTCAGTCAGTGCAGTGATGACAGGGTAACCCAATGGCTATGAATTAGTGTAACCATTGCAATCAGACACTGTTTACACATTTAAATATATATGGAATGCTTTGTTCCAAATGCTTCAATTTGGAAGTAGGCATTAACCACGCAGACTGGGAATAAATAATGGGCACCTTGTGTTTAAAAATAAAACAAATTGTTACAGCACTTTAAGGTGTACCACTGTCCTTGAACATCAGACTGTTTACGCTGGCATGAATAAAAAGAAGAGGTAGTTCCTTTCATATAGACACTGGTGGCTGGTGCTCCAAGGAAACAGCTGTGCACAAGAAGCCTGTGGTTAGACATATAGTTGCCATGGTAAACGCCATTTTGAAGTTGGTTTTCAGCACGTCCACTGAGAAGGCCAGGACGGAATTAAACTACTCCATCAAGGACAATAAACTGCAGTAATATTGTCACTTTCCTTCTCCCATCCAAAGCATAACAAAAGTCAATTTCAAACCAGAAGTCACATTCAATAGAAACTACTGCAGTGTTAGGCAATCGCAGAAATTGGACACCTTTTCCCTTTGACCTTTTGTTTTTGGCTTCTTCTTCCAGAACTTGACTGAACCCTGGTGCATGTGTTGTTTAAGAGAACATCCTATTGCTCAGATTAGTCTTCAGAACCTGTACCACAGACAAGCTTTTGGAGTCTCAGTTTAGATAATTTACACAATCTTGAAGCATGGATTACACAGATCCTCTGCGACTCTGGAAAGTAAACTGCTCACCCCATTGAATCTGAGATAAAGTCTTTAATACAATATATTTTAGACACATTGACAAACTTCAGTAATAGTATGTAAATCCTAAAAAAAGGGGGGGAAATCATGCTGGAATGAAAAAGACTACTTAGAACAGTCCCAGAGACTTGAGTCGGCCAGACAGTGGGATTTCACTGGGCAATTTTATGATTTCTAGTCTTTAATTTTCTCCTTTTTAATTTTTGCCTACTTCAAATACTGGTTTAGAGCTTAAACTTAAAGAGCAAAATGTTTGATATAATCAATTCCAACTACTGCTAGCTATTTGTAATATCTGCAAAAAATGTGTACCTGAATCCAGTCAAGAAATGAATGGTGCATTTAACTTTCTTTCTCTTGCTTAACAGATGAGTGCCTTCCATATACAGCCCCTCTAAGATCTAAAAGATGGAGAAGGCTGACACCTGAAGGTCCATTTTAAATGGTTAGTTTTCATTAAAACCCCCCAATGAAAAACAGAAATGTAGGTGGACACTCCTACCCTTTCATGCCTTTTACAGTTTAAACCATGTTAGAAGATGCATTCAGGGTGCAAGTAAGCACAAGAACACAAAAGCAGAGTGGCTGGCGTGGCAGTTTGGGCACACATAATAAACAAGTAGTTTAGCTGTGGTTATGAATACAAGCCCAGCTCCAAAATGTAGCAATATTCTCAGCAAATTTGGTATTTAGACAAACTAAATACTTAAAAAAGGGTAAGAAATAATTACATCTTTCAATTTTTCTGCTCCTTAATGTATGATTGAATATGTTAATATGCAGAAGGTTCTTGTCCTGTAGTTAGTGAGGATGGCTGACACAGCTCCCTGCAAGAAGTTTTGTTTGCAAGCCTTTTATTGTGACATTGCGAGTGTTTTTAGCACCACATATGAGAATCTGTCCTGAAGCATAGGGTACCCTTTAAATTACTTATTTTCTTGCAGGTCATGGTTCAGGAAGAGCAGATTGTTTTTGTTGGATGATGAAACTGCAGATTTGTTCACGATTTTTATATTTTTAAATGAAAAAACAGCTTGATAGGGAAACAATAATCTGCATTAACAGATCACACTGACCCACAAATATCTCAAAATATGAAATTCCATATGTTTTCCCAACTGATGTAATTGAATTTGTATTTAGCTCCATACCTATTCAATCTTTCATCTATATTACTTTAAATGTCTTTCATAATAATTTGTTATGGACTGACAACCCACACAATTACAGACACATACAAATACTACTTTGGAATTAAAAACCAAAAAAATACATATGAGGAAATCATAATCAAAGCCAAACTAAGCCTCTCATGTAAGCATGAGCGGAGGTTCCTTCTAAAAGCTCTCTATGATCTCTAGAGCATCCTTCTGAGATCACTGGATAAAATAGCTTGGTTGCTTTAAATAAGAATGTCCTAAATTCCGACAATCTCGGATTACAAATTCGGATCATGTGTATGTTCTTAAGGGGACCCAGGGATGGGTAACTGCTGACCCAAACCACAAGTGGTTCTTGCACAATAAATGAGCACGCAATGACAAAGTGGAGGATACATAATAGGCAGTTGACGTTGCTTCTGTAAGTCTGAATTTCGATGTCTGTCACCAAGTGTTAAAAGCAGAAGGACAGCGGAGTTCACTTTCTTCTTTATAGAATGCATGACTAGTTTCCTACTTGAAACAGACTGAACAATGCAGCTAGCACACGTTAACAGTTGCCAATGAAGCAAGTAGAAAGACATTCCATTTTTAAAACTACTTCTCTGAAGGTGACAAAAAGCTTACACCTGAATTAATGAACTGATATGCTTCTAAGAGATGAAGAGGCTCTTGCAGTGACATACAGTTAGGTCCATAAATATTTGGACATTGCCATTATATTGGCTCTGTATGCCACCACAATGGATTTGAAAGGAAACAATCAAGATGTGCTTTAAGTGTAGACTTCTTGTTTCATCTTTAATTTGATGGTAGTTACATCCAAATTGGGTGAACGGTGTAGGAATTACACCCATTTGTATATGTGGTCCCCCCAATTTTAGGGCCTCAAAAGTATTTGGACAAACTAACATATTCATGAATTAAATTGTGAGTTTCAATACTTGGTTGCAAATCCTTTGCAGTCAATAACTGCCTGATGTCTGGAACCCATAGACATCACCAGATGCTGGGTTTCTTCCCAGCTGTCTTTAGTTCCTGCTTGTTCTTGGGGCTTTTTGCCTTCAGTTTTACCTTAGAAATCAAAACAAACCAATCAGAGGAGATAGCAAAAACATTAGGTGTGGCCAAATCAACTATTTGGTACACTCTTAAAAAGAAAGAACGCACTGGTGAGTTCAGGAACACCAAAAGAAAAACCCCTTCACAACAGTTGGTCAGATCAAGAACACCCTCCAGGAGGCAGGCGTATCTGTGTCAAAGTCAACAATCAAGAGAAGACTTCACCAGAGTAAATACAGAGGGTTTACCACAAGATGGAAACAGGAAACAGGAAGACCAGATTAGAGTCTGCCAAAAAACATCTAAAGAACCCTGTACAGTTCTGGAACAACATCCTATGGACAGATGATTAAACAAGATGTCTACACTTAAAGCACAGAGCCAAAATGATGACAACTGTGTCACTGTCCAAATATTTATGGACCTAACTGTAAATGCTGTTTCAGTGCAACACAGTGTTGTGTATGCTATGTTTCTCTGTATTTTATCTCCATTCACAGCAGCATCAGTGATGGTGAGATGTCAGAGAGGGAAAAAACAAGGCCTACTCATAAAGGAAATGCTATAATCATCTCTACAAGACTCTGTGAGCACTCAGGGTACATTGAAAAAACTGAAAAAAAAAAAAAAATCTGTCCTTATATATATATTTTATATATAAATGTCTGCCTAACCACCCTAGTGCAATTACAGCATGTCTCATGGCATCATAAGGTACTATAATGGAACAGAGATTGGAATCAACAGCAGGGAGGGCTTTGGCTAAAGAGCAGCGTTAGGATGGTATTTTCCATGTAATTTTAGATTAAGGGTACTTCAGGCCTACCTTGATATAGCAACATTAATCAAGGCTATGATTTATTTTTAACCCATTGTTGATACTACATAAATGTTAGATTTTTGTGTTTGTTCTCTATTGCTTTCTGTAGGGCTACAGTATTAGGACAGAAAAATACTGAGACACTAATGCACCATGAGTAACGGAGCCTTTATCGGTAGCAAAATGTGCGATTTTTCCAGCAAAATTAGCTCAGTTGTCCATGACTAATGCGAATGAGTCTGTATGTTGTGCAATGAAAGCGGACTACTTTGCCAAGGTTACTCTGCATGATGAAGCTGATTCGCTGAGGGCACTTATCTTGAGACCTGACTGGTTGCTTGGTGCATTAAGTTACTAACAACTGAGAATGTAGATAGGCTCCTGAGTAATTTTCACACTCACTATGCATTACTACAGCTTATGACCTATTATACTCATAGTCTAATTGCATTAGAAGTTATAGTTTTTATGTTTGTTGGCTACTTACAGTGAAGTCAGGTGGCACAGGCACCAGAGCTTAATATCATATTTTCCTCCATAGGGACAGTGCTGCCGTAGTATCTACCCACAATGCACTTCATTGCATCTTAAGGTATATAGGTACTGAACATTGTGAGCAGAATATTACTTTAGTGTATATGTGCATGTGCTTCTTCAGGGCTGTTTTCCAGGTTCTATATTTGAAAACATGCAGACATGCAACTTTTTGATTTGTTTCCTATGAGAGCTCTTTTCTGTTGTTTTTTAGTATTATTGATTTTCACCATGATGCGGCATACTGTATACATCACCTCTGCTATTCCTTGATATTCTCCCACATGGGACCGAAGGGCTCTGTCATACAGGTGCATACTGGTACATGTTATACAATGCAAATGTTCTGTGGTAATTTGTAATAAATTCACTGTCATCTCACCTCGGCTGCAAACTGATTTCCATTGATGGCATGCTCTGAGCCGGCTGGCTTGTTGGGGCTCCCCCAGTGGAAGTGAAGCTGGGAGGCTGAGAAACGGTGTGGCAGACTGGCAATGTGCATTTGGGATGGCAGAGATAGCTGAACTGTGAAGGAAGCCACAGATCAGTCAACACTTATCACAGACACTCAAGCTGTCGATACCTGGTACTCACTGCACAAACAAAAACACATTGCGAAACATACGGCTGTTGCTAACAGTTGGTCCTCCAGCTGTGGCCAAAACCAATGGCCATCCATTATACAAATAATAATGGGACTATGTGTGGCAAATCATATTCCCATGACTGTAATAACATGGAAACCAGTTAAACCCATTATGCTATCTGAGGTACATTATATAAATGCTGTTTATTGTTAAAAACAGGAGGAAACTTTGCACAGCCCCCAATTTTAAATTGTAAAATATATGTGGCTATTAATAATATAGTATGTAAAAGCATACCAATAGAAATAAATGAAATATCAATATATATATATATATATATAATATTGATAACTTGTGACTGGTAGCAAAAATGTGCACAATCCATGTACAGCATCCATTTGGAAACCGTTTATTTTCAACAAAACTGTAATTGGCCTGTTGTGGAAATTTTGTAGGTAACAGCCAGATTTCCTGCCAGGAAGATGAGTGATGGAATAGAAAAATGAAAGGTTGTCATAGTATTATATAGTCTTGATAAGTAGCTCAGGGTATTTGGGAGGGGTATGAAGTCAACTTAAGTTGGCTTCTTATAACGCTCTGTACAATCGTTGTGTTTCTATTTTTTAATCCAAGCCTGCGTGGCTTTAAGGTGCCTTCACAGCTCCCAACACGCTCTTCAAAAAACTTCAAAAAGCCTGACAGTGGTGTTTTCACAAAACTGTTTTGTAACATGGCACCCCTTTGACGCAAATACCTTGCACTGTCATGATTAGTTTCCATAAGCTGCCTTGAGAAGTGTAGTTGTTTAGGAAAATGAGCCGTGTCAGCAGCCCTGGTGGTGCTGGGAGCAACTGTCAGCTTTGTATCCTGTGGTTCCTTCTCACAGAGAGGAGCTCTAGTCTGGTTTGCAAACATTAGTATTTATCTTATTTAGGTACCTAAGCAGGTGATAATTACGTACTTCATAATAAATGTACATAAACCCCAGGTCAAGCGGAATATTACTGTAATTAAGATGGCCTAGAGTTAGAGAATGGTGGTATTTCTCTAATCTTACTTTTATGCATGATAATTATTGTTGGGTAATGCATGCAGCAAGCTGGAAAAAAAAATGCAATTATAGACTTCATCATGAATATGCACACCCTCCTTTAAATTAAAATGATTTTAAACTTAACCGTGGTGTACAACTTATATAACATACAATAGTGAACTTTCTGTATAGTCTTACCACTATTGAACTTAGTGGAAATTAACTTATTTTACATTTATGTGAAGGACAAATATACACAATCAAAGGAAAACAACACATTTCAAAATAAGACACAATTTACTTTATGAGAAAGATACTGTCACAATCGTCTGAATAAAGACGACTTTAAAGATATCATCAACCTCTCTCTTTCACCCTTAACCAGCAGTGCTATCATATGATGTCAGTAAAACCTGACCTGCTTTATTAATTGCCACGATCAAATCCCTCTGGTAGGGTGTCAAAAGCTCTACAATTACAGAAGCCGCAGTTTGTAAATACGTAGACAGAAAGTTGTGATTATCTGAGGTGCTCTGTCGGTAACTGGATCTAAGCGAGAGCTCTGAGAGATTAAATACAGGATGACTTCAAATCTTTTTTAGTTGCCCACTCACAAAAACAAGAAGAAAATTCAAAACAAAGAAAACAAACCCTTATGCTGTCTTATAATGAAATTATTACATGAACAGAGTTTATATTATTCTGCTTTGTAATGTTTTTACAGACAAAAAAATAATCAACATCATTGATTAGAGTAAAAAAGGTATGAAAGGTATTTCTTACAGAGCAAGTCAACATATTTTTAAACCAATTTGCCTTCTTGATCCATCTATCATTATTCTGCTGTCATACGTGATTTGAGGATTTAGGTTTTTCCTCATCTACGTTGACAGATGCCCTGCTTCAAATCTGACAATATTGAATACTCATACTAAAATACATGTTCCACAAAACACTAATTCTGAATCCAGAATAGCAAAGGATTGTGTGAAATTTGTCCAACCATTAGGATTTACTTGTTTAAGTAGGGAAAACTGGGATATATATATATATCTCAACACCATCTCTATCAGCCCATATTGATGAAGGCCTCCCCAAGATGTTTCCTCTTTCTTCGATCTATAGCTTCTCTTTTACATGTCACGCATGCAAAATGTATTATTTAATCTTTCCATCTTTTATGTGGTCCTCTTCAAGGTCTTTTAATGTCTCTTGGGATTGGTATGATAGCTTCCTTTGTTCATCTGTTCTTCTTGCAATGTGTCCTGCCCATTGCCATTTTAACAAATAATTATATATAGAATTATGTTTTCATATATTTGTAATATATTTAGAATACAATATAAATATAATTAAACAATTGACATAATTGAAAGAGTAAAAATGTTAAATTGGTAATGGGTTTGGATACATTGCAAGAACAACAGATCAAAGATGGACAAAGGGAGGTATCATACCAATCCCAAGAGGTGAAAAAAGACCTTGAAGACAATCACATAAAAGATGGGAAGATGAAATAATACATTTTGCAGGTGTGACATGAAAAAGAGAATCTGTAGATCGATGCAAATGTAAACATCTTGGGGAGGCCTTAATCCAGCAACAGATTGATATAGGCTAATGATAAAGGTGATACATATATTTTGGTCTGGAACTGAGAGGAATGGTGTGGTGGGATTTGAAAACTTTCAAGCGCTGGATAGTTCAATAAGTCTTCACGATTGTCCTTATATCTAGTATAAGAAGCTATGTGGATATACGGTGTGCATGTTCACAGTAAGGTTCAGAAGGTCAGTGAGTCACTGTGAGACTCACCTGAATGGCCATTGTTTCCCAGGGTCAGCTGCTCCAGGGTGGACAGGTTGTAATCCCTGACCTCTATGGGTCTGAGTGTGGGGTCGTACTGGAGCAGCTCTGTCTGGAAGTCGATGGGTGACTGGAATACGCCACCGCAGAAGGGGTAGGTCTTCGACCAGCTGGGCTCTCCATCAGGGCCTGAAACAAAACACAAAACGGTTTGACATTAATTACCAATCAAATAAAAGGTTATTTTGTTTCCCATCCCTCTGGTGATGTAATGTGTGTTAAAACCCGTGTGGATAAGACTGTGTTACCAAAGGCTGTTGCTTGAGTGAATTGAAAAGCCATTTAAAAAAAGACATTGTATTAGAATACCCATAGTACTGATAGTGTCAATAACATGGCTTTACTACTATTGCCTAAACAAATTATATTAATGACTACATAATTTGTTCTTAGTTCTAAAACTCTTTGTAAATTAATAATTATTAATTCATATCTTAAGATTTTAAATTCCCATTTGTATGGACTGCTCTCTTTTAATTTATCAGTCTTGATTTCAGCTCACTCTGAAACAACAATCCCATTTGTGCCACTTACAAGTACACAGTGCACTTCAATTCCAGCTGATGTCATACCACCAGCTCCTCCCAGCTTTGTGAGATCTTTATTAGCCATCAAAGCAAGGTATCATTATGTGCATTCTGTGATTATTCTTCACTAACGGAGAATGCCAGCCTGCAATTTGTCATGATTGTTAAACTGCTGAGGTAAAGAGTGTGAAGTGAAGGCTATAGTTAACAGAAACCAGAAAGCATAGTAACCAGTCAGATTGTTTGCAAGGAAAGCCTTGTGCCACATAAGATTACAAAAAAGAAGAGGACACTAGCAAATATCTTACAGGTCATTTATTTTCATGGTGTATTGCAGTTTGATTTGTAACATTCCCTCACACACAACTTTGGGCATGCAAGAGTCAGGAGAATGATAATGCAGTGGTTAAAAAAACTTGATCAGCATTAATCTCAGTCAGTTTTGTAATCAGCCTTGGGCAAAGTATTCCACACTTCTTTTTAGAAGTTAATCAGGTCAGGTGACATCACTAATTCAAGACGACTGTCACTTTTTACACTTTTTACAGAAATAACAGATGAGTTTCCATTCAGCATCAAGTCTCTCATTTTGAATGGGGCCCTCCATTTTGCATGTCTGCAATACCATTTAAAAAGCTATGTAATACATCTTAAGCAGTGTCCTGCATTTTTGCATCTGATTAGTCAACTGGGGAATATACATTTCCCCATAGAGTGTTTCACTCACAGGTTTGCCACTCATCAAGTGAGCGTAGTCGGTGCAGTGTAGAGCTCCCTGCCCGAGATTCAAACACCTCTAAGAGCTCCACACCACAGAGCTCCACCCAGTAGATTGAAGCCCACTCCGCCAAAAGACCAAGTCTCCCGACATGGGGGGCTTATCGCTGTACTCATTTCATAGAGGGGTTACATCACCTGTAACATGCTCACGTACACTATGAATCTCATTACATAAGCAGGCATATAAATACAATTTTTTTTATAAAGATCTACTGTTTCAGCTGACCCACTTGAGTACTATATAAAAGTATGCACAATAAAATCATTGTGAATCATATTTCTAGAATGGATGGGCAACATGAATGGCAACCTTAAACACACTGTGGTGTACAAATAAAGATCTTCATTGACAGCCTGTAGATATATTTTGTGAATTTGCTCTGCATGCATTACCAGCACAAAGGCCTCAACTGTCACCACTGTATAATAACTTTGCCTATGCTTTTTCAGCTTCTGCCCACACATGCATGCTCACATGCATATAAACTAAACATCAGGGACTAGGACAATTTATAAATAAATATATCAATGGCTTGATAAAGTATGTAATGCAACTATCCCATTTCAATGTCAACACTTCAGAAACAGCCTAGTGATACAGGATGCAGTCCTGGGTTCACTCTGCAGTGTCTTTGTCTCATACGTCATCACCTCTCTGAGCCATGTGTGATGCAATGCAGAGCAGGCATCCATCCAGTCATTGCTGCAGCAAACTATTACAACAAACCTTGAACAGTTTAATTGCATTTGGTGTTGGCATCCAAATGGGGTTTTAAAATTGAATGTAATGCATCTCCACACACATAAGTGCTATCAAACCATAGTACCACAGCAAAGCATGGTAAACAGAGGCTTACCAAAGTACATTAGCATGTGTACATTTACAAACCTCAATGAGGTAAATAGTTGTGACTCTTTCTAGGACCCGTCATTACCTCAAGGATTTTAATTAAAGATGTTCCAGCAAAATTAAATTAAAACACTGAACACTATATGAAAAAAACTTGATGAAAACTTTATTGATTTCCTTGATTAAATCCACTAATCACTCTGTCCCTTCTGACCATGGCAGATATCTGGCCAAACAAACAAAAAGCTAAATTCCATTGAGATCTTTGTTTTGTAAAACAAAAGACTGAATGGAGTATTCATAAGTCGGGGGGGAATCAGCTTGTTTTACAAAAGGGTTATTGATGATTACATGCTGAGAGCCTTATTGCTTTTCAGTCAAGATTTATTTATTTATTTATGTGATATGAAGGGAAAGCTGTGTGACAAGTGGCTGTTATATGTAACCAAGAGAACCTCCTATGAAAAAACATGATTTCATAGCTTCCTGGCAACACTTGCTTCGAATGTGTTGAGTGTATTTGTGAAAGTTGAGAGGATCACATACAGAAAAACACAATGATGCTGTAGGAGAAAATAATTTCGCTTTTTTCCACCATATATTTACCACTTTTATTTTTTCATTTTAGTTAGATTCGATCTGGAGAAAGAAGAAGCAATTGTGACTTGTTTTTCCATCAACTACAAAAATCTGAATTAGATATGAAAATGATTGGAGTGTAAAACATGTGGGGCCAGCCCTGGTCTTGGAAAAGTCAGCATAGATCACTCTTAAATTATTACTTTCGAAAGACATGGATACAGTATTATATTGATCAGTAAAGTGGGGAATTTGTTTTAATTTAGGATTGTTTGAAATAAAAACACCCTGCAGACTGGTAGCTTAATAACCCTTTGGCACGTGTTCTAAACACCGCGCTGTGCCACCATTAGTGAATTTTTTTCAGGCGCTTAATGAGTATTATTATTAACATTGCAGAAATTGTATTTCAGAAGTATTTGAATATATGATTGAACCTGAACTACTGAATAGTGGCTCTGGGACCATGGTTGGCTACAAGTAAACCTATAGGTAATACCATTCTGTAATGAAGCCCTTTACAGCCATTGGGCAATACTGAAATAGTTGTGGGAGGAGTTATGTAGGGTGAGAGTGATCCTTGTAAGGAGACAGAGGATGTTGTGTTTCTCAGAAGTCAAAGTCTATATAATACCTTTATTCACTGTATTTTATTGTATGCAGCTGAATTATGGTGCTATATATTAATTGCTGACAGACACAACACTCGTTTGTACTGCTAGATGCTCAAGCTGAAGTCTTACTTATGTTTTGTTTCTGTTTTTTTAAGAGCTTCCATTAAGACTTTGTTCTTGTAAACGGTCTGTCTGTACGCAATAAACCATAGTTTTGTGTTTCTTTGTAAATAGTAACCGCCACAAGATGCCTGCAGTGGCAAGCTTTTCATTTTCCCTTTTGTCAAATAATGCTTTAAAGAAGGGCACTGAAGATCCTCAGTATACAGGGTAATATATGAGGAGGGGAAGGGAAAAGAAATAGAATCTTACATAAGCACTGCAAACGACCCTCTGTCACCAACACGTCAGCTGACCCAGTGCATTCTCACATACTCAGTTTGAAAGGTTACAGTTCCAGTAATTGAAGTGCTGGGTGGTTGGTAATGCCGCAGCGCTGGGCAGTTTGTTCCACTTGCCCAAGCAGCCCTCTCCGAGTTGAGCAGCACACAAGCCCTGGAGCACACAACCATGCAAATACCTGATGTACATTTCATATGAGAGCTGACAATGCAGTATTGTGTGGGGTTTACCATGTTAAATGTTATGGCCCACTGGAGCATTAAAAGCGCATCAGATACTGCATTTTCCCTCAGTCTTAGAGCCATCCCCAAATTATCAGCATCACTTGTTGGGGGTTCCTGAACTCTGTGTTATGAAGTGTTGACAGCCAGTATATGCTATCACAATGAAGTTATATTAGATACGAATATTTTTCATCTCGGTTTTATTAATCAATTAACATGCATGCCTCAACCACAGATTATTGTTGAACCAGAGTCTAATATATCTGTATTAACTTTCAGACACGGACTGTTTAGAGTATATTAAATGTTAACTGATGAAGTGTATTAATACTCATTATAGTCATTATATCGGACAAGTAAACACACTTGTGAATACAAGTCAAGGACAGTTATGTAATAAAGATTTGAAGCAGCTTATACACTTTGAATTTAAGTTTTGAAATGTAATTAACCAGTCAGTCATGTACTGTTAATGGTATCTTTCCTGTTGATTTTGGCATTACTTGCTAATAACCTACTTAGTTGCATTTAGACATTTTAAACGTGAAGTTCTGCTAGTATTTGAAGTCCAGTTGAGGCCCTGATTAACTGAAGAAAATGTAACCACCTTCCCATTACAAAATACAAACTCCAGATTGTCACTGTGTAGAAGCAACAAGCAAAGAAAATACATCCTTTTAAAACAGTACTGAATTCATAAGTGTTCCTAATTCCATCTTCATGTCACTGCAGTCTTCCTGTCTGTTCTTTGGATATTAAATTAGATTGTTTTTAGACATAACAGACATGTAACTTCTCTGAAAGCAAAAAATAACATTTAATGTTCCTAAAATAATAGGCCTCAAACTTTTAATTTAGAGTTGCCAAGGGCCGAAGTTTGTGTTTATTCTCCTTCTCTCTGCATGCACAGTCAGGGGGACTCCCTTGTCTGTAGCAGCAGATATAAATGTCACCACTTTAATTTTCAAACCACAACAAAGAGCTCATTATTGTACAGGGAAAACTGACCAAGCTGAATATGGTCAAACTGTCACTGTGAAAGGGGGAGGGGGAGAAAAAAAAGCAGTTGTTTCTTTTGGTCACAATTTGCTTGGCGGTGTGTTCTCAGTTTTAATTAAAGCTTATTTTTCACTTGCATAAGCACTATGAATTGCATTCCATTAACATTAGTCTTTTCTACTGCACAGAATGTCTTTATACATGCTGGTGTTTTCTAACTTTTGCATCTTATTTATGGGACTCAGACGCCAACTAGTTCCGATTGGATACTTACTTTTTTTTAAATGAGTCTTGTTTTGTATTTGCCAAGTTCAAAAAGAAAAATTGTAACATTTGATAGTTGTGTCTGAGCACCATATTTACCCCACCAACTGTATTTTCTTACATGCCAGGCACTGGTAGAACTCCCACAGTTATGCTGTCACTAGGTTTCCTGTTATCTAAAATGGACAGGCAATAAATCACAATGAAACAAGTTAACACCTCAAAGGTTATTTGAGCACCTCAATAATTTCACTCCCTTTCCCAATAATTTAATTCATTCCAAATTTCCCAGTGGTGGCTATCTGTACATGGACTTAGTCCTGTGGCATGTCTTTCAATGACACACAAAAAAAAAAAAAAATTGGCAAAAAGATTTGGCAGTTCATAGTATGGCTCCCAAAAAAATAATAATCTTAAAGCTTCTTTGAGTCAGCAAAGTGGCTTGTGAGACAACAAGACCAGCAGTAAGAGAATACTTTTTAGTAGGGGATATATCTATAATAGGAAGGGATATTATATATATATGTCTATACCCTTTTTGCTGTTCCTGCTTAAACACTAAGCTTTATATGTTTAAATCCGAAATTATCAGGGTACTTTAAGGAAGGCAATGGCCAAAACACATTTGTACAACCAGGAAACACAACCTCCTTAATACAGCCTCCGAGTGTTGCAAAGTTTCCTTTATGAATTAATTGTTTTTTGCTTAATGCACCTCAGTCACTCAACTGGCTGTGCCAGTTTTAGTTGTTTTCTGTAAGTGGTTATGATAGAGATAAAGCAGCCAGGTAAATCGTTATGATGGAGGAGGTCTTCCACTATTGTAAAATGGTAAAGAATTCAGGACAGCTGTTACAGGGCAGGACACCAGGTCATTGATGTCAGACAGACACCAGATCCGGAAGAGCTGTCACTTATAAGTGCACAGTGACCTTTGCTTTGGTATTCTGCACAGTGGAAATAACGGCTTCACGGAGACTGACAATGCTCCCGTTCGGTGGCCAGACTAACAGCCTCCTCAGCATGGGTGCCAGAGCCTGCCTTGTGACTGCAAGAAGTGGTATTTTCCCTTTATGGTGCCAGGTACTATCTTATCTAGGTGCTCAGCCTTAAAACCCATAATACTCTGACTGAGAACGTGACGAGAGCACATATGTAGAAGCAAAACCTCAGGCTATAAAAGATTTTGTCTATATTCAGGCCACACAGTTAAAAGGACACTAAGATGTTCAAGTGTTTAATTTCTCTCTGCCTTAGAATGTGTTAATCCTGTGTTAAAGTGCCATTGTAATGCATCTGCGTTATAGGATGGAGCCTGTTCTGATGCAGTGAATATCCTGACTCTTTTATGTCCTATTCACACAATGCACAAACGCTATTGAATACCTCAATATCTGAGAACACCAGGAGACCTCAAGTCTCACCTGAAGCCAATTTAATCTCTTCCATTGTTTTGATTAGGTTTTGTTGTTGCTTTCACATAATTTACCACAGGAAGAAAGACCACTGGTGCTTAATTATGGCTATAAACCTGAGCTGTAAAAAGGAAGGATGAATCCCACTCGTAGTGATAAGATGAGGTAATCACAGTTTCCAAGAAGCTTTGATGGACAGCCTGAATCTTTAACTGCATCTGACTGCAAAATATATTAAATATATCCCTTATTCAGATTCTTCTTTAAAAAAAAAAAAAAAAAAGCAACCCACTATAACAAAATATGCATTGGATTTTTACCTTGTAGGTTTAATTTGTTCCTCACAGGTATGTTCATAGGGCTACTGAAAACCATATTCAGAGTGTTGTTATGCATCTCAGGTAGTTTTTGTTACAGTTTTTAACAAAGAACAGGTTGCATTTTGCAGTGATCCCGTGGTCAGAAATAGTAGCTTCTGGATGGTGTAATAAATGTTTTAAGCAAAAGCAATGGCTGGGATCGACGGAAAACATCAGGAGGTGTTCCAGCAATAGAAGTTTATTTTTCCCTGAGGTCATTCCCTGATTATCCATTCTTGTTTATTTTGAGGAAAGGCAAACCTCAAGTGTAATCCTTTATAGTACTCTACATGCATTACACTTTAAACAGGCGACTGAAGTAAAGAGGTACTTTTTAAACATGAAAAATACTGTTTATACTACAACTCATAATAACAGAAATAACATGGCTTTGTACTTTCAAGAAATGTTTCACTTTTCTGATATTAGTCATGAAAATAGGATATTGCTGTGGGATTTCCTATCTGAGAATAGGGGCAAACACCGTTCAGCCGTCACTGCAGTTACAAGTTACATGTGCACTGTTTATTTGGAAGCATGAAAGCAACACAAATCAGAAAATAGCAATGAAAGGCATACAAAATAACACTGTTTTTCACAAAGAAAAGAACAAGGAAACAAATTGAAAATGCCAGTATTCAAGTCATTCATTAGATGCAGCCTTTTAAACGTTCTGGTTGGGTGACGGACAGAATAGAACAGCACTTGGTACACCTGTTCCAGCCATTCCAATCTAATAAGGCATGACAAGCTATTATGTGCATCTTATAAAGGCCCATTTGATTTGATCCTACAACAGCTATTGAAAAGAAAAGCTCATTACGGTTTTAGTGAACCATTCAGCAAGTCTGTACTTAGCCGGAAGAGCACTTAACATGAGAACATGGGGTTTCCTAACATGATTTCTGCAAATATTAATATTACGCAGTGTTTAATGTCTGATGGACAGGGAGTGAAAATAGGTTTCAAAGGCCGTGCATTATCATCTACTGTTCCAAATCTTCCAGGAACTGTGACCATAATCTGGGAACTTGTGGCTTCTGTCAAATAAATATCCTGGTCTTGAATGAAAAGGAGGTAAATGTATATTACAACCTGTCTGTGTCTCAGAGATGAAACTTGGATTATGCAGTGCTTGAGCTCAGGGGAGCTGTGAGAAGCATAGATAAATGGTGTTCTTAACTTGAAGATACGTAGGCTATTAGGCCATTATTACAGGGCCGTCAGGAATCAGAATGAGATCTGTGTCCAACCCATTCAGGGCCTGCTGTGTTCTAACTAACCAGGTATGCTATGTTAGCTGGGTATAAACACCTGATACAGTGAAGATTAAAATGAAGAGTCTCAGACACAGAACTGGGCCAGAGTCACAGTATGAGCAAACAGCCCTTTGATTGTGTGTCAACAGCAGGCCTCAAACTTTCTCTAGAGCAGTAGATTTGCAATGCAGTTATTAGTGGACAGAAGCTCAATCCCTGGGATTCAGGCAACTGCTGGGCTGATTTACACAGTAACTCACACTGTTATTTGAAGGCTGGGTATGCCAGTTATTAAAAGGGTGGAGCAATGACAGTGGACTTTGAGACCAACAGCCAAAAGTAAGAATCTTTTTATATTTTGTTCAGGAAAATAACTCCATACTGTGCATCTTACAGAGATAGTATAGTCAAAACTAGAACATAGGAAGAGTGCTTTTGGTTTCCCTGAATCCTAAATCACTTATACTGTTGGCAAACTTAACTAAAAAATTAATTTCCATACTCAGAGCTCCACTCTGGAATACATTTATACTGCTTTTCCCTTTTTAATTTAAATTAAATATAACTTTTTAATTGTTTATTTTTAAAATGTTAAGAAAATGCTGGAATTGTTCATTTTGTTTGTCTGCTCTGCTGTCACCGATGATGAGACTGACACTTGTCTAGAATAATAACCTTTCTTGGCATTGCTCCAGGTTAAAGGTTATTTTTTTAAAGAAAAACTAAAAGAAAAACACAAAGGTGAGGTTCTGTGTAAATCTTTTAATAATACAGCTCAAAAAGTGGATGTTTATTCAACTTTATACCCGTTAAAACCAAGGCAATTTGTCTGGTATTACTATAATTTCTATTTTCCAGGGAAGAGTGGTGTCATTGGATATGATTCAGGTGTAGAGAAGCTAAGCGTTTATAACTGCGAATCAGTGTGAGACAGCAAAAGGTATCATTCAGTCCAATGAGACACAGTGTGTCCAGACCTTCATTAAAAAGCCATCTAAAAACACGTTTAGCAGTCTAAAGATGCCATAGTCAAAAATAGCTCACTTACCAGTGTATGTCCACTTTACACCTGAAACACAAAAATAACAAAATATGAGTCAGTCTGAAGCACTTAGAATGTACCTTTGAGATGAGAAGTGTGGGTAGGTGTTTAGGTAATGTGTATTTTTGCATGTATTCTTTGCACCTTTAATATTATTTTTTTTTCTGTCTTTCAGTACTCTGGAGCACATCCTTGCTCAGTGACAGATGTTTGTCATGTGACATGTTTGTCACAGCACAATTCTGGAATATGATAACTCCTGCACACTTGGTGTCAAATTCAAGTGAAAAGCTGAAGTTACTCTATTTAATACTACCTTTGAAAGTGGAGAAACTGGTAAACATAGACACAGGATGTAATTTGTCAGACACTAATACGCTTTCTGGTAATTCACGCTATAAGCCGAGAGTGAGACGAATATTTGATGAAGCGACAGCCGTGTGGAACACCCCAGCAGAGCAAACACAAGGCTGTGAGAAAAACACTGTGGTACCAACAGCATGTTTCACAAGCTGGACTTAAGGGAAGAAAA
Source organism: Amia ocellicauda (assembly GCF_036373705.1). Classification (NCBI taxonomy): domain Eukaryota; kingdom Metazoa; phylum Chordata; class Actinopteri; order Amiiformes; family Amiidae; genus Amia; species Amia ocellicauda. Next base: position 29,303,171 of record NC_089853.1, read on the forward strand.
TAGACACTGTGCAAAGAGTAAACCAGGCACTGGCTCAGATTAAATCAAAACTTCCATCCACCAACCAGTAGCAAATTCCACATTTGTCACTGATGCCTAGACCAAATCAAAGGCTTGACCCAAGTATCGTGAATTACAAACTTGGACCCAGTCGTGTTTATGTTTATTGTCAGAGGGCACTTACTACTACTTATTAATATAAATGCAATAGGGTACAATTTTATAATTTGCAATAAACAGGTTGACTCGGTCTAGGTCTGTGTAACAAGTCTGCTGTTGAGGATCAGAAGCAAGAAATAATTTATGTTGCCATATAGGCGTAACAGTTTCACAAGCTCTACTCTTTTCTAGCTTTATTGCTTTCAGTTGTTGTAAGTTCTCTTACTGGAGCTCAGCAGAATCCCTAAGCACATCCCTTCAGCTTCAAGCGGGAGACATCTGAAAGCTTTTTGAAGCTCAACGATCCTGATATGTCCCCTGATTTTCTGTTCAGACTTAAGGAGCTCCCTGCTAGCTGACTCGACCTACTACAAGCCTTCCTTTACTTGGAGCCAGAGAGGAGTTCCTGCCCTGCCAACGTGATGAGTAATCAAAGACAGGACTCCCCAGAAATAATTAAAGAAACGGAAAACAAGCCAGAAGCAGACTTAACCAATTGAAGACGGACATTGTGTATTTTCACAACAGGGTACTTTCAACAAAGTAATTTGTACCATGCAGAGCCTTTAAACGAGCTCACTTGGCTAACATTTCATTGATCCAACCACCCTAGCAAGATTTGAGTGAGTGAGTGAGTGAGGCTTGTATTTATACATAAACATATATATATATACATATATATATATACATACATATGTATATATATACATACATATATATACACATATATATATATATATATATATATATATATATATATATATATACACATACATATATATATATATATATATGCATTCTATAGGCTTCTGTGTGGAAATCCAAATAGCAGGATAGAAGAGGTTAATCAGATGACTTCTAACTGTCCAATATGTGGTGCAAATATTGTAGGCTGACAGGCCAAGATTATAATAAATCTGTGGGAGTATCAGAACCATTTAAAATGTAATAAATGTAGAAGATACCAAAAGGTCAGTGCCTGGAGTTACGTTTATATAAATATTCTCGTATGTGTAGGGTATTGACTTAAGGTTTCCTTAGTGAAACACCACCAAATGTATTAGCATCTGTGTGTAGCGTTCTTTGCCCACTGCATGGTTTTCACTTGGATTATTTTGATTCAGGTGATCACTCTGCACCTTTATATTTGTGTTCTCTCCCTCCAGTCCCTGTGCAGTGCAAAGCAGAGCAATTGGAGAATTTAAATGTAGACTATTTAAAGCTCCTGCCAGTGATGTGGTGGCTACTCCTGGAACTGTGCAGGTGAGAGGATACACAGAGCCCAGACAATGGGGGGAAGTGAATGGGAAAAATAAGGATGTGTTGAATCCTCACTGGCTTCTCTCACCTGCACCACCATTTGGTCGTTTGTTTGTGTCTGTGACTTTGTATGATTTTATGTGTTTTAACGATTTTAATACTTTTCATTTTAGTTGTTTTTAAAGAACAGTAAACCAATTGAAATTGAAGTGAATACTAACTGAAACTTAACTTTCAAAATAGAGGCTACTTCCTATGCTATTAAATACAAATTAAAGGGATTGTTTGTTTATTTTTATTTTTTAATAAAAATAAATTCATACAAGTAAGTTCACCGAGAAACCCATTTATACGGCTGAAATCATAAACACTTTAGTATTCCTGCATTAGCATGCAGTTCTTTCACTTTGATAAATGTGGTATTGAAAATGCGCCCCATCTGTTTCCATGGCTACTATAGCAATGCTAATCTGAACGGATGTCTGCTAGATTTTGTGAAAACACCAGCATTGAAATGAACAATTCTGTCCCGCAGTTAAGGCTCTTAAAACATGTAAAACTTATTATAGTTGTTGTTTCTTCCTAAATAAACTAGGAATTACATATTTTTGTTGTAACACAACACTTCAGGTATTTAAAAAAAAAACTGAAGCAATATGTAAAACAGCTATAGTTTATATCATATCTCACTCATTGTGAATGTAATTGTAATTGTTTGTTGTTGTTGTTGTCTGTTTAAACAATAATGAATACCAAAAAGAATTGCATTGTATATCTTCCACTCAAAACTGCAGTCCTGTGACTTTGCGCCGCTGATGTGACAAAGGTAACTATAAAGCGATACAAAGTCTCAATATTACAAACGAGCGCAAGTACAATGTTGGATACTTTCAAACTAACCCTTCAAATGGACATTTATGGAATCGTGTGGCAGCACGAAATGATTGATATACAGCAATTCAACTTTTAGCTAAATTATGCAGCAGTATAGTCTTATATAGTAGAAGTAATAGTTGTAGTACAGGTACTAGTATGTAGTAATGACTTAATGCATTAACTATAATCTTACATAATTGTTCAAGATTTCCAAGTACAGCCGAGTAAGGTTAGAACACTTCTTGTCTTTCTTAATTTAAAAACGCAAAGAAACACGTATGCATTGCAATTTCCCATACTTTTTTGAACTTGAACACATCCTTACTATTACATAAGAATAATCGCTAATAGTTTCCTGTAGTAAGAAAACAATATTTGTATGCAGTGTATACTTTTTACACACATCAAAAGCTTATTTGTCTAAAACAAATATCAAAACAAATGTTAAAATAAAATATACATAAAATATACACACACAATAACAAAATACAAAATAACCCTAACAAAGCAAAGCACTGCACTAGTGAAATGTCCATAATTGAATGTTATTCATAGTGTTCATTGTATTCCCAGCATCAACATTTATAAAATAAATAAATACAAATATTTTTACCATGAGCAGCTGAAAGATGGAATTCGGTCAAAAGGATGCAGATGAATACAGCTAGCTGGTGCTGGAAATGCATTGTCCCCCTCTCTTCTTGAACGCAAGTCACCGTTTCATAAAGGGCTGAAGTAGGCAATCCCAAATTGCACCTTCCCATCCCGGCTTTTATACCAGTACTCAGTGACGTCAGAGCAAAACAAACCTGCCCCCGACTGCCTCAACAAGTTTCACTAAAGTGCCATTGCGCTCCTAATGCACACATACCGCTAAATTGCTGTACTTTGCGCAACCCATGTGCGCATCAAGTGCTAAAGAAAGTTACCAGAAAATTACTCAGTGCTCCTTATACTGAAAAGGCCTCTTATCCCCTTTCTTCGTAATGCGCCTCTTCCTCTTCTGCATTTCAAATAAGTGAGTTTGTTTGCTGAGTCTTTTCTCGAGAAACTTGCAAAAGGAAAGTAGTAGGTGTCAATTTTGCCATCTCTTACAGTTCACCATTCATGGAGCTTTTGAATATAAATGATGCCAAATGATGTGACAGAGGTTTTGGGCGTGGGGTGTTCAAGTGGAAATTGTGGATATTGTCCATTATTACAATAATGTGCTTTGCAACACATTGATGACAATCACTTTAGATACACTATCACGATCCTCACTCAGTGGGATATTTGGAAGCCTAGATTAGAAACAAATGATTTCTAAAGCCTTGCAGGAAGTTTAGCTCAGTGTCTTTTTCATTTATATGTGGTATCCTGGTGAATGATCTAAACCAGGTGCCGCTAAAAGGAAAGGAAGACTTGCATTGTGTTGTTGATCACTGTTTGTTTGATTTCCAATGACAAAGTGTCTTAAGGGTGGCAACTGAGATCAAGTAGAATTTATGTATTGTGTTTAAACTTTTCTTCTATTATTTTCTTTAAATTATTTATAGCCTATTGTTAATGGTTTCATGTTGTTAATTCCATTTTTGTCTATAAAGCAATCATTAGTTTGTATTTACTGTTGTCTGTGGGCTATTTTAATTATTCGTTTCTTGGAGTGGTATACTATTGTCTTTAATGTATTCCATCAGCTAAAGCATTATCAAGATTGTTGTTTTTTGTAATACACTTATTACTTCTTCGTTGGTGCATCCTGCAAGTTTCCTAAAATGTTTTGAAATGTGTATTTTTGTGCTAATCTGAACCATTTTCAAAAACATATTGTAACATTAGATCTAGGTGTACACTATCAGTGTGTGATTACTCTAAAACCCACTCCTGAAGATTTTAAAGTACAGTTGGTAGAGTGCAAGTAGTACTTCAATAGAGCACAATACATTTCAATAATAATATTAAATGCACTCAAAATAGTACAGTAGCAATAGTACCCATGCAGAGGTGTCAGTGCTTAAAGATCATAAACACTCCCAAATTGTCAGGAAATCTGTGGTAACTCCTTATTTGACAGTTCCAATGGAACAGTCATTCACAATATGCTTAAGAGCTAGGAAACAGTTGGTTTCACAAACATAAACACACTCAGGTTGTTATTTTCACCTGATAATGGATGTTTTCAAGTTCATAATTTGCTACTTCTTGGTTGTTACTATAGACAGACAGATCAAACCTATTGTTCAATTCTTTAGATTACTATATCCTTGCCTTTTAAAACTGCTTTACTGTAACCCCTCAGTTAAGGGTTAAAAACCTGAACTGAAGTATCGGGGTCCCACAATTTTAGCCCAGAGGCAACATTCATCATCTCTCACAGCCCATTACAAACAGGGTGCAGGAGCCCTGAATGCAGTTTGCTGTTATTTCTCCTGTAATGTTGTCAATTTTAGATTGGATGTTTTGGGCTGTGAGTTCCATTCAGGTGGAAAACACAGCCTGTGTAGAATATTTGTATTTGACAACGATATAAACAGTAATCTCGAAACTAAGCTGGCAAGGTTCTGTATCGTACTATATTGTTTTAAGAAACCACACCGTGTAATTCACCTGGGATTTGGCCTTGTTTAGATATTGTTCTGGAGGAAAAACAAGGTTCTTGCTCCAGAGCTTGTATCTCTCTTGATGTGGTGTATTTTTTTAGTTATTTTTACATCAACCATGTCAAGAACAGCACTACCTCCTTTTGTTTCGATACATTTACCCTAATTTGTCTATATTGAGTTTCCCTTTTTTTATCTCCACAAATGTGTGTATCTGCAATGTTGCAACTGAAACTCCTGTTCCTGTTTCAAATGAAATTAATTTGCAATCGATTTATATGACACTTTAATCCAAACACAACTGGAACTGTAAAAAACAGTACAGTACATATAGTAATGATATTGATAAGACTCAGATTTCATTAACAATCGATAGATATATTAATTTATTTCTATAAATAAATAAATAAATGTCTCTGGACTTGTGAAGCAAGGTGGTGTTCACTGTATCTTCCTTTTTAATGTCTGCTTATAACTTACTTTCATTAAGCCATATCATAAGCAAGGAAAGTAGAGGAAAGTTTTTGTCATATATTGATATTGGGGTGACTAAGTAGTAATATATTGGTTAGAGGAGAACTTCATCAAAATGAGTTCCAGTGAACTAGCCTTGACAGACATGAGGTTATGGCATTTGAAATGCTCATATATAGCACCTAGATAAGAATGCCCTGAGCTGTGAGTCTTACAGATTTACACACTGAACGATAAAATATATGTGCTACTAAATAGTTTATATTCACTATTATATTCACTGTTTGAAAAGAGGAATTTAAAGGTTTGTGCAAAACTGTTTTGCCTTTTTAAGAGGAAATATCCCGCTGTGCTGTTGGAGGTCCTCAATGATCTGCTCCATTTGGGGTTACTCTATGTTTAATATAAAGCATACTAAAAGTGGCTTGTGCTTTAAAAACTGAAATAATTACTGGTGTTAATTATAGTAATAACAATGATGATGAAGATAATATGGATGTGTTTTATACTTTGGTCTGAAATCCACAGCACACACTGTGTTTACTGGCTCCCCCAGCTGTTCCAACGCAACAGTTGCAAGTAAATCAGGAGTAATTTTATTTTGATAGGCAAGGCTGCTTTTATTTAATTTGTCTTTATGAACATGTGTTTCATGTGTTAATTGTTATTGTCATCTATCAAAGGATGAGGGGCCTATGTGGTTACCATAGTATAGCTAGTTTGCTGATGCTTTTGTTCTTAATAATAATAATAATAATAATAATAATAATAATAATAATAATAATAATAATAATAATTTATCTATAGCTAGATAGCTTGGTGTAAGTAATAGTTTACTTTTACCTCAGCGGACACAGACACTACAGAGACTGTAAAACATGAATTAGTTTCTGCCAATTGTTTCTTGTAACTTGGCTTATGGGTTTGATATCTCCACTTTAGATGGCTGAACAGTTTTGTAATGCATTTGTTCATGCTGACAACATTTTTTGTATAGAGATATTACATTAGCATTCTATTGATATTTATTTAGCATTTAGCTGAATGTTAATACATTATCAATCAAATATCTATACAATATTCAATTGGGCCACGTAATCTAAAGCGTTACCATTATATTATTAATATTAATTAATTATGTATTTTTGGATGTATGTATTAATAGTTGCCCTGCTTTTTCCTGGGGTAGGTTTCTGCAACTGTATTGTGATTATAAATATGTCAGTGTCATACTATCACTCAAATAAATCAGTTAAGGGAACATATGACATATCAAAGAAGACCTGTATGAACTGAAGCTTTCACTGTTCAACAATGTGTGTTTGTTTTTTATTTCATTTTTAAACCATCCTGAAAATATACATAACAGTTATCCTCAAAATACATGCTCATACCCAGTTACAGCTTCCCCAAACAATTTAAGGGATAGACCAAATCAAATCTTTGACATACCAAATCATAACATTTTGCTTTGCAATTGGCAGGTAGGTCAAAGGTTTGATTTGTTCTACCCTTAGGAAAACAGGGATTAATTATTCCATAGGCTGTTTGTTTAACGCAAAAACAAAATATAACTGGCTGGCATAGGCAATACATGTCTCGTTCATTTTTGTTTTGCAGATCTTGATTTATCAAATATTAAATATTGTCAGAGGAGACACAAGGCTGGTCTAATTCAACAGACAACAGTCAAAGCAGCTGAAATAAAAATTGTTTTGTATCTCAGTACTGGTATGCTTTGAATAATTGTACATTTAGAAAATGTATACTTTAATGTCTGGTTATATATATATTATATGGTTATATATTTATTTTTTGATAATTTTAAGACAGGACACAGCAGGACACAAATATCACACTTGTTAATAGTGAGTGGTAGCGTTCATTGTCATAATCTACAGCATCTGCCCATCCTTACATTTTATGACACTGCTTGGAAATTATTAATCCAAATTTGTATGACTCCTCAACTGACAAATGGGTTCAGCTGGATAATCAATGTAAAGTACAAAGGTTACTGTCCATCATTTATAACAAAGCACTCATAGACAGAGTTTCTTTTCCAGCCATCAGATCACACTACCACAATGAGGAGATTGCTTGCTGTTTTCTTGGTGGCTTTAATCGTGTCTACTGTACCAGTAAAGTACCAGGTGAGTTCATTCATTTTAAACTGATAGTTGGGAGATTAAAGAGCAGCCCTGGTTAGGTTTGAGATCAAAGGAATCATTTAAATAGTTTGACTAAGTATCACCATTCCTTTGTCTGGGAGGCCACTCCCTTCTTCTCCAGCTCCTCGTCTGTATAAGGCAGTTATAACATTAAAAAGTTCAGTGCATGTGCGAAGGAAAATAGCCTTTACTAATACTCCTGTCTTAAAATATGTAATGTTTGAGTTTTTATAAATAATTCAGATAAAAAGTGTGTAATACTGAATAATCTCCATTTCCATTTATTAAACACCTGTATGGTTATGTTAAAGAATAATGATGAGACCTGTTAAGAGATGTGTTATATTTTGTAGCTTTTCTATTGCTTATCAAGAACATTGTATCTCTAGCTTTTTATTATTATTATTATTATTATTATTTTAAACATGCCTTCCGCTGCATAGGATTTTTAACCTATTGTGGAAAAGATATCCCGGATGCTAACTTATTGTGCAATCACTTTGAATAGCAAAATGTGTGTTATTCATGAACAATACTCGTATTGTGAATACTACTTGAATAAAGTTCTAAAAGTGTTTCTGTATAGAATAGTTTATTCCAGATGAACCCAACTTCAGAAGTTAGAATGTTTCATTGATCATGACAGGCTAAATGTGGGAACTAAAATATTGTGAAGACCAAATGACAGTTTTGTGATCACATGTGGAGCCATCATCTGTACTATTGCTCAGAGCAGACTGTCAGACATATGACATTGTCCTCAATCTGCTTAATGTGAACTCATAAAGAGTCCTGAAACCAGGAAGTGCAGGGGAATAGAAATTACAAAGACACAGACTTCCCAGAATCGTTTCTGCATCTGCATCTGCGATGAATAAATTGATAGATAGATAGTTCTGGTAGCAGGGTTCAGTAGTGTTTAAGGCTTTGGATTTCTGAGTGGAGGGTTGTGGATTCAATCCCAGGTGGGGGACATTGCTATCCTACCTTTGAGTGAGGTACTTCACGTAGATTGCTGCATTAAAAAAATGCTGTATAAATGGGTAACTATGTACAAAAAATGTGATATACACTCACCTAAAGGATTATTAGGAACACCTGTTCAATTTCTCATTAATGCAATTATCTAACCAACCAATCACATGGCAGTTGCTTCAATGCATTTAGGGGTGTGGTCCTGGTCAAGACAATCTCCTGAACTCCAAACTGAATGTCTGAATGGGAAAGAAAGGTGATTTAAGCAATTTTGAGCGTGGCATGGTTGTTGGTGCCAGACGGGCCGGTCTGAGTATTTCACAATCTGCTCAGTTACTGGGATTTTCACGCACAACCATTTCTAGGGTTTACAAAGAATGGTGTGAAAAGGGAAAAACATCCAGTATGCGGCAGTCCTGTGGGCGAAAATGCCTTGTTGATGCTAGAGGTCAGAGGAGAATGGGCCGACTGATTCAAGCTGATAGAAGAGCAACTTTGACTGAAATAACCACTCGTTACAACCGAGGTATGCAGCAAAGCATTTGTGAAGCCACAACACGTACAACCTTGAGGCGGATGGGCTACAACAGCAGAAGACCCCACCGGGTACCACTCATCTCCACTACAAATAGGAAAAAGAGGCTACAATTTGCACAAGCTCACCAAAATTGGACAGTTGAAGACTGGAAAAATGTTGCCTGGTCTGATGAGTCTTGATTTCTGTTGAGACATTCAGATGGTAGAGTCAGAATTTGGCATAAACAGAATGAGAACATGGATCCATCATGCCTTGTTACCACTGTGCAGGCTGGTGGTGGTGGTGTAATGGTGTGGGGGATGTTTTCTTGGCACACTTTAGGCCCCTTAGTGCCAATTGGGCATCGTTTAAATGCCACGGCCTACCTGAGCATTGTTTCTGACCATGTCCATCGCTTTATGACCACCATGTACCCATCCTCTGATGGCTACTTCCAGCAGGATAATGCACCATGTCACAAAGGTCGAATCATTTCAAATTGGTTTCTTGAACATGACAATGAGTTCACTGTACTAAACTGGCCCCCACAGTCACCAGATCTCAATCCAATAGAGCATCTTTGGGATGTGGTGGAACGGGAGCTTCGTGCCCTGGATGTGCATCCCACAAATCTCCATCAACTGCAAGATGCTATCCTATCAATATGGGCCAACATTTCTAAAGAATGCTTTCAGCACCTTGTTGAATCAATGCCACGTAGAATTAAGGCAGTTCTGAAGGCGAAAGGGGGTCAAACACAGTATTAGTATGGTGTTCCTAATAATCCTTTAGGTGAGTGTATTTTAACAGTTGACTAAGAAATATAATAATTGACCAATTATGTTTTAAAAGAATCATGGAGGAACAGAAGTTAACATGTATTGATTTCTATTATACAAAACTGCAGTATTTCTTGAAAGTCCAGGGACAGTGAAAAGCAGTGGTGCACATTTTATTTGGACAGTGGTCCTTACAAACAATTAGATAGTTTGCCACCTCTGTAAGCCTGAGCTTTGAATGTAGCTCTGTGTTGGTACTTTGTACAAAGGTCATTATTTGAAACTTTATGATGTCCATATTTCTGTTACAACCATGCTGATTCAGGATGACTTGATTAGTTTACCATATCAAATTCCACCCATTATGTATGTATTATTGTTAATTCATTTTCTCAGATCATCAGCAATTTATTTCCTTAATGGATAAATATAGAGGCCTTTCTCATTTGAATAACTAGTAAGTACATACAGTACCTTTGTAAATATACTTTAAACTTAATATCCTGGAAATACATACACATCTGCAATATCATATAGTATTGTAAATATTGTTCATGGGTTGGTGGTTTGTCAATTTATGCTGATTTGTAGTGAGAGAGTTTATAACACTGGCCATTTCTTTATAGTCTTGAAATGTTAGAGAGATACATTTTCATATAATGCTGAAAGTGAATGATCATTTTTTGTCATTAGTTCTGGTCTTGTAGTACAGGAGACATGACTGTTTTTCTAAGGCATTGGTGGAAGGTTAGAAATGTAAGAACATATTTTGCGTGTCATTTTCAAAACTTGATTTAAAAAAGAAAGTTCGTAATTTGAATTTGTTACAGCTTTTGCCTGTAGTCAGTGAATATAATTAATCTAACTTCAACAAGGTATGGTGTAAAAGAAAGATTTTTCCGAAGCCATTCCTTTGATCACAGAGCTTTAGAAGTAGCTATGAAGCAGCGTAAAGTGAATGGATTTCTGGGAGGAATGACTATAACTTGGAACTTAGTGGCTTTAGCTTAGTATTCAGAAGCCAAATACGCCTACAGAATGTTGTATGAAAATGTTATAAAAGTGTCGCTGGCTGAAGAATTGCAGGACATGTGCTCTTGGTATGGTGTGTATGTATAAATGTCCCAGTTGCACTAAACATTGCACAATCATTGTATCACACATGCTATTTAACATCAGTATTTGGGTATGACTTATTTTGAAGACTAACCAGACAGAGTATGTTCTCATTAAGATTTTGTCCCCAATTATTTTCTAATCAATAAATATAAGACCCAATACTTAGTGACAGGGGAGACACAAGAAGCTTCTGTCCAGAAGTGAGGTGTTTGGAATATGCGACTGGCTTGTGGGTCAGAGATTTCATCCGGGCTTTAGACAGTGGGGTTTATTATTAATTGCTAGCAAAAAAAAATAAAAAAAAATATGCAGTATAGTTTTATGTGAAACAAACAAACAAAAAACATGGACATTCTACAGGAATCTGTAAATGTAATTTTCAAAATGTTCTGTATAAAATGTCAAACATAATGTACATTGTAGATGATGTTTTGGTCTTTTATTTAAAAGGATATCTAAATAGCTGGTTGCTGTGGAAATCCAAGATGCAAACACTTAATTTACTCTCTACAGAACAGCTTATTCCCCTTCAGGTTTAGTGAAGGATAGGATCTGTTTCCCCAGACTGAAGGAGGCAAAAATAAGTCTGCAGACAACAGTAAACATTCATGTTTATGAGATTTTCAGCAGACAGCTGAATTTTCTTTTCACCAGTGGCAGAGGTGTTAGTCACCTTCACTTGACTTGCTTCTTTGGGGGATATTTTAAGGTTGTCTGTTTCTTGTGGGCAGAAGTTGCACTACATGGTGTTTAGACAGAGCCCAGCAAACCACAAGATGGTCAAACCACGCAGCTATGCCAGCCAGCATCCTGGGGCCAGGGCAGCACCAGTCACAACAACAAAGTTAACAGGCTTCTATTTCAATCTGTCAGTGCAAACAGCAACATTTCTCTAACCCACCTGGCTGGGTAATGAATGAAAAGTGTGAAGCCAGGTAATATTAAAGCAAACAAAGCAAATATCCTAAAAGCTCACTCTTGGCTCTTGAAATGGTATTCTAGGGTCATTGGTCATTGAGGATTTTAAATTACTGATAAAACCTAAAGGGTTGTGTTTTTCCACTGCCGGGAATGGGTATTATTACTCTGGATAATATACTTTAATTGATCAACCACACCCTCATGCCTTCAGCTTTGCACAAGATTGTAAAAAGTTAGCTCTGTTAGCTCTGTTGGTTTTGTTTGCGGAGTACATTGGGCAAGCAGTTTCGAGCAGATTGTCAGCCAGACATCTGACATTGTGCTCATTCTCCTTAATTTTAATCATGAGTCCCAAAATCAGGAAGTGCAGGAGAATACAAATGCCAAAAACACAAACTTCCCAGAATCGTTTAAGCAGCTGCTATGAATAGATAGATGTGTGGGGTAGTGTTTTGGGCTGTGGACTGGTGAGTGGAGGGTTGTGGATTCAGTCCCAGATGGGGGACACTGGTGTTGTACCCTTGAGCAAGGGACTGTACCTAGGTTGCTCTATTTAAAAAAAAAAAAAAAAAACATAAATGCTGTTAAGAAATACAATAGTAGCTACTGGTCCAGGGTTGGCTGTCAGTTTATGTTGATTCTTTGTAAGGAGACTGCATAATAACTTTTCTATTTCGTAATTATTCCTGTAAGGAAAACATACTTTTTGTTAATTAGTTATGTTTTAAAACAATCACAGATAAACATAACTCAACATTTATTGATTCCAGGATATAGATATTACATATAGAGTAACAATTGCAATAGGCTGCAAAAGTGCCACCAGTGGTAAAAATAACCTGTTTACCTGAAACTGCTGGGCAATCATGTGAACACACCCTCTCTACAGGGGAGCGTCAGAGAGTATATGGAGGTCTTGAAGATCTCTTTTTGTGTATGGGGACACAACATGTTTATAGAGGCGAGTCTGCATCTCAAATTATCATATGCTTTCATTCTAATACCCTGCCCATTATGAGGCTGCTTTACATGACAAGATTACCTAGGGTACACCCTATTCAGCCTTAAATCACTGAGCATTAAGTCCAGCCATCAGGCCACAGACAATCACACCCTATTGTAATCACAGTCTTCCAAGATCTGTCTCGAACATTTATGTTTTAGTTCTTCTATTACTAGAATGGGTTGTTAATAGGAAAACATTCTCAACCACAATGAACAGGGTTGTAACAGATTTTCTTATACCAGAAATCTGTATAGAAATATTACTCAGTTTCCTTACATTCCCTTGAAATGTTTGTTGAAAATGTGTGTTATTGGTAACAAGTTGTGATAAAATATGCTAAAAGCAAATTATAATTTCTTACTATCTGGTCTGGTCTTTGGGATCAAAAGAAAACTGTGTCTGTAAATGTTCAATATTTCTATACTGATTATAGTCCAGCCATACAGAACAGGCATTGCCTTGTGTATTGTAACTAGTACTGTCCATGTCTCAGAGCCATGCATGATTGGTTCAATAGCATTATATCAACTTAATTATGCTGATCAGCATAGCGTTCATGTCTGGTTAATGGCTTAATCTCTGGACAGACCAATAATACCAAATTCTCAGGAATCTGCTATGAGAGCTGGACTAAGAAACACTGCTTTGCTCTGTTACCTCATTGCCCTCATACATAGAAGATAGAACAGACTAAATTTAGACAAGGATCTTAGTCTGTTTCTTCACTTCACTTTTCAATGTTTAGAACAATGTTTCTGTTTTCAAATAAACTCCTTTTCTCATTTGGATTTGCTACAGATGATTGTGACACATCAAGTTGTTTTTTGTTTTTGTTTTTTAACAACACATCTGTATTAAGTAATTCAATAGTTGTGTTTTGTAATATTCACTTGTTAATCATAAGAAAGACCAAAGATATTAGCAGTGTCATCCCAAAAGATTACACCAATTAGGTCAATTTAACAAGCCCTGCAGGTCACAGAGTAGACTGAACTGAACTGACTTTTTATTATACCAAGAGTACCTTATGGAATGAGTCATAGGACCTTTTTTTAATATAGCATTTATTGCTGTCTTGTTTCTTATCTACTACAGCGAAGTTTCATTAACTTTCATTTATCTGAAAGCACTGAGCTGTGTGATTCACAGAGTAAGTAAATGACGATGAGTTTTCAATATGTAGAGCATCATAATTTTTACAACGGCCATAAAATATAGGAGTTGTCATTGCATTACTGAACCGAAACACACCCACTTCTTGTGATTATAAAGCAATTTAGTTTTTCTCTTTACATTAAAGTTAGGTTTGATAAATCAGGCTTTCATTCTTTTGAATGGTCCTGTTCTTTTAAATGGTTATGTATTCTCGTGTGATCTCAACATGTACAGTCTACACTGAAAATATAAAAATCCAAGCAGAATTGAACATCTATATTTGCGAAATCCAAAGAAAAGAGAATCTGCAGAATATTATTATTATTATTATTATTATTATTATTATTATTATTTATTGGCAGACACCCTTATCCAGGGCGACTTACAACATAAGTGCAATACAAAGTGCAAGAACAGAGAAAGTAAATATGTTAGACTTCTGTATTGATTAAAAACTTTGGTGCTATTTTTTGTTACAGCATTGTGGAAGTCAACTATACACTCACCTAAAGGATTATTAGGAACACCATACTAATACTGTGTTTGACCCCCTTTCACCTTCAGAACTGCCTTAATTCTACGTGGCATTGATTCAACAAGGTGCTGAAAGCATTCTTTAGAAATGTTGGCCCATATTGATAGGATAGCATCTTGCAGTTGATGGAGATTTGTGGGATGCACATCCAGGGCACGAAGCTCCCGTTCCACCACATCCCAAAGATGCTCTATTGGGTTGAGATCTGGTGACTGTGGGGGCCAGTTTAGTGCAGTGAACGCATTGTCATGTTCAAGAAACCAATTTGAAATGATTCGACCTTTGTGACATGGTGCATTATCCTGGTGGAAGTAGCCATCAGAGGATGGGTACATGGTGGTCATAAAGGGATGGACATGGTCAGAAACAATGCTCAGGTAGGCCGTGGCATTTAAACGATGCCCAATTGGCACTAAGGGGCCTAAAGTGTGCCAAGAAAACATCCCCCACACCATTACACCACCACCACCAGCCTGCACAGTGGTAACAAGGCATGATGGATCCATGTTCTCATTCTGTTTACACCAAAATTCTGACTCTACCATCTGAATGTCTCAACACAAATCGAGACTCATCAGACCAGGCAACATTTTTCCAGTCTTCAACTGTCCAATTTTGGTGAGCTTGTGCAAATTGTAGCCTCTTTTTCCTATTTGTAGTGGAGATGAGTGGTACCCGGTGGGGTCTTCTGCTGTTGTAGCCCATCCGCCTCAAGGTTGTACGTGTTGTGGCTTCACAAATGCTTTGCTGCATACCTCGGTTGTAACGAGTGGTTATTTCAGTCAAAGTTGCTCTTCTATCAGCTTGAATCAGTCGGCCCATTCTCCTCTGACCTCTAGCATCAACAAGGCATTTTCGCCCACAGGACTGCCGCATACTGGATGTTTTTCCCTTTTCACACCATTCTTTGTAAACCCTAGAAATGGTTGTGCGTGAAAATCCCAGTAACTGAGCAGATTGTGAAATACTCAGACCGGCCCGTCTGGCACCAACAACCATGCCACGCTCAAAATTGCTTAAATCACCTTTCTTTCCCATTCAGACATTCAGTTTGGAGTTCAGGAGATTGTCTTGACCAGGACCACACCCCTAAATGCATTGAAGCAACTGCCATGTGATTGGTTGGTTAGATAATTGCATTAATGAGAAATTGAACAGGTGTTCCTAATAATCCTTTAGGTGAGTGTATATATATTTTTTTTTTTCTTGACAGACACAGGGTGACTTACAACATAAGTGCAATACAAATACAATACAAGGGCATCAAACATTACAAATTCAAATTTACATTATACAAAGCAATTCAAAGTATAATACATTCTACAACTTCCAATTTACACAGGTAAGTACAGTAAGTGAGGTCATACATTCTGGAAAGTAAAAGCTAAATGCTGACAAGATGTAGGGTCACAGTCAAGAACTACAGGAAAGGGAGCAAGTGAGTAGAAAGGGAGCCAGTTCCAGCTTCCAGCTTGCTTGAATGAATTTAAAAGTCGACCCCTTATTAATAAACATGTCTCATTTAATTTCACAGAATGCGAATTGGACATGGACCCGGGGACAGGCGACAAATTCCTTTTCCGCCTTTTCTACAATAAAATAACAAAACGTTGTGAGCCATTCATGTATAAGGGAAATGGGGGAAATGGGAATCGTTTCATTACCGACAAGATGTGCATGAAAAACTGCTCCGATGAGCCAGACAAATTTTACCCCAATGACAGTAAGTCAACATCTGATGCCACTCTTTTGGTTGATAAGTGTGTTTTAACTGGCACATAATTCAGTAGTATGTATGTAACTGCTTCTATACCTGTGACTGGTTTAAAAACTAATCTTGGAAGCTTTTGCAACTTTCTGTAAATATTATTATTGTTTTAGGTGTTGTTTTAATTGTCTTGTTTTGTTTTTTGTTTCATTCTACTGGTTGTCAAATGAGTACACATGAAATCAGCAGGTTGCTACAGTAACTTTTGGCTTGTCAGTACAAGTCCATAAATAGAAGGAACAGTTAACATCTGGTCTATTAACACAGTTTTGGTAGTTCTATGACTGGTTTTAACAAAGGATTTTTAGGAAATCACAGCCACACCTAACCAAAATGGCTAATGGACACAGAACGGGGAGTTATTTTTGTCCGTTCTAGACAATACATGAAGGGCTTGCAAGCCAATGGAATGGTGTGGCTTAAGTTGGAGATGGCTGGAGAAAAATGAAAGCATGTTTATGACAGCTATAAAAAGTGTACTTTGGAGCATAGATAGGAGACGGCCTTCTAACCGACGTGATTTATTGCAAAGGAAAGTCAGAAAACAGAATATGTGGCCTAAACAGACATTTAACCCATTTATTCCCAAACCCCCAGTAACTCTTCATGATTTCAATATGCTTTACTATACTGGGCCATAGGAATACCTTTCTTCTGGTCAAGTATATCATAAAGTAGAGTGAAAGCATGCTGATCCCATTGGAAACTACTTCAACACCGTAAAACCATGCTAAAAGTTTGAAAATCCTATGGTAAATAAACCAAGGTACACTTACATTAGGAGAGCTACACACGTAGAATGGTTTCATTCAAAAGTATAAACTGTGAAAATTGGAACTTCTCTAAGCTGCTCTAAGCACAAGAAGAAGAATAAACTCTAGCAGTCTAGCAGACTCAGTGATGTCTATGCTTGGCTCCCATAATCATTGTTTAAGTTTTTCTAAGCCTGCCTATGGGACAAAACCATGGCTTTTGCTGTTCCTGTAGTGTATAGGTAATTCTTTCCCCATTTCTGTCTGCTCTCCCTCTTTCTATATATAAGAGTCTTCCCGACAACTCTGAAGAGTATTCCTGTGCAGGCAGATTTTCTCTTTGTTCATTATCAGCACACAAAGTAAACAGACTGATCTTCTGAGATTTTGATATAGTTCTTGGCCTTTCTTTCTTAATATTTTCAAATTATGAGACAGCAGAAAAGCATATAAGTGTATCATCAATAATCCCACAATATGTTTTTGTTGTTGTTTTAATTTCCCTAAGAATTGTGTCTATATGGATAAATAAAAAAATCAGGCTATTATCAGAATGTTTGAAAAACATACATGTATCAAACGTTCAATCTACTGTTCTGTTTTGATTCCTTTAAGTTAATTAATAATACCTGAATAGCGCCTGAATGATATGACTACTTCCCAGATGCATTCTGTCATCGTTTTCCATCATCACTGTCCTCTCACATCAGTACTTAAGTACTTAACTTTTTCTCTCATCGTTTTCTTTTCCATGAAAACCACAGGTAAAACAACAGGTAAAGGAATTAATCCATCTGCCCTCATTAGGCTGGACAGGTAGGAGGTGTCTGTTGGAGGGTTAGAGGTTAGATGGCTATCCATAATCTTTGTCTGCTCTAAACCAGACATGGCATCTGCTTTGTTGACGTCACTTGGTTGGTCTTACCTTACATCACTGCTGTCTGGTTTAGGGAGATGCAAAGACAACAGAATAAAAAAAAACAGTTATAAAGTTAGGACAAGAAAGACATACTAACCAAATACTTTAAGCACTCCCTTATAAATGGTGCAAATGTAATTTGCTGTTATTTAGAGTTATACCCGATAATAACAGCTGACCATGAATGTGCCTGCTGGCTACACTCTATTCTGCCAAGTTCAATTCATCTGCAAGGATGTAGACCTTTCAAACATTGCAGGTTCTACACTCTTCTGACTGATATTTTAACTGTAACCATATTTGCATACTTTAACTACATTTGTAATTAAATGTGGTCTTTAAAGAAAACATTGTCACACTGTGACCTATTTTACACTAACAAAATCCTCAAAATAACTCACACTTAGTCCACCTTGTCCTGTTATGGTTTCTTTATTCCCAGGAAGGA
Organism: Amia ocellicauda; assembly: GCF_036373705.1. Classification (NCBI taxonomy): domain Eukaryota; kingdom Metazoa; phylum Chordata; class Actinopteri; order Amiiformes; family Amiidae; genus Amia; species Amia ocellicauda. The sequence goes on from NC_089853.1 coordinate 29,321,587, forward strand.
TGCATCATTTCATATTAGCTGAAATTGTATCAGCAATAATTTCTACAAAAGATAAAAGCTTAAGCTATTGATTTTGGTAGGTTGTCCATTAGCTAATAAAACAGAAAAAGTAGTAATGAAGTTCAATAATAATAATAATACCAGCTATTAGCAAATTTCATGTATGTACTTATATTAATTGAAATTGAACAGTTTTGTACAGCCACCAAACAGTACAGTTTTGAAGTTTTCTATTAGTAGGTGGGTCAAAATTTTGTTTAAATCTGTCCCTAAATCGCACAAAACACAAATGAATGTCCTTGTAGTGTCCACTGGCAGACTGGTTCAGAGTGGGAAAAATATAGTACTATAATACCTATTGTAAAACAGTACTGTATTGAGAAGGTCTGCCACCTTGTGTTTGGAACAATAACAACAACAATATTGATACTGTGTGATTGTGTATATATTTTAAATGTTTTGAATTTCTAAGTAGTGTGGATCACTGGAAGCAAGTGCAAAGTTTGTGGCCAAGTTTCTCCACAATCTCTCATAGGATGAAGTGAGTTGGGAGACAACTAATTTTGTATATATATATATGAGAAATAAATGACTAGTGGTAAAGTTTACAGGAGTTACTGAAGTATGTGCATTAGGTTATTATATAAATCATTAAGCTGATGGTGCAGGTTATTTTTCTTTCTTTCTTTCTTTTCAGAGGAAGCCTGCTTATTGACACTGCAGATTGGGGTTTGCTCCACTATTTACTTTGGTATTACAATGTAACCAAGCAGAAATGCAAGACCTTTTATTACACTGGCTGTGGAGGGAATGGAAACCGCTTTATTAGTCATGACATTTGCAATTCCACCTGTGCATACTACAATAGTGAGTATATTGTTATCTTTGTCATACTTTCAGTGGTGGCATATATGTGGTCTATATTTTAAGGAAAGCAAAGTACTTTTCATCATTGAGAAACACCCTGAAAACATAATGTTCATTGATTGCACTTGACACCTTGTTTAAACATCCTTTGCTGCCTTCAGAACTGAAACAATTATGTATTAGGGCAGATATTAGACTACAGCATATGTACCAATAGACAAAATACAAGTAGATGTTAGGGTTTTTTTTGGTGCATGAAAGATTTTGATTATAGGGAGAAATGTTTTAGACAGTGTATGTGTAAAATAGCAACTCAGGCATGAGGAACCCAGGTGTGGAGTAAAGGGAGTCCAGGGACAGGCAAGGGTCAAAACCAGCAAACAGCAATGTCAAGGAGGATCCAAAAGCAAGGTCAATAAGCCAAGCAAGGGTCAATGATGAGGCAAACAGGCTGGTTGGGAGAATTCAGGAATCAAAGGTCAAGGTTCACAAGGAGCTCAAACACATGCACTCACTAATCACCAGGGACACTGAGAATAGCAACATTAGACTTAACATGGAATGGGAGTCACGGAGGGGTTTATATGTGGAGCAGAGGGCAGTGAAGGAGAGTGCTGGTCCAATGGGAGTTTGAGGAAGATAGAGCAAGCGCACATGGTACCGAGGAAGGTAAAGTGGCTGATTGCTGAGGAATGTGAGGGCTAGTATTCGGGTGACGATGACCTCATGTGGTGAGCTTGTGAATTGCGGGATGTGTGGGATGAAACACTGACAGTATAAGATTTTTACAACCAGCTATACATATAACTCAATAACACAAATAGCGCTTTTGCACCGACAAGGAGCCGGTGCTAGTTCGGAGCCGGTGTCTAATTTGGACCCATGTTTTGCTTTTCCCCGCAGAAGACCCGTCTCCCGGCCGCACGGAGCCGCTTTTTCTGGCACCAAAAACTTGCTGGTCTGCAACCTAAGACCCAGTGACGTCATGGCGGGGGGCGGGGTTAAGTCGTCTCCACAGGAAGTGATTGGCCGAGCGCAGCCGCCATGTTTAAAATGCCGGCAGAGACGCGAGCAGCGAGGAGAGTTTATTACAAATGAGCGAAATGAGCAGCAACAGCGGCCTGTCAGAGACACTACAGTGACAGCATGTCTCACACGTCAATAACTAGTTAGTTGTTGTCAAATGGCAGCAATGAGAGACGACTGAGCGCAGCTTCCGTGTCAGGAAAGCCGTGTTACAGCGAGATGATGATGAGAGTTAATGCGGACACAGATTGGACAGACATGTTGTTTTAATGAACTGGTCATTATCTGATCCGGTGTGACTCCGAATCCAGCGCCGCTACGAGTCACGTGTCCCGGGTTGGTTTGCGCTTGATTCATACTTCATGAATAAATTCATTTTCTTAACACAGGGCGAATTACACAAACCATACATATTGTACAGTAAGAGATCAAATACACAGTGAGATCTGTGACAGTGATGCGCTTTCTGCTCACACGCCAGCAGTGCTGACGTATTATTATTATTATTATTATTATTATTATTATTATTATTATTATTGTGTATTTGTTAGCAGACTTTCAACACATAGGAGCATCGCTGCGTGTCTGGCAACAGGGACAATGCAACAGTGATTTGGGACCATCATCCCAGACTTCCTCAATCAGCACAATTTCCATCAAACCATTAACATCATCTGCCCACGACTGCGCCGCTAATACCCCCAAATCAGCCGCATCCATAATCAATAGGCTAGCCTATAGTCATTGTGTTTTAAACAAGAATAAAAGTAAAAATACGCCACAAAATGAATGAAAATGTATCCACTCATACAAAGTATATTCATAATGAACTGTGTGCGCGGTGACGAATGCATGTATTTTATTCAATACAGTAAAAGTGTCTGAAATAGCGAATCGGTGTAAATCCCTTAATGCATCAATAAAAAATCAATACAAATAAAAGGATGAGTTATCTTAGCATATTCGTATAGTTGTATTTGCGTTTCTGCTACATGTGTGATCTCGCGTTTTTTGTTTTGCTTTTCACAGTGAGTTTGGTTGTGATGTATAATAGGGTTTAAGGTCGCAGTCCTCGGTGCTGATTATTACTGCTGTGTGTGACGCTGAATGAGTTTGGTTGTGATGTATAATAGGGTTTAAGGTCGCAGTCCTCGGTGCTGATTATTACTGCTGTGTGTGACGCTGAATGAGTTTGGTTGTGATGTATAATAGGGTTTAAGGTCGCAGTCCTCGGTGCTGATTATTACTGCTGTGTGTGACGCTGAATGAGTTTGGTTGTGATGTATAATAGGGTTTAAGGTCGCAGTCCTCGGTGCTCATTATTACTGCTGTGTGTGACGCTGAATGAGTTTGGTTGTGATGTATAATAGGGTTTAAGGTCGCAGTCCTCGGTGCTGATTATTACTGCTGTGTGTGACGCTGAATGAGTTTGGTTGTGATGTATAATAGGGTTTAAGGTCGCAGTCCTCGGTGCTCATTATTACTGCTGTGTGTGACGCTGAATGAGTTTGGTTGTGATGTATAATAGGGTTTAAGGTCGCAGTCCTCGGTGCTGATTTTTACTGCCGTGTTTCTCTTCTACTGCGCGCTTGGGAACGCCCACACCAGTGACGTCAGCGTTCGGGTCCAAAACCGGTGGAAAAGCGCGCCGGTTCCCAAAATCATCAGCTGCTTCCGAGGCCGAGCACCGGCTACTTGTCGGTGGAAAAGCGCTAAAAAAGAGGTCAGAGGTGATTACAGTTGTTTAATTTTGTGCTATGTTGCTTAGGGCTCTTATTTTAATTATTCCATAATGTCTGTCACTGAAGCAGATTGCTTTGATTCCAAAATAAATATTTGTGTTTTCTCAGATACTGTAATTGAAGACGACGATGAAGATATTCCAGAAAAAGTATCTGTGGGTATGTAAACAGTATATCGTGCTGCAGGAATATGCATTGTGGATTCACTGAGTAATTCACTTCTGATTGAATCATGGGTTCAGATTAGTCCTACATTGTATTTTTTTACTGGTGCATACTGATTTCATATCCTGTTGGGGGGGGGAACTTAATTGAGTCTTTTGAAAGATGATGAGGAACACCAGTCAGGTATGTTCATTCGTATTATACATACATTCCTCTCTCGTTATTATTTGGTACATATTAACTTTATTGATTTTTGAAGTCTAAATGGCATTCTTTACATGTATATATTGTTTAATCAATTCTCAACATTTTCTTCAGAGTAGCCTACATAAATATAGTCTCATGACTACATTTAAATATTTGCAAATGTTGTATACAAGTAAATCTTTCTGTAATTATCAGATTTTACTTTATGAAATAATATATACAGTACTGTGCAAAAGAAAATGCTGTAAAGTAAGAATGCATTCAAAACTACACGTTCATAGATTATATTTATCAATTAACTAAATGCAAAGTGAGTGAACAGAAGAAAAATCTAAATCAAATCCATATTTGGTGTGACCACCCTTTGCCTTCAAAACAGCATCAGTTTGCAGTTGTACGTTTGCAAAAAGTCAGGGATTTTTAAAATCACATTGAAACACAATCATTAACTGAAACAGAAACAGCTGTGTAGGAGGAATAAAACTGGGTGAGGAACAGCCAAACTCAGCTAACAAGGTGAGGTTGCTGTTTACTGTCAAAAGTCATACACCATGGCAAGACTGAGCACAGCAACAGGTAGTTATACTGCATCAGCAAGGTCTCTCCCAGGCAGACATTTCAAAGCAGACAGGGGTTTCCAGATGTGCTGTCCAAGCTCTTTTGAAGAAGCACAAAGAAACCGGAAACGTTGAGGACCGTAGACGCAGTGGTCGGCCAAGGAAACTTACTGCAGCAGATGAAAGACACATCATGCTTACTTCCCTTTGCAATCGGAAGATATCCAGCAGTGCCATCAGCTCAGAATTGGCAGAAAACAGTGGGACCCTGGTACACCATCTACTGTCCGGAGAATCTGGTCAGAAATGGCCTTCATGGAAGACTTGCAGCCAAAAAGTCATACCTCCGACGTGGTAACAAGGCCAAGCAACTCAACTATGCACGAAAACACAGGAACTGGGGTGCATTTTTTTAATTGATAACTAAAATCTATTAACATGTCTATTTGAAAGCATTCTTACTTTATAGCATTTTTTCACACCTGCCTAAAACTTTTGCACAGTACTGTATATAATACACATAAACGTGGAAAATATCTCAGTTTAGCTACTGTAATGTTTATAAGTTCTGTGATGGTTCACTTTCTTACAGGATTGATGGTAGGAAGCATCCTGTGGTGTTTTGGTGTAATCATCTTCATAATTGTAATTGTTTTTGTTGTGACGGGAAAAAAGTAAGTGTTGTCTTATTACTTTCATCAGAATACATAACGCATGCTCCATAGCTAAAGCTCACTTGTATGACTTTTATATTATTCACTGATTGAATTGATTTATTTATTTGCTCCCTTTCCCGTAGTTCTTGACTGTGACCTAACATCTTGATAGCACTTAGCTTTTACTTTCCAGGATGTATGACCTCACTTGCTGTACTTACCTGTGTAAATTGGAAGTTGTAAAATGTATTTTACTTTGAATTGCTTTGTACAATGTAAATTTGAATTTGTAAAGTTTGATGCCTTGTACTTAACTGTATTCTTGCACTTTGTATTGCAAGTCACCCTGGATAAGGGCATCTGCCAAGAAAAAAAAAATATATATATATATGTAGTTGACTTCCACAATGCTGTAACAAAAAATAGCACCAAAGTTTTGATTCAACACAGAAGTCTAACATTTACTTTCTCTATTCTTCCATTTCAGATCTCCAAAAAAAGACTTTGTACCTTTAAAACAAGAAAAGGAAGTAATTGAAATGGAGTAGACTGACTCTCCCAGCCATGCTGCACTGTATGATAGACATCAGTGTTTTGTTTTTTTTCTTAATGTTTTATATATTGTACTTCTATAGTTCCTTAGAGGAAACCTAAAATTCATTAATGAGATAAAAAAATAATAATCTTTAAGACCTAATTGAAATGAAGGAAACCTGGATGTTATCTGAATGTAACTACTTAATTAAGGGTAATATAATATTACACTGGGTAACTGTTATATCATAGTAGAATTATGTTGAAATGTTCAATATAAATGTAAAGCTTTATATTCTTGTGTAGTGTACTGAGGCTGTATTCATTCATTTCACACACACAAGAAATCCATATCTAAACATTGTTTATTTGATGCATTACAATTTTCTTTTTTCTTTGATTTACACAACATACTCCACAACATTTAATGTGTTGAAAAAACTAAACCATTTAAAATAAAAACCTGAAAAGTCTTCATTACAGAAGTATTCACCTCCTTTGCTATGACACTCCTAAATAAGCTTGGGTGCCTTCAGGATTCACACAATAAGTTGAATATATCTGGATGCAATAAAAATGGTCTTAAAGATACAAGGCCATGGAGCTTTCAAAAACAGCCAAAGCGACCCTGGAGTGGCTTAAAAACAAGAAAGTGAATGTTCTATAGTGGCCCAGTCAAAGTCTGAACTTGAATCTGAGACTCTGTGGCAAGATTTGAAGATTTAAGTCCACCAATGATTCCCATCCAATACTGAATACTGCACAATCCAGATGTTCAAACCTGGTAGAAACTTACCCTAAACAATCCACAGCTGTAATTGCTGTCGAAGGTGGTTCGACCAAGTTTTGACTCGGGGGTGAATACTTCTGTTTCAGTTTTTGTATTTTTCATTAATTGTTGTTTCACAATAATATGTATATTGCATCTTCAAGGTGTTGAGTAGGTTGTGCATTTTTTTTTAAATGTGATTACAAGGGGGTGAATACTTCCTATAGCCAATGTATCTGCATATATACATCATTTTTTGTATTGTATTTTTTAGTGGTCTGGCATCTGACGTTTTTCAACTGCACGGTTTACAAAAATAATATTTTTAGAATAAATGCACAATAATTAAATAAAAGTGTTGTATTGCTTTCCCCAAGTCACAGATTTCAGAGATTATACAGGTGTGTGTCCTATGACAGTCTTACCCAGCCTTTGGTGCACAACCTTCCAACAATACCTGCCACACGATAAACATTTAAACACAACCTACTTTCAGAACAAATCTGAACTTGTTCAGATGTGTTCTATCCTGGTGGGAATATTATAATTGTATTAAATGAGATGACACAACACTGTAAAACACAGCACACTAGTTGGGAAATGCTGCTCTGTAAATGAATTGTCTGGTAGTTGGACTGCACAATATAATACAATACAATAAAATATAGCAAACTTACTTTCAGAAGAGGCAAGGTAATTTCTAAAACTTAATTACTTAAAACTCCCATAAATATATACATTATGTGATCTGTCATCTATGTTTATCTCATCATCTCTGCAAGGTGAGGCCATCACACCTCACAATGCATACCTTCAACCCCGACTTATACCACTTGACCATCTCATTAGATATTTTCTAGGATACAAGCAAAGTTACGCTGGCACAATTAAATGCTAATGAAAACTGAGGCAGTTGAGTAAGTACCACTGGTCAATGGAATCATGCATTTAGTAGGTGTTTGGTTTAAAATAACTTGTTGACTACAGCTGTTGCACCTAAGCTGTCAGGGCTATTCACAGAGGAATACAACAATAAAACCAGCCTAATATTGTGTAGACCTCTGAAGGTGTGCTGTGGTATCTGGCACCAAGACGTTAGCAGCAGATCCTTTAAGTCCTGTAAGTTGCGAGGTGGGGCCTCCATGGATCGGACTTGTTTGTCCAGCACATCCCACAGATGCTCGATTTGATTGAGATCTGGGGAATTTGGAGGCCAAGTCAACACCTTGAACTCGTGATTCATCAGACCAGGCCACCTTCTTCCATTGCTCTGTGGTCCAGTTCTGATGCTCACGTGCCCATTGTAGGCGCTTTCGGCAGAGGACAGGGGTCAGCATGGGCACCCTGACTGGTCTGCGGCTACGCAGCCCCATACGCAACAAACTGCGATGCACTGTGTGTTCTGACACCTTTCTATCAGAACCAGCAATCACTTTTTCAGCAATTTGAGCTACAGTAGCTCGTCTGTTGGATTGGACCACACGGGCCAGCCTTCGCTCCCCACGTGCATCAATGAGCCTTGGCCGCACATGACCCTGTCCAGCAGCTTAAAACAGCATACTTTGGTGCAGACAGATACCTTGCATATTAGATCAAAGCAACAGTTGGTATTGCAGAACACAAAGCACTGCATATCGGGAAACACAACAACCAATTGACACACAGGTCGCGTTCTTCCGGCCCAGATGTCCGCAGTTCTGCACAGATCTGCAGAATCCCACCAATCCCCTGGCGGAGCAGCGCAGATCCGCGCAAAACTGCGGACATCTGCGCTACACGAGCGCGACCACATGTCTCAGAGAGGAACTGACGTCATCGCCTCAGCCGAAGCGCACAGCCGTACTTCCTGTATCAGCAGCGGATCGCACGGACATGGACGGGATCGTCTTCGGTAGTCGTTGGAAAAACGTGGACTGGTATCTTTTTGAATCAGGAACTGTCTTGCTGGCCTTGATTGGAGTAGACACGCTGTAAAAAAAAGATGGCGGCAGCGTGTGTAGTCTGAGAGCTTTTGTAAATAAAAAAAAAGATATATATATATATTAAAAAAAACTCGAAAACAGACGACAGGAGACGCTGCTACTATAGACAGATCACACCTAGTAATACACTACCGTACTCTCCCAGACCGCCATCCCCAGTCCTTTATCCCATCACACACTGGTAGGTCTGATGGAGTGCCCGCATCTAAACTCCAGTGTTTGCATCGCCCCGGATTCCTCCCGGTTCCCGAGCGGCTCTCCCTCGTCCTGGTGCTGCAGCGGTAAGTCTTTGCGCCTGGAGGCGGACCAGGGTCGGTTCAGACCGAGTAGGAAAGGTCGCATGCTCGCCGAGGCCTAGGTTTCCGTGCAAATAATAATATACATGTATACATTTCCTGTGTTTGCCGGAGTGCTGCTGCTCAACCTACCGAGGGGACAAAGATGTTGGGCTGTGGGTTCTTCCCCTCAGCCAGGGTCTTGTAAAAGCGAAGTAGTTTGCTAAGGTGGTGGGGTGGGTGGGTGACTTTTTTTTAAGAAGTGGGATGTTTTCCTGCAGCAGCTGAAAATATGTATTTTTTTGTGGGAGGCGAGATGTTAAGTAACCAAGTATCTGTAGTCAGATGTTGTAGTTATTGGCAGATTTCATCGTGCAGGGGCATCTTTTACCGGGCTGTTTAGCTCATTGAGAAGCGGACGAGACGCTGAAGTGCATTGTGTTTCCCAGTGAAGCAGTAGTCGTTGCTGGGATTGTCTGTTTCGGTGGCACTGATGTTTCTTTTCTTTTCCTTTCTTTTCTTTTTTTGGGTGTTGGGTTATCATCGGGAGAACAGTTAACAGCCCTGAAACTAGCAACCGAGCTGTACAGAAACACGTTTAATGTCTCATTAGGTCTCACCCTTGATTACAATTTCAGTTTAATTTGAGTGCGAGGTTGCCCTGTTTAATGTGCATCTGCATGGCAATTCAAAGCACAACAACTTTCACCTTCCATTTCACAGAGCATGCTATTGTGCAAACCAGGATGTGGGACTGCTAGAAATGACACTGCTCACACGCTGCTACCTTAAGTGTAGTGAGGATATTTTAGTATTGCAAATTATGAACCCCAAATGCAGATTTCCAGGACGCTTAAAAAACGGTATTATATTTTAAAAACGGAGTGAACATTCAGTGTCATCTATTCACTGCCTAAAAACAAACCAATGCATACTTAACACTTTCTCTGTTTGGAGAAAACTACAAAGGGAGAAGCTGTGTTTAAGGACTCTGCCCAAAATAAACAGATTCTCTCTGTATGAACTGTTAGATTCATTTGAATGACACTTGGAGCTGAATAATAATTACAAACCCTCAGAGAGATGTTAATGTTAATATAGATCATCCTGGTTTTCCTTGGGCCTTCATTGTCAAAGGCCAGAGTAGTATTCACATTGTGTACTCAATAGTCAAGCATTTGTTTCCGTTTCTGTGCTGATGGATCAGTTTTAATTGTTTAAGCGTACAATGTGCATGATCAAGAAATGCTTTCGAAATTACGATTTCTTATTTTCTTACAGGATCCTAAGAACCAATAAAATTGTGTAACATAAGAATATAGAGGCAGACCTGTTCCAGTAAAATGTGAGGTGGTAAATTTATGCTCTGTGTTTCTGGGGCTAAATGGCTTAATCAATAGGACTAACAGTTGAACAGATCAATGTCTGTATTCAGTCCACCTGCAATCTCCAAAGTGCAACACTGAAATTGAGAAACCACAGGCATGGCTGTATATTTTAAAAGAATCCAACTCTTCTGTGAGATGGCAAAGTCTGGGTTTTTTCCTACATAAAGAGACTGCTGGCTGCCAAATGTACAGCACACTCTCCTCCCCGAGTCTTGAGTTTTCAGCTTTAATGTCCCGGCCTGGGTTGGGTGCCTGACTCTAGCTTGGCTTTGTGTGCTGCAGCTGGTAAACATTGATTTCTGTCTGAAGCCAACCAGTGGGCAGGGTGGAGTCCAGCTGAGGTTGCTTAGAGTAAAATCTAGTATGGATTCGACAACAGCAACCAAATGCTATAGTAACAACGTGTCCTTTTAAACAATTATGCTTTTTCAACAACAGATTTGAAATGATATTTAAAGGAATTAATAAATATGATGTCAGTATCACTGCTGCAGTTTTTAGATTCCACTTCATTAATTTTAAATCCTGTTTTTGTGGTCCTGAAAAATCCCATATCTTAAAAAATAAATAAAAATAAAGTTATTTCTAAGCAGCATACATTAATAAGAAATATTTATTTCCTATAAAACTGTTCCTTAATTACAACACAATCCCCCAGAACTGTCTTTGTCGGCTTTTGCTTAGTTTCTCTGTCATTGAAGGGCTAAGCAGGCCACTGTTGATCTGGCAAATGCACAATATCTTAATAGAGGTACAATACATGTATTGGGGCTGAAGCTTACAAAACCTTGTCTTTGTCTTTCTACATTCAAGGATGAGCAGCCATAGCCCAGGCAAATCCTATCGGAGGAGTGCCAAGCCATGGCTTTGGAGGTGGTTCTATACAATTAGCATATTTTATCAGAGGCTGACCAGCTGGCTAATAATTGTAGATACTAGTCTTTTGTTTGCTGCGTGAATCATATAAAATTGTGTAGGGTGAAAAATCCTATTTCGTCCTTTTTATGACCACATATTTGAACCCTTTTTTGGAAAAATAAAATGCATTCCCCAGGTTGGAATGTGCCAGCTAATGTAGTTAAGGCGTTAGAGGTAAAAATACAGATCACCAGGGAATTGTGCTCTTCATAAAATATATATATATATATATATATATATATATATATATATTGGATTCAGATAAAGATCCCCACACCCCTCTTATTTTCACAATAGCTTCAGTTAATCGGGGGTCTAGAGACATTTCACTTAAACAGTGGTGAAATTCTGTTGCCCTAATGCAACAGTGCATGGTGTACAGTGGTTTACAGCTGCTTCTTACTTTACACATTAATCATGATGGAAGTAATGTGGTATTGATTTTTTTATTTTCTTCCCCCAAGCTTGTATAGGGAATTAATACCATGAACGCACTGTGCATGCTCATGAAGCAGATCCGCTCTATTAGGTCCTCAAATGGTTGTTTGTCAGGCAATTTCAAAATGGATGATATTCTTCTCAGCTTGATATCAGTTGCTGGAAAGGCTTCCCCTACAGAAATGGTCTGAAAATGTCTGAAAACAACGCACAGGTGCACATGGATCGTAAACTACAGTTTCATTCACGAGATAAACGACAACAATGTATTATTCTCCCTGACAGGTGAAGCACTTCAGTATGCTTCTCCGAGAGTGGTTTTAGAAGTGTGTTTTAGTTTTTGGTTCGATCGTAACCTCATGTAATCTCTGCTGTCATTACAATTAGTGTAAAGGAGTCGCTTTTCAGTGCAAGTCTCGTATTCTAAGTTTTTATAAAGTGGCCTGGCACAGTATGTTCCAGGGAAGACGGTGGGTGGGGGCTACATCATTAAAGAAATTATTCATGTTCACTTGGTGTGTAAATCAGATTACATTTGTAAAGGGCTCAGAAGGGTAATGCAAGATTAACTTTCAAACATCTCTTAGAAACTCATAGGTATTGCAAGGGAGGTAAAAGGAAATCAAAAGAGAATTAAAACAATCCAGTACATGTATAAAACCTGGCTTTTTTCCTCCAGTCAACGCCTTGTAGTTCTCTGTAATTGTAAGGTATCAAACTTCACACTGTACAAATCTCTTCTGTTGCTTTCTGTGCTATTATTTATCCTCTCTACAGCAGGGATTTGCTCCTGTTCAGAAAACGGCTGAGGACAGGTTTGCTACATCGACTTTTTTTTTTTTTCCCCCTCATATCCGCTGCAATACAAAGAGCACAGCATGCTGGAGAATTGACTGTTTCTTAGCAACAGCTATTTCACATGCTTGTTGTGTGTACTGAGAAAAGGTGATCATGATAATTGGCACTAAGCTCTCTCTCCTTTTGGACAATTAGGGGATTACAAAGAATGCACCAAATCCTCCAGTCAGGCAGGGGATGATTTTTGCTTGCATTGTTGGTATGAATTGTTTTCTCCAGTTGTCCGTGATACTCTCAATGAATTATAAAATTGTGACAAGTGCCATGTTTCAGTTATCACCTGTGTACATTACTGTTGCTTCTACGGAGAACCTAATTCTTAAAAATCATTTTTTATTTTTGTCTTCTCGCTGAATATTTTCTCAGTGAATTCAATATTCGAAGGTCAGAAGGCTAAAATGCTTTTGCTGCAGCAGCTGTTTTTTTTTTTTTTTTTTTTTCTTCTGCTAACATGTAGATTAGTCTTGCTGCAGTCTCGGCATGTACATCAGGGCTTCCTCCTCTTCAGATTTTTGTATTCCGGCCGAGTAGAGAACATCAAGCATGTTGCAGCGCTATCTTGTACAGCCTTTTCCACCTCCGCACACTTTCCACTTGATTTAGTACAGACTAATCTTAGACTGCTTTGTGCATTATTCATTTCAGTGCCCATGCGTCACCCCAGCGAGACTGTCTGAAAGCTGTTAATTATGAGTTGAATGTTTCAATAATGTACATGATCTACCTGCATTTTTAAACAGAGTATTATCAGAACGCTTATTTATCTGATCCAAAAGATATATGTAATGTCATTTTATATAGTTTTCGTACATTTCAAAGTAAATGCTGTATTCTAAGCCAAGATCTTTCTCTCCTTAATGGATTTCTTTTGGTCATTTTGGTGTCAGTTAAATATTTGGTATTTAGGACCTTTAACAAGTGTAAAATGCCTGCCTGCTCCAATAAAACACTGAAGAGTTCTCTTAGAAGCATTTCATTGTAGCAAACTACTGTACAGAAGTACATGTCAAAGCTTATTTATGTCTGCCTTTATTCTTTATGACATACTGTGCGTAGTTTAGAAAAAAATGTAAATAATTTGATAATGACATGGTCTGTGTCCCCAAAGGTACATCAGAGCATTGCTACAGCAAAAGCAAAATATTATCTCTGCTGTGCATTTAGGTGTTATGAATCTATAAAGGGAACCTGTCTTAGCAGCTTAAATTCTGCTATTTAGTTTTTCATTCAAATGTTACGTGGCCCAAGCGGCTCCAACTGGCTGCTAGGTGATGTCATTTTACGGCCATGTGTGTAATGTGGTTGTTGAATTGATTCCCCAGTGACGGCCCTGCTGATGCTAATTTGCGTATGGAGTCCAGTCTTTTGTACTCCCGGTCGTGCACCGTTCTAAGTAGTGTTAACTTCTATCAGAATCTCAATAAATCTTGTTCTCTTTCCCAGTGTGCCGCTCAAACAAAAGCCCGTGGGTGTGTCTGACCTGTTCAAGTGTGCATTGTGGACGGTAAGTGTAGGTTTACACACACAAAACCTTTTTTTTTTCCCCCTTAATACAAATTTTGAAATGTTTTCTTATGTTTGTGTAGTCTTTAAATTGAACCTGTAACCTCTTAATAGTCCCCACAAAAAGAAATATATATAATTTGTTAGAATGTAATTGAAATAAAATTACAAATCCATAAATACATTATTTAGATGTTTTTAATTTTCTAGGTATGTGAATGGACATGCAAAGAAACATTTTGAAGACACGCAGAGTCCAGCCAGCAATCACAAGAAATCAGAGAAGAATGAGAAGGAGAAGCCGCAGCACGCTGTGTGCATGGACTGCAGCAGCTACAGCACATACTGGTAGGGGCTGGCTTTGTCTTTCTGCTCCACCTGTACTTAAAGCACTAACAAAGGGTGAAGTGGGCTGCCAAGGGAAGCCTGATGGAAAATTCCAGTGTGCTGGGCCAGTTCAGCACCACACTAGCGTCTGTCTGAAACCCACTGCTGTGTCTGTAATGTGACATGTAGCAGTTTCAGAACAACAATAACTGATATACAGAATGCTCTTGCAAATTGTTCTTTTGGATGAACAAATTACACAAAACATATTGCCTCCCCACAAATTAAGTTGTGTATGTAAAACATATTACCAGCTTCTTATATTACATATTTAGAAGTTGATTCACATTTGTATACATTCCAAAACTTAATTGTGGGATTTCTTATTTGGAATAAACTTACAAGAAAAAATGGTGAAATCTCAGCTTTTAATGTTGCACAACAGTGTATTGGGCAATAAAGTGCTGACTGTAAAGGAAGTGGCCAACCTGTTTTTTTGTAAAATAAGATTTAAAATATAAATGTTTCCTACAGTTCTGTTAGTTCTTGGTATATCTTTAGATGGGGAAAGACTTTAAACAATAAAACTAATTTCATTTGATCAGCTGTAAAAAGGAAACTAAAATTATCACATTTTGTTGAAAGCAAAGGTGCTTATGCTTTTAAATTTCTCTCTTTGACAAGCTGTGTGTTTTCCTTTCATACGTGTCAGTATTAACATTACAGTTCACCAACTCTTAGCTACAGGTGTGACGATTTTGTCGTGAATGACACCAAGCTGGGCATGGTGCAGAAGGTTCGGGAACATCTGCAGAACCTGGAGAAGTGAGTACCGGCCGCACTGCAGAACATCTGTGTTCTCAGTTTAATCCTGAGGAGGTGAAATGAGCGATACTGGTGGACAGTGTAGATATTTTTAGGATTATATGTTCTGGTAACTTCCTGCCTTTCTTGCAAAAATACATGAAACCCTCGCATGTGCAGCTTTATTAATAAGATTTTGGACAAGGCTTTACTGAGCCCTTGCACCCGCCCCCCCCTTTACACTCCCTCTTTCCCAGTACATGAGGAGTGCTCTCAATTGAAATGCGATCGCAATGGTAAAATGAACCTGCTTTCTCTTCATCTCGACAAGCCTCTATGGACCCAAGCTAAAGATTTCTCTGAGCGTGCTGTGTGTTCTCAACCATTTTATGTATTTATTTATTTATTAACCTGCAGAAAAGCAAGGTCATTTGTGAGTTTTACTGACAACAACTTGATACCGAAAAGAGAGATGGAAGCGTCACAATTCTCTGGTTTATTCTCCGTATGCTTGTTTTGGCACCGGACTTCAGTACTCAGTGCTGTTGCCCTGTGAAGAATTGGAAGGTGTAAAGCACATTTTAAACAAGCAAGGCTTGGTGAGAGGTGGTGTTATATTGATAAGAACATCTACACAGAAACAAAAATAATCTGCTGTTAAATGAAAGATGCCTTCATTACAATGTTCACTCCAGATATATAATTTTTTTAAAGGGAGATTGGACTTCTTAGGACATAAGTAAGGAATAATAATGATGATATTGTTATATATTTCAAGGAAAAGAGGACCAGAATCCTTCTCTTGTAATTTTTCTCTTAATTTTATTACATTTAGGATTTATTGTCTCTGTGGATATATACATATGTATGCGTGTGTGTGTCTATATACGTGTATGTGTGTGTGTATATATATATATATACACACACATACACAGCTCTGGAAAAGATTGAGACCTCTGCAAATTTCTCTACATGTATGGCAGCCATTCCATTCCATTCATATTTCTATTTGGATTTTGGGAGAAATGTTGTCAGTAGTTTATAGAATAAAACAAAAATGTTAATTTTATCCAAACATATACCTATACATAGTAAAACCAGAGACCCTGATAATTTTGCAGTGGTCTCTTAATTCTTTCCAGAGCTATATATATATACATACACACATACGTTTTAATTATTTCAGAAACTGTTGCGTAACTATGCTTCCAGTAGTCTCACAAACTATATTCAGAATGTATTCACGATTTATTCTCTAAACAAAAATCTGATTGCACAGTATGTAAACTGAAGCGTTTACACCCATCTTGTGGCTGACAAATCATGACTTCACAGATTTCAGTTTGAAAGGAATTATATTCAGGTTAGATTTTATTCAGGTATTTTAAAATATATTTTCAACATTACAGCATATAGTACTGAAATTACATATCTTGTATATTTAATGTCCTTTCCTTTACACTTTCAAGTATACCTTGTATATTCCCAGTGCTTCTCTAACAGAATATTAACATTCTGCTGTTTTCCTTTTCATATTTAATTAGCATTTTGTTCTTTCTTCACACAAGACGAGTCACCGAAAAAGCTTTTTTGAAGCTTATTTAATGTTTCCAAACATGTATACATTTCATTCCACTGCCCAAGGCTCTTCTATTGATTAGCCTGCATGATGAAATGATTAATTTTCCATAAGAGCCCTTCGAGCAATTGGCATACTTCAGAAAGCACCGCAGAGGACAAAACAACCTGGAAGCAAAAGAAATTGCAATGAGGAATTTTTAAAATTTGTATTATTCAAAAGATAATTTTAATGAAAGGCTCTACACCCACAGGACCAGTGTTGTGTTGAATAAGTAGGTTAACGTGGTTATTTAAAAATGGGAGCACATTTTCCCTTTCAGTGTAAACGGATAGCAATGTTTGATATTAAAGAGAGTTTAAAGCATGGTGCATAAAAATTGTTTTCCTTGGTATTGTTCCATGATTAGGGTGCAAGTCACAAATACCATTAACTGAAACAGATATTGCCACCACTCCCCTGGTGTTGCAGTTACAGGCTTTATTTTTTATAATATATAACCCTACCACCTTTCTTTGTGAAGTATTTTACCTCATTCTCTTTAGATTTCTGACATTGGAGTATTTTAATGTATAATTTGATATACTTGACCTTGATATAGCTTGAAGTAAGTTATTCTTTCTTCGTCTCTTCCTTTTGTGAAGCTCTGCATTTGCTGTCGATAGACATAGGAAAAGAAAACTATTGGAAAGCTCATCTCTAAACAGTAAGCTGCTCAAAGACAATGTAAGTACCTTTTAGGGCACTGTGTATGGCTCAGTCTCCATTACCTTTCTGTATTTGTAGTTGGATTAAATTGACTTGAAGCGATTTTAGAATCCATTGCTTACTGTAGTGGTGTTTCCCAGTGGCCTGGTGTGGACACAGTGGACAGCAGCTGAACTACTCTTGTGGCATCTCATGCCATGTGACCATATTTCTTATTTATACTATTAAATGAGGAACAAAAATGTACATGTAAAGAATAGGAAATTAGAAAGCTGGTTCTTATCACTTAAAAATCCAACTGAAAAAGAAGCACTAACCTTTTATGTTCATCACCAGATGGTTTGTATCCATCTTCCTGCACTATTTAAAGGCTTTTTGTGTCTTTAAAGGGTGGTGCCTCAGCGCTTTGTGCAACAGGCCTTCGCAATCTGGGAAATACATGTTTCATGAACGCCATTCTCCAGTCCCTCAGGTAACTACCCCGCCGCTCCTACGCTGCTCTGCTGCTGTGACCCTAGCCGTGGCGTGGGTGGCCGGCCAGCAGCGTCTGGAAAACGCACTGATTTGAAATCTTTTGTTCTGTCCTCAGCTCTGTGAGCATGCAGCCTGAATAATGTCTGTGCCCAGTCATCCTTACGTCGCTCTCCTTGTGTGGGATGCAGCCACGAGATTAAATGAGTCTTTGTGTAGTCCAAATACTTTCTAAAGGAAATGCCAAATTTATTTTTTGCCAAAGACTGTACCTAGGTCTTTAACACACACTCCCTTTACGGTCTGAATAAGGGGCCATATTTCATAACGTGCAGTTGCTAATATTTATTTTCAGTGTGACTAGCTTAAAATTAAACAAACTGAGGTTTCCTATCTTCATAAAGCAACTTACAGAGCTCAATATATTTGCATCAGTTTGATATATATTTTATATATTATATACTTTTTAATATATTAATATATATTATATTTTTTTGTATTATCAGGATAGATGTATATCTTCGATAAAATGTGTAGGCTAGTTCCATTTGATTGGAAGCTAAGGTACATTTCTGTAGTCTAAACCTTGAGTAAATGCTGTTTTCTTCCTCTTTCAGTAATATCCAACAGTTTTGCTGCTATTTCAAGGAGCTGCCTGCTGTGGAGCTGCGCAGTGGTAAAACAGCAGGGAGACGAATGTACCACACCAGGAGTCAGGGGGACACCAGTGTGTAAGGTCCTATTACGTTTTATGAAGGGGGGAGGGGCTTATTTTCTGCTGCATTGACTTTGAGATGTATTCCAAAGTAGACCATTTGATGCTTAACACTCAAATGTTTGGTGACCTCTAAATTATAACTATATTTTTAGCAAGATTCAAGGCTGTTTCTCCACTAGCTTCACTAGTCTTCCAACTTAAGTAAAGATGTTTGGAAACTTGTTTTCATTGACAGAAATGTAAAAAAATAAAAGGAGAATGGACCCAATAGTTGATGATATGAGATGGTATAATCCCAAAGATCACGAGCTCTACATATAAAGTTTCTTGTTTTCAGTAAACAAATATTCTCTAAAAGGTTTTGCATCCCAGTCAATGGTGGCAGCCCAAGCTGCTGTCCAAAGCTTCATAATTAAAGGGATGCATAAGAGCAGCGTTTTCCTAACCAGACTAAAAATGAGGGTTTGACGTCTACATCATTTGATGTATTAACAAATGTGAATGGCAGTTAAGGTACTGTATGATTTCCACTGTGTAAAAAGATCCTGTTCATTTATTCGATCACTAACCTCAGACTGATTTAAATCCAGTTTTCAGTAGCAGTTCTGGATGCATTAAGTATGTATATCCTCCATTGTTGTGCCACTTTTATACTTTTTAATCACAGGATAGGTCAAAACATATAGCATATTCTTGTTTTATATATATAATATATTTGATCTGTTCTAAAAAGTAAATGTGCTATAAAATAGAAACCTTGATATTGGGATGTTGCATTTGTGCATGTTTTTTGCTTTGGTTTTTATTTCCTATTCATTTAGGGAAAAGAAGAAAATAGTGTTTCCTAAGCAGGTTTACTGTACGATTCAGAGAACTTGCTGAAATTATAGAATTGAAACAGCATGTAATGTTTATGAAGAGTTGCTAAGCACTGGGTGAATGAGCCTTAATATATGCACCAGCTGCCTGTAAAGGGTGAATGTCAAGGCAATGAATGAGTTTCTGTTCTGTGATCCTTCAAGCAGCTCCCTCGTGGAAGAGTTCCGGAAGACTCTTTGTTCTTTGTGGCAGGGAAGTCAGACTGCCTTCAGTCCTGAATCACTATTCTATGTCATTTGGAAAATCATGCCAAATTTCAGGTAAACCTCCCTGATGTTCATTTTTCGCTGTCTACAGTATTCGTCTTGGTGAACTGATTCATGTGTACTCCATTTAACAGTGCCTTGTTTATTTAATACATAATATTCAGATTCTAAAACCAACTTGTTTGGTAGCATGAGTTCTAAGCAATTGGTTATTAATACTATTGAGTAATTTGTCATTGACTTTAGGGTGGGCCCTTCCTGGGCCTGTGAGCATCTGAATTTACTAGGCTTTGTGGCAAACAACAGCATACAATTTAGGGCAACTACATGTTGTTTAGAGTAATATGATATTCATTAGCCTGCCTTGATATCATGGTGTGTTGGTGCCATCCATGACTAAACAAAAAAAAAAAACTCTATTACAATTAATTGGATTTTGTTTGTTAATAAACTATTTTTCTTCTCTAGGGGATACCAGCAGCAAGATGCCCATGAATTTATGCGATATCTGTTGGACCATCTGCACCTAGAACTTCAGGGGGACTGTAATGGAGTGTCCCGTTCCACTATCCCCCCGGATGGGGTCATGCTCTCTGCAGGGGGCAAATGCTGCATGTAAGCGCACTGTCACTCTGACTCACTGTGTGCGGTGTCACATGAGATCTCTTCCCAAATGTCCCTGCCCACAGCTGCTTGGCTATTTTGTTGTCTCAAAACACTCCTTATGTACTGATTCTTCTATATACCAGTACACAGTGGATGTTTTAATGTGCAATAGGTTTGGGAGACATGAGTATATTAAATATGAACTCAATTATAAGTTGTAATTACCAAACATTAATAGGTAACACACACATTGTCCAGTTATACAGCTTTCCTGCTAAAAGGAGATCACAGTGGACTGCTACCACATTGGAGACCACTTCCTCACCAATGTCAGTAAATTTTTTAAGTTCCTGTTTCAGGATACTGTTTCCCAAGGATAAGATTGAAGAAGAAAAAAAAAATACAGGGAGGTATCGCTTAACACGGTAGATGCATTCCTGAAAAAGAGCATGTTAGCTGAAACTTTAAAACTAAACCAATTTCTCCATAGGAATACATGTTATAAAATAAGATTCATAAGTGAATGAAAAAAAAATATATTATTTTTTATAATTACATAAATCAATAATAAACAAAAGTTGTTTATCAGTTTCCAAAAAGGCAAGAGAATGCAGCGAAACTATTCTTGGTGAGGGCAGGGTTGTCAATGTCCGTGTCAGCACACTGCCACCCACTCCCAACCTGTGTTGTTCTGCACCCTTGACCGTGCTAAGTGAATTTCATACTTAAACCATTTTAACTGTACCGTACTCCTGTGTTGGTGTCTGTCATAATTTGCTTTTGGATTATTTTGTGCGAGCAAACAGTGTGATCTAATGGAAAATTAGCAATGCATTGTGGTTTGAAAGCTACTGCGTTTTTCATTAGGCACTGTGCAAACAGGAAGTAGTTTGTTTTTCCCTGACCTTTAAATAACCTTGTACAGGGCTATGTTTTTATTCAATGAACCATTTCAGTTACTCATAGAATGAAAACCTCATTTACTTCTTGAAAGTACCCGTTCATATGGGAAATGCAGTACTGAATGCCTAACATGTTTGATGCATCTTCAGCCGGATGAAATGAGGTGCTGAAGTTGCATAATAAAATTCTACAGTATAGCTGGCAGTTTCCGTGGTGACTGAATACACCTCTTGCTATTTTGCCTCTTTCAAATTGTCAATTGTGCATGAATTCGTGTTGAACATCTTGTGCTCACACGTACCTGATGTCATCTAAAATTTCACTTCTGAGGCAGCAGGGTTTAGAAACCTATGAGCAACCGAAAAGGTTTTTTTCCCCCCTTTTCAGAAATGGGACGTCTACAGTCGTCACGGCAATATTCGGTGGGGTTCTTCAGAACGAGGTGAACTGTTTGATATGTGGGACTGAATCCAGAAAGTTTGATCCATTCCTCGGTAAGGCACCAGCCCACGACGTGTCTGGTCTGTATGTAGATGCGTACATAATACCACACAGAGTTCGGTTTTCTCGAATTTCACCGTTTGATTTTCTTTTCCTTTCAGACCTTTCCCTAGATATTCCAAGCCAGTTTAGAAACAAGAGAACAAAGAATCAAGAAAGTGGACTAATTTGCACCTTGCGTGGTAAGAGCTGCTCAGTAAAGGAAATGTGTGAATGTTCTAGAACTCAGTGTAACCCAAAGAAAATAACTGTCCTTTATTTATTTTTTACTGATGAATGCATGGATGTATGCGGCTACAGTACAGTGCTCTTTTGATATACGTGTATAGTTCATTCTCTCTTTCTTAATTGCAGACTGTCTGCGCAGTTTCACAGACCTGGAAGAACTTGATGAAACGGAGCTGTACATGTGCCATAAATGTAAAAAGCGTCAGAAATCGACAAAGAAATTTTGGATTCAGAAGCTGCCCAAGGTCAGAGGTGTCTTATTTATCAGTTACATTAGACATGGAATAAGTGTCCTGCAGATTTGAAACTAATCTTTTTATGTTTTTAATGTTATTTTAACTGATACATGTGTTTTATAAAGTATTGCACCAGCTCCTACCTTTTCTGCTTTCTTGAATGTTTGAAATCTTTGAAAATGTGACTCAGTGGGTACCTTCCTGACCTAAATAAACAAATGAACAAACAAATAAATAAATAAAGCTGTTGCATTAAATATTGGTATCTGAGATTTATGTAGCTAAATGCCCTTTTGATTGCAGGTCTTGTGCTTGCACCTGAAAAGATTTCACTGGACAGCATATCTTAGGAACAAGGTAGACACGTATGTAGAGTTTCCACTGCGGGGCCTAGACATGAAGTGCTACTTACTGGAGGTGAGCCGACGCCACTGTCCTTTTTATTGTATTTTTAAATCCTTGTTCAAAGGCATTATTTGTGAGCTTGAATGTGTAAATCATGCCTTCCTGTTCTTTCCCTGCTGATAATAGCCGGAGAACAGTGGTCCAGAGAGCTGTCTATACGACCTTGCTGCAGTGGTTGTGCACCATGGATCTGGGTAAGAATCTGCTTGTGATGTATACAATATTGTGTTATGTACCCTACACGTTAATGTTTCTTGAAACACCTTATCAGTTCTAACACCGATCCAGTCTGAGATTGTGTTGTTTTTAAATGTGCTTTGCTTCAGGAGCAGTGCCCTGAGTGTAATTTCATCTCTTGGCCAGTAGATGGGTATATTGCATAATAAGTCTTCACCCAATTCAAGTATTTTCTAGGCTGTACTTCTGTGGTAAAGCGGGGGCAAGCAGTCTTTGAAACTACTGCTTTTTAGGGACATGTCATATACAGTTCTGGAAATAATTGAGACCACTGCAAAATTATCAGTTTCTCTGGCTTTGCTATGTATAGGTATGTGTTTGGATAAAATTAACATTTTTGTTTTATTCTATAAACTACAGACAACATTTCTCCCAAATTCCAAATACAAATATGAATGGAATGGAATGGCTGCCATACATGTAGAGATGCTGATTTAAGAAATTTGCAGGTCTCTTAATTATTTCCAGAGCTGTATATAAAAAAACATTCCCTCCTCGTTGTAACAGAATGGGATGGCAGGCAGACTTTTCTCCAAGGTTTCTTCCTGTGTCAGGAGCGACTCACAGCCTGTTTTTTATTTCCTGTGTTCTTGCGGCAGCGTGGGCTCGGGACATTACACAGCATACGCCACACACGAGGGACGCTGGTTCCACTTCAATGACAGCACGGTCACGCTGACGGATGAGGACACCGTGGTGAAAGCCAAGGCCTACATCCTCTTCTACGTCGAGCGGCAGACCAAATCCGGCACCGACGCCAAGCTTTAATACCTCCCCCTCACCTGCTGCGCTCTGAAGCCTTCAGACAATACAAAACTATTCCAGTTCTCCATCGACACTTGACCCAAAATGTCTTGATTTTCATTCATCATGCACTTTTCAAGTTGCTGTTGTGAATTCTTGAGTTTGTTGTATAAGTGCTAGTATTTTTATTTTTATTTTATTTTGGTTTTAACAAATGTTTCATCCGAGAACCTTGGCGAAACTTAATTGCTGCTTTAATTTTAAAATTATTTTGTTTTTATAAACATGATTTCTGGTAAATGTCTTTTTAGTCATATTTGCCTTTATATATATATATATATATATATATATATATATATATATATATATAGCTTCGTGTTACATTCCTCTCTTGCTGAGGCACATTTCCATTTGTTATAGATTCCAAAGGTAATCGTTTTCATGTGGAGAATGCTTGTCCCCTACTCTGAGAAATTGAATGGTCGAAGAGGATGGAGACTGTCGCAGGCTTGGTGTCCTAGTCCTACGTTAAATAGTTTTTTTTTGTTTTTTGTTTTTTTTAAATCCTTTTGGATTTCTGTGATAAATCATTGGCCTCTTTTGATTCCTATTCTCAGCCCTTAAGAGAGGTAGTTTTGGTCTCCTGTGTTCTGTTATTTCCTTTCTGACTTGTGCCCAGTATGTCAGTATGTATGCGTGTTTGTGTTCTGCCTTGTTCTCTGTTGTTTCTGCTTAGATTTGCCACACTGACTAGCTGTTCAGACAGATTTCTTGTCTTGAATCCATTCCTTGGTACTCAGCATTAGGAAACCAGGTGAGGAAGTAGACCCATGTGTTAAGCACAGCTCTTTTCCAGAGTTGTGTGAACAGTGTGTGCTGTCTCTTCATTGGTTCTCTAAAATGAGTCATTTTTAAAAAGTCAGTTGAGTGAATATAACTAAGCAGAAGCCTTATCAGATAATCAAGCAAAGCATTTTGTCATAGGATATTGGAACAAATAAGATCTGAAATAACAGATATACCTCTTTTAAGTCACGAGAGTGTATTTTTTTTATAATGTTATGCTGCTTTTGGTTTGACTACCCCATCTGAGAGATGTAGGCAGGCCAAACTAGAATATAACCGAAACAATGCACCTGAAGTTAAGAATTGAGAATATAGAGGTCTTTTATTTCATTTGAAAGGGTATTCAAATCTCAACCTTAAATAAACATAAAATGTGAAATTTACATTTAGTACAGTATCAGGACCTCTTTTGTTGGTTCCTTTCTGAATCTCTGCATCGGTCTACTCTGTCAGACTATATTAGATACTTTCATTTGTGATGTTTTAAAAATCCATAATGTCACCTCATGATTTAATGCACTGTTTAGGAAACTACAGTCAAGGGGGGGATGGGGAGCCCAGATTGTATTTCTTAAAATGTGTTATTCTTCACTTGGTTTTCACAAATAAAACAGTTGAGTCCATAAAGAACTGAATTAAAGAAATGCAAATGGGGTGAGCTGAATGTTTTATCTATCTAAATGTGATTTGGACTACTATTTGGACTACTTTCATTGTGAAGCATTGCCCCTCTTCAAAAGCATATTAACCAGTCAGTTACAATTACTAAAATGTAAACATTTAACTTTATCACTAAAAGAAAAAGTAATGTCATTATACATAAAATAGATGGAATTGGGTCATTCACGAAAAAAACAGCTGCTGCAGTCAGGTGATATTAGTGAAGTTGACGGATATCTATGACATTTTTAAATTATACATATTTTATGTTTCCAGGTTGTTGCCATTATAAACTCTGGATCTTGATCTATATATTTCTCCTCTATATTTAAACTCCTTTGCCCCTCAGGCTTTCTCAGTAATTCCTCTGCCCAGAACGTAAGATAAAGGAGCTCCGAAACACCTACCTTCCTTCCAGGATTTCTAACTATAGTGCATACATTTGTCAAGCTGTTGCGGTGTGCTTTATTCTGCCAGATATATTAGGCTACTTTCACTGAAAATGAATGCAATTACCAGGGCATATTCATTCAGATTAACAACATTACCGCCTAGAAATGTTCCAACAAAATGCATTCCCAAGACCAATAATTGCCATGTATTGCACAATGTATAGTGATATGTTCTAGGTTTTACAGTGAAGTGGTAAACCGATTAGAAACCAAATCTGCTCATGTTCTATCTTTTTGTTTTAAAACTGCTCACATTGTAGTCCTCAATGGTCCCTGCATTTCTGTGCGTCGAGCACACCGGCCCTGTCAATATTTGCCACATACACTGGGACACAACTGTCTCTATTCAGGGCTGCTCCTTTCCCATATGTTCATATCCTTGGCACTTTCATATGAAGCCATTGTCTCCCCTGTCATCCATTAAAACCAGGACTGATTTATTCAAACCTTTCATTTGTCACTCGAGATGCTGTGCAATTAAATTGACAAATGAACTGCCATCTGGTAAAGTAGACTGGTATTTAGTCAATATTTCTACATCATCTCTCCCCCTCCCCTCTTTCTTATTCCTTCATGTTTTGCCCCTCAAAAATAAGGCTGGTTCCAGAGGTGGCAGTTGATGTCCACATGCATGTATTTTTCTAAGCCCTGCTCATCAAACTATCTCAAAATGGGGAGAGCTGAACTAAGATTTCAAATGAAATGACTGCACCTTCGTACTGGCTTTCTCGCTGACAGGAGTTCTGCTAATGTGAAGGCGTGTTTCCTGTGGACAAGTGCCATCTTTTATTTTTCTCTAATTAGAAGCTGTTCCAAAGACCCTTCCCTGATTGATAAACTACATCCAGGGCTTAAGGCATGGCAGTGGCCTCAGCAGACAGTCAGGCTGTTGGGAGAGGCTTCTTGGAACTCAAGCTTGTCCCGAGTTGCTCCAGAAAGACTGTGTGGGATGAGTCTCCTAAATGGACAGTTAAGTGCTTTATTTACTGAATATCAAATTAATGCCTTTCATGAGAATAAATCCTGTGCTATTGTCATCTTGTTACCTGAGAGATTTTCAAGTGAGTCGTGATGAACCGAGGGGTGTCATGAAGTGTTCTTCAGTATAAATTCTTCACTGTGTCCCAGCTACTCCTCTGGGTACGTCTGTGTTTTGTTTGATTACAGCGGTACAGCTCTTCAAGTTCCTTGGCTTTGAAGATTAGAACTGTGTGCACAGTAGGATGCCAGTTTGCTGTGGGGGCTTTCTAGGCATGAGCGAGTGACAGACGTTGCTGACTGTGCATTTAAGAGCAGGGGGTTCCTCAGACACCTCTCTCCGTTTGCCAGTCGGTCATCAAGCTTCAGGGTAGGCTGTTAAATGTACCAATGAATCTTTCAGTGCACATAAATTAATATGTAGATCTTTTGTGCCCTCCAATTACAGAAACACTTCATGTAGAATGCATCTTGCCTTGGACAACCTCCCTCTAATCCTTGTATTTTTCAATTCTAAGAGAGAGAAAAACACGAACACCAACGCTTCAGTTTTTAACCTTATTAAAGAATACAATCTTCCTTATTTGTATTCTGGCTTGATCAGCCCTGGGAGGGATTATTTCCATTGGTTTGTATGGGGTGGTACTTGTTCATATACAGTGAGGGAAAAAAGTATTTGATCCCCTGCTGATTTTGTACGTTTGCCCACTGACAAAGAAATGATCAGTCTATAATTTTAATGGTAGGTGTATTTTAACAGTGAGATACAGAATAAAAACAACATAATCCAGAAAAATGCATTTCAAAAAAGTTATACATTGATTTGCATGTTAATGAGGGAAATAAGTATTTGACCCCTTCGACTAAGTACTTGGTGGCAAAACCCTTGTTGGCAATCACAGAGGTCAGACGTTTCTTGTAGTTGGCCACCAGGCTTGCACACATCTCAGGAGGGATTTTGTCCCACTCCTCTTTGCAGATCCTCTCCAAGTCATTAAGGTTTCGAGGCTGACGTTTGGCAACTCGAACCTTCAGCTCCCTCCACAGATTTTCTATGGGACTAAGGTCTGGAGACTGGCTAGGCCACTCCAGGACCTTAATGTGCTTCTTCTTGAGCCACTCCTTTGTTGCCTTGGCTGTGTGTTTTGGGTCATTGTCATGCTGGAATACCCATCCACGACCCATTTTCAATGCCCTGGCTGAGGGAAGGAGGTTCTCACCCAAGATTTGATGGTACATGGCCCCGTCCATCTTCCCTTTGATGCGGTGCAGTTGTCCTGTCCCCTTAGCAGAAAAACACCCCCAAAGCATAATGTTTCCACCTCCATGTTTGACGGTGGGGATGGTGTTCTTGGGGTCATTCCTCCTCCTCCAAACACGGCGAGTTGAGTTGATGCCAAAGAGCTCGATTTTGGTCTCATCTGACCACAACACTTTCACCCAGTTCTCCTCTGAATCATTCAGATGTTGGCAAACTTCAGACGGGCCTGTACATGTGCTTTCTTGAGCAGGGGGGCCTTGCAGGCACTGCAGGATTTCAGTCCTTCACGGCGTAGTGTGTTACCAATTGTTTTCTTGGTGACTATGGTCCCAGCTGCCTTGAGATCATTAACAAGATCCTCCCGTGTAGTTCTGGGCTGATTCCTCACCGTTCTCATGATCATTGAAACTCCACGAGGTGAGATCTTGCATGGAGCCCCAGAGCGAGGGAGACTGACAGTTATTTTGTGTCTCTTCCCTTTAAGAGAGTGCTCCTAATCTCAGCTCGTTACCTGTATAAAAGACACCTGGGAGCCAGAAATCTTGCTGATTGATAGGGGATCAAATACTTATTTCCCTCATTGACATGCAAATCAATTTATAACTTTTTTGAAATGCGTTTTTCTGGATATTTTTGTTGTTATTCTGTCTCTCACTGTTAAAATACACCTACCATTAAAATTATAGACTGATCATTTCTTTGTCAGTGGGCAAACGTACAAAATCAGCAGGGGATCAAATACTTTTTTCCCTCACTGTATCTATATCCCTTCTCTTTATTATCACTGATGTAATGTGTTCATTATATGTGGAACCATTTACTTCTCCTATGAGCCAATGAAAATAGAGCATTCATGTTTTTTTCATTACATAAAATGAAACTGTAAAATGTAGATTATTGGAAACACCACTATCCCTTAAAGGCCCTGTTCTGTAATTCTCCAGAGGATACACACCGCTCACATCCCACATCCCAGCAGAGCAGAATCGCTTAAGTCTTTCAGTGCGATTTTTTCACTAAATGACAGAAGTGCTTTGCTCTACTTTACGAATAACATTACCGCCCACACAAGAGTAACCACCACAGGCTCGGGAACACCAGCGCTGGCAGAACAGCACGTGTCAGTGTCAGCAGTCTTTCGTTCTGACTTAAAAAAAAAAAAAAAATATTAAAACTCCACTATGTGGGTTAAAAAGAACAGGAGGGACAGCTGTTCCTGCTCGCTCAAGTCAACCCACAGGTGTCTGGTCTTATGGTGGTAACAGTCTTCATTTAGGAGGGGTTTTATTTCCAGTTCTGGTCACAGCTGCTGAAGATCTCAAGCGACTCAGAACTATCTGTGCTGTAATACCTGATCTCTTAAGACTTGTAGCAAATGCTTTATTTCAGCATTCTGCCTGTCTGTGTGGCACACTCTACTTCTACAATTATGTTATAACATTACACACTAAAGGGTACATTGTGAAAAAGTATGCTTTGCCCTACATTGTAATCAAGAGTACAGACACCACGACAAATGGGTAGCAGCAAACTAGTACAATCTGTTATCCCCTGGTGCCAGTAACAGTGCCGGTGATAGAGTTTAGGCTGCAAAAGAGAGTGGTGGATTATAGCATGTACAGGTAAGCTTTGAGAGTTTCAAATATACCCATGGTAGGCTGATATTACATTATAGCAGTGTTCTGTATGTGAAACAGGTGTAATGTATTATATCAAGGTGAAATTATATATACTGTCACACAGGCTTCCGGTCCTGATTTTATTGTGTTTCAGGGGTGACTGAGTTTATGTACTGTGAGAGTGTAACATGACCCCTGACAGTACAAGTAGGAGTTTGTTTGGGTTTGTAGGGGGGCAGTTTACTATTCGTACCACTGCTGAAGGTCATACTACCATTTCAAAGGGATTCTCTGTCTATGGATGTCCTGGAAGACAAGAATGAATTATGTATACTTCGAAATAAAGCATTCACTTTTCCCTTTGAAGGAAAAATAAACATATTCAGCACAGAGCTCGCCAGTGCAAAATGTTCTCCTATTCTCCTATAGAAGCATTTTGAAATATAGCATTGCTTTATCCCAGTATGCACAATATGGAAGTATTAAAGGCAATTTTGCATCATTGTCATTGAAAAAACAAAACTAACATTCCAGACACTATTCATGTTTTCGGTAGGTTGTAATTTATTCTGAACATGCTCTTGAAAACATTTAACATGTGCGGTCTGAAACAATAGACAATCAGTTGGAAGACTTTTAATTGGTCCTGTACAAACATGATTCATAATTAACTTCAGAAAACATTACACAGCAGATTCAATTGTGTACATGATATTTACATTTACATGGGCCACCATTGCTGAATATTTCAAGTGCTAGAAACTCTTTTGTATTCCTATTATAAAAAATATACTTAAATGTTCTCAAGATGTGAGTAGCTACAAATTAGCTTATGGTGGTGTGTTGGCTTTAAAAACATAGGACTCCGCTGCATTTCCTTGTGTGTGGAGTCTCCCTTTCAGAAACACAGTCTGTTGGTTGAGTTACAGTAGACAGTTCCGCACCCAGGAGTCTGCAGCATGTTGGCCTTCTTCATGCAATATGTGTCTCTATAAATCAAGTGGCAGGGAAGCCATCTTCTCTATGATGGCTAGATGATAGAAATGCAGGGCTTAACTGATTGTGATTGTAGTATCATAAACATCTGTTATTCTACACAGATTTCTTAGAAGGATCCCATGCAGGCAGCGGGGAAGGCCGGTGTGGCTCACATTACCATTTTTGACTCGGCAGCTCCAGTTGTCGTCCCGAAATAAACACCATTCCACGGCCTTATATGTCCAGCAGCTCCCTCTGACTGATTGTAGGGGGAATCATGTATCCAAACAGCATGAATCAGCTCAGCAGCCTCATTGTTGCTCTCTATCAACAAGCTGTCTCTGTGTGTCAGGAGGTCTACTTCTGCTTGCCATGCACGTCACAGAGCTCAACAGGGAGTGCCTCATACACCTATTCTCCTACCTGGACAAGGACAGCCGCAAGAGTCTCTCGCTCACCTGCCGTCAGCTGAGGGATGTCTTCCTGGACTCGGCCCTCTGGCCTCTGCTCAACTTCCATTCGCCTTGCGAGCTGAGGAAGGACAACTTTGTGCTGGGCTCATCGCTGAGGTATCTGTCCATCTGCTGGCATTCGAGCCGGGTCAAAGTGTGCAACATCGAGGACTGGCTGAAAACCACATTCCAAAAGGATATCTGCAGGAAGCATGAGACTGTCGTCAGTGACTTCTTAGCCAAAGTTTGCATCAAGTGAGTGGATTTGCTTTTCGTCTGCCGTGTTATTTTTTACATTCTTATCTGGACTAGTTTAGATAAATTCTGAAGATCTTGGATTTCTTTCACCGTTCCTTTTTCTGGAATACATTTTCCTTTAACATTAGAAGTGTTTCAACAACTTTCTCATTTGTAGCAGTTTTGTAAAATGTTAAAAATCAGGAGTCTCAAATCATACTTTTTGGTTGTAATCCTTTAATCCTCTTCAGTTGAAAGATATGATTTATATAGTTGAAAGCATCAAAATAGACTCCATCAGCTGTAGTTTTGGGTGCACCAGTGTATCTCCTCTCCCCACCTTTCCTCTAATGCTTAACAATGAGGTTGAAAAATGTTTATTCAAAGGTCATATTATTCCATATAGATTACTACACTGCCATGTCAGGTGAAACTTATCCTTTAAAGATGGATGAAATTATATTATATGCAGACAGATTTGAAGAGGCTGGTAGATATAACGGTATATTTTCATTATGAAAACATGAGTTAAAAGCTGTATGCTATTTAACTCAAGTTCATAGAATTATTTTATAAGAAAAAGGTTTAGTTCATTGGTCTTCTGTTTCACAGTGTAGACAAACTTTTATTTAGAAGAAACTGTGCTTTACATTTTATAAGAAGTATACAGTGACTCTATAATGCAGAAAAGAATGTACTTTTATTTTTTCCAAATAGAGGAATCCCCACAAGTGAGCTCGAGATTAAAAAGTAGCACCTGTCCCAGAATAATCTTGTCCGGGTTGCATTATTGGTCTGTCACTCATCCAATCACAGGCTGTGGGATTAAAATACACATCAACACTGCCTTTATTACAGAGCTCACATCTGTAATTTAACTTTCAGCAAGCTAGGGAGGTCTAATTTTCACTGCAAGGAGGGCAGGGTGTGAATTTTTGCAAAATATGCCTCTAAGTTGTATTTTGCTTAAACTGTGGTCATATATTAAATAGTAAGAAAAAAGCAAGAGACTGAATATTGCTAGAGTTTAGACAGACTGGAATGCTAAGTATTTAAATGCACAATTCAGAATCCTAAATACTCCACTTGAGTTGATTAAAAGGTGAATGTATTTGATGGACTTTTTAATGGATAGGATAAGAATAAGGAATTCACACTAAAGGAAATCTAACAAAGCATTATAACATTAGGGACCATTATGTGTTCTCCTCAAAAGGAGAACATAATTTAAACACTTTTCTACCTCTATAACTACATATGTTTCCCACATGGGGGGATGTAGTTAGAATAAATGTTGTTATCTAGATGTAATTAAAATAGATACACAAAACCTTTCCCCATCTTTCCTCCACGTGTATGGAAATCTATACTCAGAACTGCACTTTAGAGAACAAAAGACCTGCGACCTATCTCAATACAAAATATACAATCAAGATTTTAAAAACAATGTGGAAAGACTATTCAAAGTCTTGCATATTTTGATTGCCATGCTTGTCATAGGGCGAGACTTTTTATTTAATGTTCGTCCTTTATATGATCAGTGAAGATGTAAAGTGCACAGTGTCCGTGCTGTCACAACTGGGAGCTTTAAACACCCAAACCCGTGACTGGTCGAAAATGTGTTATTTACATGTGGAATTAAGATTACGTAATTTATTTTATGTAATCTGGAGCAGTCTGAGTGAATGACATGTTGTAGCTGCTGTCAGCCTCACATACTATCACGGTTTTAAAACTGTGTCTGCAAACCTTGTAGCAATATATCGCCAGCAGGCAGCAGTATTTCCATGGCAGTCCTGGTAAACATGATTTTATGTATAGTCAGAAAATGTAATGTATTTATTTGGTTTATCATCATCACATTATATTTCTGCAAGGGCTTAGTTAAAATGAGTAAAGAGTTTAACTATATACTCACACGCATGTACATGTAAGTGTGCTGATATTTGTGTAGTGCTTTAATTATACTGATACACAGCATCGGCCAGCTGTCTAAATATATCTTGGTTGTTAAAGATCATTTTAAAACATGACATTTATTGTTTTTGCATAGCCTTGGGATAGGTGCAGATGATGAAAGTGTGAACGCGTGTCATTTTGTTGCCTGTATCCCAAGGTGCCCCAATTTGCTGTCTTTGACGTTGTCTGGCTGTGGCCACATCGCAGACCGAGATGTGCTGCGTGTCCTGCAGAGCTGCGCAGGCCTGCGTTGCCTGCGTCTGGAGAACTGCGCGCGAATCACCGACGACGTGCTGCGTGGGGCGGCTGCCCACGGACACGGCCTGCGCAGCGTGCAGCTGGACTTCTGCCGTAACGTGAGCCGTGCAGGCCTGCAGCTGCTCAGAGACAGCCGCCCCGCCGTCCAGCTGAGCGCCGAGAGGAGTGCGGCCATGATCCCGGACAGCCAACCCCAGGAGAAAGCCAGCCTCACCAGAACCTTGCAGAAACTACTCCACTGTTCCTGAAGCCATGCTTTTCATTTTCTAAAAAGGCAGATGAAGTAGACCAACAAGTTATTACAAGGGTGGCCAAATGTCCCGGTCCCCCTATGGAAGGATTTATTCTGCATTTGGTCTCATTTTGTATTTTACTTACAAATTAATATTTATACAGATTTTTACAATTTCAAGTTTTGGTGATTCTGTGTGTGTTTTTTATTTCTGTGGTAATGGTCTGAGTGAAGTACATTACACCTCATTCCATTTATAGAGTTATGACAATAATAATAAAATAACACCCCTTGTTAATTCAAGT
Organism: Amia ocellicauda; assembly: GCF_036373705.1. Classification (NCBI taxonomy): domain Eukaryota; kingdom Metazoa; phylum Chordata; class Actinopteri; order Amiiformes; family Amiidae; genus Amia; species Amia ocellicauda. The sequence continues at coordinate 29,355,261 of NC_089853.1, forward strand.
AGGTGACTGATAAAATACAACGATCCAGCTTCTCTCTTCCTGTAGCCCATGTTACATCTTGCTGTCCTATTGGGATTCCTAATATGATACTCCTTTGTGTGACACTGAGTCTAAAATGAAGATGGTCATCACTTCTGCTACTGCAGTTCCACCAGTCACAATTCTAGGATTTTTAAAAAACAACTAATTGTGCCAGGCCTAACTGACTTGGGGAGGAACATGTGTCTAATACTTTCCCCATTAGTCCTTCATGCACCAGGAAGAAAGGGATATTGACCATATGGCACTGGAGCTTTACAATTATTAAAGTGTAAACACTGCACAGGGGAAGGCTTTCAAACTGACGAAAGACCAACTATCAATACTAATAAAGACATACGGGTAAATATGAAGAAGCTGTTGACGTGTTTAGCTGTGTCCATCGTTATGGTTATTCTTGGGAATACAGGTTGCTCCTTGTGTCACCTGCCCGCTGTTTATTCTTTTGTGTAATTATGTGTTTGCGTCTTTATTGAACATTCAAAGTGTCAGTTGCATTTGTGAGTATTGTGTCAAAAGTTTAGAGGCCACACAGAAAAGCACCCCCATCATGTGAAAAGTGAGGTCTGGAATTAGTAATTGAAGTACGTACGCATGTGTGAGTTTCATGAAGACGAATGGCACAGCAGCCAAGAAAGTAGCAGCACACCAGAGAATATTATATAACCATGTGTCGAAGTGTGTGCTACTCACAATTCATGTTTGTTTTTCCTTTGTGTACATGATACAAATATGTGGCCCATTCTAAGGTAACAGCCATGTCTATGACAGCACGTACAACACTCACGAAGCGCACAAACTGAACACACTGGTAGATGCATGCTGTTTCGTTTGACTTTTTAAGGCGGTTGAATGATGTTATCCACTTGACTTGCGTAATCCAGTTCATGGCGGACGTAAGGCAGAGTTAACGTCGCTGCTTTCCCTGCACAGCCCCGCGCAGGCAGCAGTGCGCAGCCGCTCTTCCGGGCTTTGCGGCAACAGTGACCTCATGTCGGGCAGCAGCACAGGTTCCCTGAGGACGCGCTGGCCCGGCGCCACGGTTGTGAATAGAAACACTTTATGTAAGAGAGCAGGATATGGAAATAGGCTGGAGAAGAGCTGCGCGCTACACGTGACTATGCTATATTTGCTGGATTGCATTAGACAGCTCCTGCAAACCGAGGGGCCTTTTGCACCGAGCAGACATAACATCAGTGCTCTACCACGAGTCACCGGTGAAGCAAGACTAATTTTAAGCCTCTCTCTTTTTCGCATGCTGAATGGCTGCTCCAAAAGTCATCCAGCTTATACAATGTGTTATTTGAATTGCGTAAGGTTTTGAAACAGGGGGAGGAGGGGGGTATATGCGTGATCGTCAGGTGTGCAGTACATCACACGTGGTCCACACTAGTTTCTCTGTCGGCCTACGCGCTAAATGAATAGATAAGATCCAGGACAGTCATCGTTTTCACGTTGAATATCATCCATGTCCCGCAAGCCTCCTTCAACAGACACACATCACTCAGTGTAGACGCGACACAGGCACGACTTAATCCTGTAAGTGAGGTGAATATCTCAACACATCAACACGCACATGTATATATAGATGTGCAAATTGTTCTGGGGGAATTTCATATGCAGGGATATTTTAAATGTGTTTGTGGTGGCCTGTAGGAGAACCTGGAGTGTTTTTTTTCCCCCCCTTTTCTTTAAATCAGACTAGATTTGTTTTTTATTATCCCCCTTAAGCTCTGTGTAATTATGATTTTAAATATGAAACCCATTCAATTTGGACACATTGTTAGAGGCTAATTCATTAATTGAGTAGATGGTTGTGTGGGGTGCAAGGCCATAAGGTAGCGAAGTTAAATACTGACATCAGCATCAATGTGCTTGTTTATCCTTTGGAAGCTATTTTAAGAAACTGTAAATGTATTGCAGTGGCATTCCTAACCATCTTCAAATTGGCCTTTATTTACTGATTCAAAAACAACGACATGATTTTATGCTACAGTATTGTTGTACAAATCATTTTGCATTAGTATATTAAAATAAATCAATACTACCTTCAAACCGCTTTACACTTTTTTCTTAAATACACATATTTGTTAAGGAAACTATAGCATGAGATGCATTCCAAAACATCAAACACTGACCCACACAGCAAATTGCAAAGTACAAGCCAGTACTTAGTTGGTTTACAAGGAGTAGAAGGCAGAAGCCATAGGTACACAAAATGTACTGAGGGTAGGTGTCTTTGCAATTCTTGATTATAGTTGGGGCATGTTTTGATCTGAGAGGGGCCAAGGTCAGGTCTTTCTAGAAAAGTTTTGATTATGGACTAAACAGTGGGCGCAGTGTGGATGCCATGTGAACACTAGTGTTAGCTCAAGCAACTTGGCACTGCATCAATCATTACTAAAGATTGTTACTTCGTCAAGACTCTTGTTCAAGAAATACTAAAAACGTCCACCCTGCATCTGCTTTGGATAGGAGACGGATTAACATTTATCTTCTGGAGACTCCAGCACAATCCCTGAAGCGGGAAACCCCTATCTCTGCAGCGCCAACACTACTACACCCAATTTACTATTGGCACTGTGTGTCTTGGGAGGGTTTTGGATTTGTTGCTGAGGTAACATTGCATCAACAGTATTGCTGCATATCTGTCTCTGCCCTGCACAGTTATTAAAGATCATGGTGTGACTGAATATATACATTTATTTTTATTATTCAATTTACACTTGCATCACATGGGGTTTATAAATTCTTAGATTAGGTTGTGGACCCCCCCCCCACCCCTTCAGTTTCATGTAACCCTCAAATTTTTTGTGTTATTATTTTAAGGAATACAATTATATCGACTATATTAATAAGTATGGAGAATTTGTATATGGATGCATTTGTTATTAAATCATTGTGATTTGTTAATTCTTTTTAGATAGGAAAGTGACCTATTTATGATATCCAGATTGCAAACATTTCGGGTTTATTCTTTTAAAATATTTTATACACTGAGAAAGATGGTCTATCTGTGTGAGACCCTGCCCTCAGATGTACCCCTAGCTTTGGCCCCACCCCCAGACAGGTATCTGCCAGATGGTGGTAAAGGTGCTGCAATGTGCCCCAACTGTCCTCCTGTTAGATAGATGTGGACAAAAGTATTGGTACCCTTCCACTTTTTTAAAAAAACTCACAATTTTCTCTGAACTAAGTAGAAATTGACAAAAGTGTTTGGTATCCACCACTCTGTATTTCACATTCAATAGAACAAACTTTGCTTTTGATTTATGACGTAACATATTACTTTAAATAGTAAAACAAATTAAAATGGCATGGACACAAATATTGGGACCCTTAACCTAATATTTCGTTGCACAGCCTTTGGAGACACTATCTGCAATCAAGTGCTGTCTGTAGCTCTGAATGAGATTTCTACACTTCTCCACTGGTAGTTTGGCCCACTCTTCTTGAGCAACCCACTCCAGTTCTCTCAGGTTTGATGTGTGCCTTTTCCCAACTGCAAGTTACAGCTCTTACCACAGGTGTTTTCTTCTCATCCATTCTTGGTTGCATTTTGAGGTATGTTTTGGGTCATTACCTTGCTGGAGGACCCATGACCTGTGACTGAGACACAGCTTTCTGACACTGGGCTGTACAATTCGCTCCAAAATGCCTTGATAGTCTTTTGATTTCATCGTGTCCTGCACAGATTCAAGGCACCCAGTGCCAGAGGCAGCAAAGCAGCCCCAAAACATCACTGAGCCTCCTTTGTGTTTCACAGTAGGGATGGTGTTCTTTTCTTTGAAAGCTTTATTTTTTCCCCTGTAAACATGGAGTTGTTGTGATTTACCAAAAAGCTTGACTTTTGTTTTGTCTGTTCAAAGGACATTCTCCCAGAAGGACTGTGGCTTGTCCACATGCATTTTGGCAAATTCCAGTCAGGCTTTTTTGTGTTTCTCTCTTAGAGAGAGGTCTTCTACAATGGAGCCCTCTTTCATTCAGACAGCGATGGATGGTGCAACTTGAAACTGTACACCTTGAGCTTGAATGTCGGCTTGGATCTGTTTTTGAGGTTTTCCTTGGTTCTTTCTCCACCATTCGAACAATCATTCTCTTCATTCTTGGGTCAATTTTCCTTTTATGGCCATGTCCAGGGATGTTGGCTAAAGTCCCATGGGCCTTAAACTTCTTAATAATATTTGCAACAGTACTCACAGGAACATCAAGCTCTTCAGAGATGGTCTTGTAGGACCATGCTTGGCTATTACCTTCTTTCTAACCTCCTCAGACAACTCTCTGGATTTCCTTCTCTTTTCCTTGTTCAGTGTGATACACACAGTGACACAAAACAGCAGAGTGAGTACTTTTCTCCATTTAAACTGGCTGAATGAGTGATAATGCGATTGAAGACACTTGTGATACTAATTAAAAGAGAATGGTCTACTTGAGGTATCATTACAATTATTTTTACTTCTTGATCAATAATAGTGTCTAGGTCATTTTAGAATGTCTTAGGAATAAGCAAGAATTCAGTTATTTATTTTTGTTTTTGTTTTTTTTGCTTCCACTGCAAACCAAAGACATGCATGTATGGATGACAAATGGTGCATTATTTGAATAAAATGCAAGGGTACCAATACTTTTGGCCAGGTCTGTAGATAAACACAAAAATGTAATATACAAACTGCAAGGCTAGATATGTAAAAATGCATTGTGTGCGCGAATCATGGTAACATCTGACTGCTGCATTTCGGTGGAGTTTTTGAAGTGCTTTATTGTTGGTTTGTTTTAAATGCTCTTTTAAACAGAAAACAACAAATAGGCCATTAACATGTTGATTTAGGATAATTGCATACAGTTGCATTTTGATTATATGTGCATTCTAATGTGAGTTGTGAAAAATATAGCTTTTACTTTTAACTTTAAGATTTTAACTTAACTTGGAAACAAGATACTTTTAAGTTGTTGTGAGGTTATTTATGATTTTTTATGCCAGTGGTAAGTGCAGGACTTTGGCGCACATATCTGAGGTAAACATTAACTTAACCTTAAACAAAATATTTAGCTCTTCTGTTGCATCATGTTACACATTTAAACCATTTATTTTAGGCTATTACAATTTTACTCTTGGTTTATTACAATTTTGAGTTCATGTAAATGCTCAACTTAGACATGCAAAGTTGGTTGAATTGTTGAATTTCCTTAAAATAAGCGGTTTAAAAACCAAAACAATACTAATTTAAAAAGGCCTGAATGTATTTTTCCATCAAATAGAATTTTAGTTCTTGTGTGTATATATATTATTTATTTTTATTTTAGCACATCTCAGGAGGGTTATGGTACACCGTGGTGGAAGAGTGTTTTCTAATTAGTGGACCTTATTTTGGCTGATGAAACTCCACTACAGAAGTAAGTAACATTTTCATTTCAAAGTCTGTTACATTATAACAGTTTCATGGTCTTCTGACTGCCAGTAAATTGGAATTAATTGTAAATTATTATGTCTAGCTTTCTATTAATCAATAGTCTACTTAAGTGTAACGGATATTGATAAAAGCATAAAACATGACAAGATTATTATGCTTTAGATCGTGTTTTATGGAAACTAAATAGTGTTTTAAAGCAAAACATTATATAATGATGACAAATATACATAAAATGTGTTGCTTTGTTGTGGTATTTGTATTTTTTTATTTGGGGTTCATTGTGGTTGCAATTGGGTTATTTTACGTGACTAACAGAGTGCAAGTTAATATGCTTGCAACTATTAAATATAATGTTTTCTCAAAATGTGCAACTGAAAAGGTTTAATTCCGGTGACTTTCCCCCTCTCTTATTACAGTGAAATCCGAGTTAGTCGCAGTCCTTATACCAGGCTTGAATCGGATTTAGCACTTGGATTCAGCGGATTTGTTTGGCAATTTACACCGTGTAACAAATTTGTATTTTATTTCTGTTCCTGGGTAGTAAGTGTTATTTCCTAATTGCTTATGCCTCGAAAGTATAGAAAACGTCTATTATTCCCCACAAACTTTGCTTTTGTGACCAGGACAGTGGTATTTTGAAATGCAACTATTTCCAATGAGGAAACGGGCGCCTTTGTGTCTTTTCGTTCACATAAAGTCAGAAAAAACAACAACATATGCATATGCATGTATTTATACTAAAGTAATAAAAAAATGACTACAAAAGATTTAGAATTTAGTAGTTTTTCGAGATTTATGATTATACTGTAAATACAGTATACAGTTGCCGTTTCCTCATTGGAAATAGTTACATTTCGAAATATCACTTTTGGTCACAAAAGCAAAATTTGTGGGGAATAATAGACATTTTCTATACTTTCAAGGCATAAGCAATTAGGAAATAACACTTACTACCCAGGAACAAAAATTGTGTTACATAGTGTTATCGATGATAGTACGGGTGAGCTGTTTTTTACATTTGCCAATACTACAACACTTCCACCGACCAGTGAAATGTACATGTGGGCTGCCTAGGCTCAGTTTACTTTGGTACACATCTGTTTCAGTTACCACACCCACTGAATTCAGTGTCCAACTAGGGCATCAACCATGTGATGTAGGAAGTCTTGCAATTTGATTAGCAATTAGTGGAGGTGGGCACATCATCAGTGGCTCTGTTGAAACACTGTTGCCAACCTGCCTCTTATGCATTACAAAATGCATAAACTAGTGTATGTAAACACTGCATAAGATTATCCCCCAATAAGATTACATTTCAAGCAGTGGAAAAAAAGACAACATAACACTTTTTAACAACTCATACCAAGGGGAGTTACTGAGACGCAGGAACTGCAGAGATCAATGAGGAGCGGGCTGATTAGACAATGCAGCATTTTCCCCAGAAACCTGAAGAGGACAAATGTAAGATACAAAAATACTAAACATTTCATAGATACAGCTTTAGTTTTCTCTCTCCACTGAAACACGGGGTGGCACTCCCGTTACAATTCGCTTTCAATTTTAAATCACTCTGCAGAAGGCTTGATTATAAAGACCATTGTCCAGCTGTTACATATGGCAAAATCGTGACAGCAAACGACTGAAGTATTAGATCGATATGCCAACCGATCTTTGAAATAACATGAGAAATTAATTCATTACAGCATCATCCGAATACACATCTATTTTAGATTAGGCATATAACACAACACATCTGGGAATCACATTCAAATTTAAACGAAACGGAAAGATAACTCGCCAAAATGAATTTAACCAACTGCTTTACAATGATACATTACATAATTCTATCTCCAAACAACACAACATTATGCAAGGGTGGTACATTTAGGTACAATAGAATTTATAAAAAAAAAAAATACAAAATCATCAGTGATTGTCCCGCATTTGCCATGGTTTTTCTTCAGGGAGTACCTGCGCCTGCGCACTTCGCACTCTGCTTTCGCCTACACCAGTGCCTGGAATACAAATAGCAATAAGTTCTGGGTGGTGACTTTTTAAGACTACAAACCGATGGATCATTCAAAAATAGTGTGATGTGGCAATCGAACGTGCATAAAATGTTATTTTGTAATGATTTTTGTGACTTTTCTATTTTTTCTCCATTGACTTCCTGCAAAGCAGCTCCAGAGTTGCACCCCGGTGACGTCACGGCCTATTTTTCGATCTCTGATTTGTGGTTCTAGAATGAGCTGGACATGAAAAGCTCACTCCGCAGAATGTTTCCACTTGGAAATATGGATTTTCGGTGGAGTTCCCGAATCATGTAGGCGATATTAAATTCAGCAGAGATTCTATTAGGCTTTAATTCAGTTACCCTTTAAAAACTAAAACAATTGAAACCACCAACTCTTAAACACACTGAAGCTATGAATTGCATCATTCCTATTTTACAGCGCAGATACAACGTTAATATAAACAATTTATAATTGAAAACACAAATGCACAAAGATATAATGCAGAATGTAAGCATTTTAAACTATATTTGAAGTAAATAGAATGAAATAAAAAACAAGAAACATGAAGGCAAAGGCGAGAAAACACCCACACTTACCGAGCCATTCATCTAGTTATGCTTTAAAACCTCAGTCTGGGACAGCAGGGAAGCGCTTTTTTAAGTAATCTTGAATTAAAGTTATCTTTAAATTAAAATGAAAGTTAATTTTAGAGTTTAATTATTAACCCAAACTCCCAAAAACTCCGCCATCCTCACACTTGCCATCTTGCAAATACGCGTGTCAGGAGGGGGTGGGCGTGGTCTCCCAGGGACTAGCGCATGTGCGACTCTGTATTGGGGATCTTGCAAAATATTTTAAATCGGGTTATTTGTGCTTGGTAACACGTGTTTGACTGTAGAAGATAAATACAGTATAGATTTTTGATTTATGTATGAAGGTTTCAGTACACTATATATAGTATTTACACTTTTTGATGATTTTACAATGAACAACCTATCTTTCATTGTGTCATTGAAGGTCATCTTGATTTTAAAACATTTCCTGCCTGTAATAGAAGGGTGGTGATTAATGAACAGCAGTAAAGTACACAACGTTTACATCGACCTTTGACACCATTTGTCTATGACAGAGCAGAACAAATTGCAAATATTTAATCATATAAGCATGCAAAGTCAACAAAAGGGCTACTTTCCCATAATAAACACACAGTGGGTCATCTAAGGATCTCCCCAACCATATTTCTTTTAATAAAGGGCCCTATAGAATTCGAAAAGCTTAGAATGTAGCTACACCCAATTATAAAGTATAAGAACAAAATTTAAAAAGTAAACTACACTAAAAAGAACTGTGGGTGGATTCACTGTGTCGCAGGGGCATTGTTTCTTCTTTTTGAAATTACATCAACATATAACCAGACTATACATGGAAGACCAACTTTAGTGTAGTTTTTATAATCAATTGACTTGTGAATGGGATATGCATTATTTGTGTGTTAATGACACATATCACACTATTTCCAGGAAAGCAAGTCTGGTGATGGTTGTGATTGGGCAAAATGAATGCTGACACTGCATTGTAGTAAATAACCCAGTGTGTGTTCCAGAGAGATAAACGGGATAAAGAGATCTAGCACATGAGTGAATAAAAACATAAACAAAACTAAACTAAAAATTAAACAAACAAATGCTAAAGCTTTTTCTTTTCAACCCAGAAAAGGTGGATTACATGCAGGGCATCAGTGTGTATCAATAGCATACACAGATATCATAGCTACTTTAACACTGCTCAGATCTGCACTGTAATTAGGAGAGACTTGCACATAGTAAAAACCGCATTCAACTGGATTTCTAGACAGCATCACGAGCAAGATCTTAATTCAATATATTTTTCTCAACCAATGTGAAAAATAATGGAGCCTGAGGACAAGATAAGGCCATTCATTCACTGGTATTCACTACTTAGAACAGGAACTTTTCCTTTTAATTTGTGTCAGGCCAGTTTTGAATCTCATCTGGATTGTGAAGTACATACCAGTCCCAGCACCCCCACCCACCCCCATCACCATCCCCCACACACACATAATTGTGTTCATGAATTAAATAACTAAAATGTCAGTGAGTGGATTATGTGTAACTGGCCAAGCATACTTTATGTAAAGATATGTTCCATTTGTAAGTGTCTTGTTAGTGACAAGCACATTGTGGGTTTTATGGACAATGCTAGAAGATTGTTTATGTCCAAACCCTAGCTGTGACAGGTCTTGTAGCTAATCACTTGTCACAATTACATTGCAACTTCTGAAATTTAAAGAGGAAAAAGCTTTTAAGGGCTCAAGACAACGCACACAAATCTCAGGATCTGAAGTTGTTGTATACTACTGACACCGTTTCACATTTCCGTACTATAAAGTAATCAAAAATTTGGAAATCTCACTATTTAGGTCCCAATTTGATACTATGGACTAGTGTGAATTTTATTTAGGGTCCCATATGGGGAGAAAAAGAGACAGAGAGGTTTTATGGACAGCGTTCTGGTTGCAGCCAAATACTCTACACACATTCTGTCAGTGTGAGTGGGTTTCATGCTGGCTCGTGTGCAGACGAGATAGTGACACTTTGACTGGAGAATGTCTGTGTGGGTGTGTGAAGGGGGAGTAGGTGGTGGTGGAGGAGAAGAGTTAGAAAACAGACAAATACACATCAATTCTGTCAGGTTTCAAATGAAGCAGAGTATTGCTGGAGAGAAATAACTTTGTTGGCATACAAAGAACAGGTTTAGAAGTAGGCATGGCCTCTTGGATTACTAGGGGTATTATCAGGTATGTTAAAATTAGGTGTCATGTCTCACAGTTCAGGTAGGACCTTCATACTATGATGGCTTTCAATGCACAAAATGTAATATATATATATATATAGTCTAAATACATTCTGTATTCAGAATTGAGTATAGTAACTTTTACTTACTGTGTAATTTGATGTTCTGAAGCTACCTCTGGATCTTAAATTTGTGTATTAATCTCAAAATGTTCCTTCCAATGGAGGAAGGAGGTTTTTGTTTGTTTTTAAAGTTTCATTGCACAACTGTCTCTCTGTTTGTCTTTATGTAATTCTAGCCCAAGTTGATTCTGTTTAACAGCCTCCGCTAGCAGTGTGATTTGAGATTCGAAAGCCTTTAGCAGGCAGGCCAAAAACTTGTCTGAAATGCTAATCTTAATAGCTAACACACGCAAGCTTTAGGGGGCTTTATTTTTTTTGGAAGACCCATAATTTTCCACTGCCAGTTTCCCTTTTTCACCACTATTGTTTTTTTTGCTTTCCCATTTTTGGAATGGCCCTAGCATGGAAATTCACTCTGGTATCATTTCTTACAGGCGATGAGGCATGGCTTTTTCTAATAGACCTTAAATAAATAAATAGCAAGCCAATAGTCAAAGCTTCAAATTCTCAGTGCAAATAGCATATTTACCACAGATACATTTAGGAGCATCTGCATACTGAACAACTTTACTGGCTGTTTGAATGGGATGACTCATTCTAACACAACAACGTAATAACAGTGCCTTTCATTTGAATCTCTCCTAACATACTGATCAATACGGTATCTTGAGTGCTCTGGATTTAACCCATATCCGGATCTTGGCATAATGTAAATTTAATATACATTTAAAAATAGGGTAAAAGATTAAACATTATTTAATAACAATGAACTATATACTCTGCTTCATACATATACACATGTCCTGGATCATACCTGCATTCAGAAAATAGTTGGCACAGTGGAGTTCATTCAACCTGGATTTAGGATCAGCAAGAAAGGCCTACAATTGTGGCCCTGCATATGTTCCTTAAATCTGTATAGAATGTATATTCTCTGATTTAGGAGTGCCAAAATAATTGTCACCCAAGGCCAGACATCTACCACATACAAAATCTATATCGTGCCGTCCTTCGATATTGAGCTGGTCCTTTTGTAATGTCATGTGAAGGCCCGGGTCCAATACCCACTTCCTTAAAAGTATACTTAATTAGCAATAGGAACCAAAAACATGTCTGCTTCACTTCCCATTAAAAAGAAAGCTAAAGACCTATCCTCACTTGTTTTGTCTTCATTTAAAAATCAGGTCTTCATGAAGAAAAAAAAAAAACTGGAGAAATAATAAAGAGACTTCTATTATGTGATCAGATGTTTATGTGTTTAGTCAGCCTAGCACAGGAGAATTGTACTCACATGCTGCTAACAAAGCAACATAGCCAGTTGTTGTTGAGATCATCTGAAAAGGACTGTCAAAATACAATCATGTCTCAGACAAGTGTTTTTCCACTAGGAGTTGAGGAATGCAAGGTTTCCTAATTAATGGTGGTCTCAAAACCTCCAGTATCCACATGCAAAAAATGGTTTGTGGTTGTCAGTGACAACCTGCACTGGTTACCTTTTATGGAACAATGTAAGCCAAGGAAAGGACATTCACTGAACTAGAAAGCTTGGGTGGGGGAACCGAGTGAAGTCAATTAACCAGAAACAAAATCAAGATAACAGCCCCCCTCAGCTGCAGAGCTGGCCTCTCCCGTGACATCTTTTTGTGTCACAACGCCTGTGTTATCAGTCAGACTGCAACAAAGAATGTCCCAGTGTCCGTCCCAGGGAGGAAGATAAGAAAAAACACACCTTAAAAAAGCAGGAGCTGCCTTGTTGAACATGATAACGCAAACACAGTTCATCACTGCAGAGACAATTTAGCCAAATCGTGGAAATGAAAAAACAGATGCATGTTGCACATTTTAAACACCCTCTTTTTTTAAGACTTTGGCTATTATTACTCAGACTGTTTTGTGTGTGTGTCTGTTGTCAATGTCTCAGTGGAAGGGAAGTATTGCAGCCTTAAAAGCAAGTTGCACAGTGATGAGCAGTAACATGGTGTTCTTCCCTTTGTGTTGCTACAAGCACAACATCTATCATTTCTCCCTCAATAGTTAACTCCCTCATAGCATTTTCATTTTTCACAGTAAAAGTCTGTAAACAGACTATTTCTATGGGGCTTCCTCTAATGCAATGGCATTTCCTTCTTCTGTGCCATTTTGACTGGTTTGACCTCTTGCCTTGCCTATTACTTCATGAGTTACTATGGTTGTTTTTCCAGTTCAGGGATGTAGGTGACAATAATAAACCATAGCACTAGGGTTCAACAGGCTCAACTGAGAAGCTGTCCTCACTCCACTTGAACCAGTAATACAGTTCAAGGAGATATCTAGACAATATAATGAGATGGACTTGAACATTGTCCTTTAAAGACAAAAACTATGTTAACTACATACAATTAAACGTCATATATGTGTATTTTGAACAGTAATAGCAGATGTGGAATGCTGTATTGTTTGGAACTACTGGCTTTATAAAAGGAGATTTGTCACATTATGTGTGATTAACTAAGCAATGTTTTACATCAGCCTTCATCCTGCTGCTGTTTCAGACACAGTGATTGAAGAAAACTTGAAGCCTAGCCTACATAACTGTCACCACATTTTATTTGTGTGTCAAAATTAATGAACAATAATCAAGATGAAATACCAGTCACCAAGAACTGACATAACACCTTCAGATTTAGCATGGCTGCCTTTTCTTTTTTTTTCCCACAGCATACTCATCACTTTATTAATCTGTTCTAAGGTTGATTTCCTAAGCTTTGAACTACATTCATTTCTTGTTTTCTCTTTTTGTACCAATCTAACAGGATGGCTGCAGATGTTTAGATCTATGAATAACCCAGAATGCCATTTGGAAGCCTTTCTTGGTGTTAGTTAACTCGGCTTCCCTCAGTGTTAGTAAACTCAGCTTCAAGTCCATGTCATTGTAAACATGTCTTTACAACATGTTTCTTTATTTAGAAGCTTAAGTTTAAATTTAAAAAGTCATTTATATCAGCCCTGCAGAACAATAAAAATGAAATACCTAAAATAACTAAATACTCATGATCAATTTTAAATGTTAGAGAAAAACTAAATCATTCAGCCTCTGTATAGCCTACTTATCTAACCAGTTTCTCAACCAGATGTGTAAATGGTCACGTTTCAGACATCCCTCTTGAAACAAAATGCTTGAGTTATTGAAATGCTTACAAGAGGCAATAGCATGAACCTGCAACACGTCACTATAGATAGAGGGGAGTCTGGCAAGTAGAACTGAGAGACTGGGAGCTGACATGCTCTCGCCTACAGAAGATGAGCTGATTGAGGCACAGCAGAATATCGACAGTAGCAAAATCCGAAGAATTAACATCTGTAATGATTGTGTAAAAAAAAAAGCAGCGTCTGTACTGTGAAACTATAAATATGAAACTCAGCTGTGGCTCCCTGCCTTCCTAATAAGGTTACCAATAGTAAGTGTTCACAGCAGCATCCACCCACCACGCAGTTAAAGGTCGTCACGTGTGGCTCCCAGCTGCAACAAATGCAGCTTTTATCTTGGGTTGCTTTTTCTTTTTTTTTCTCCACTGCACACACGTACATTTAATGTTCTTTCCTTGTGGGGGATTCATCAGGTGTAGCAGTTTACGTAAATGGACATAGAATAGCGATTTCAATGTGAAGCCATCTCGACATTATTGAAAAAGCAGGATGCAACACCAATAATAATAATAATAATAATAATAATAATAATAATAAAATGGATAATAACATATTTCATATTTAGGACATAAATTGCTGCAACGTTTCGTTACCATGATCTTTGTCAGGTTGCGTTTGAAGAAATCTGAAATGGATTGTATATGAAATGTCCTAATGCACAGGGAGGAAACAAGGAGAGGCTTAAGATAACAAATGTAATCTCTACATCAGAGATTTGGTGGGGCCCTCTGTGGTCAAAATGCTGATATTCTAGTCCCCAGGGTTATCAATCCATCAATAAATGAATCAGTCATTCTATCTATCTATCTAATGTGTGTGTGCATGTTTATAATATTGTATATTAGAAAAAGCATCTAAATATTACATAAGAGTGGTACATGTAAATGTTATATTCAGTTTCTTATCCAACTGCCCTGCAACGAGCATCCCATGTTTATAAGTAATGAGCCATAGTCACAAGTGTGAACTGCAGTAATTCGCCACCTCCTAATTGTGGTAGTGTGGTTTAAGATTTGTTCTAATCAGGGTCTGTATAATAAGCTCACCACCTCCGCCATTAGCTGAAAACCAGGTCATTAAAATCCCATTGGATTCATGAGTAGAACTACATTTTTATGACCTAACTGAAACATTTTCTCTTGATGGGCTGAACATCAAATAGTACAACCCATTCTGTGAAACCTTTTGCACTAAGAAGAAAACCGTTCTTTGAAAAATTACGTTAAAACAGACTTCATCTGTAGCAAGGGCTGCTGGAGAGCTGCAGGGTCTTTTCATTCCAGTTTTAACCAGTTATTAGCTTAATTAGGCCAGATCAATTTATCTTTAGCAACTGGTAAAAAATGGCTATGCCACCTGACAGATTGCGACTCCAGGATTAGGAGCTCCGGACCACTAGCTTGCAGCATTACTGTACCATTGGGCTGTATTATGAGGAAACAGAGAGATTAATAATGAAATAACAAAACTGTTAGTCTGATAGATGCCTTGATTAAGTCTTCAGTATGACATTTTTTTTTCTATGTTATTGCTCTTAAAATCTGACAGTGCTGAATGTATTTCTCATTGACAGTTTCTACCCATGCCCCAGGGATATTAATAGCTGTTTCAGTGTTGCACCTGCACAGGTATGTGTCTGTCTGTCAGCGACTGTCTCCAGGACTCAGCACATCCTTTAATAACCCAGGAAGCTGTCCTTTGATGTCTGTAGTTCCTAAAACACGTGTGTCTGAAGGAGGAGAACAGTACAATTAATAGATAAAAAAATACAGTAGACCTTACCTAATAGAAAACTACAGAATTGTACTCAGTTGCAGCTTCATTTTCAGTAAGATGCCACTTTCTTCTAATCATAAGTATAACCACTGTGATGTACAGGTTTGTAGTTTGCTATTAGCGGGTGGGTCAAAGTTTTGATTTAATCCGGCCCTAGGTTAAATAAAATAAAAATAAATAAGTTGTGAATTTGTGAATTGTTTAATTATCATAAAACCATACCTTTCCAGTAAATTGTATATACAATTATCTCTACCCATGAAAAATAAATGCAATGTTTTGATTGTATCCCTTAATTAATACCATAAGTGTATCTTATGATCTTTGAAATAGAAGTAAAATGGCACAGACCCATTAGAAATATTTCTCATTTTAATCACATATAGTCAATATAATGGAAACATAATTGTGTTATGTATGCATCACAGTCTGGTTAAACTGTGGGCCCATCTGTGCTGCGGAAATGCATGGCATTTGTTGTCATTTGCAAATTGGCAAACAAAAGTATGTGCTGTGTGTGTAGGTGTCGGGTCAAGTGTGCCTCTTTCTTCTTAATAAAGTCCCAGCATGAGGAAGTAGCTTTAGTTGGCTTCACCTTATATCCAGCAAAGTCATGCTTTGTTTGGGGACATGTAGTAAATATTGATAAAAAGATAAACCTCTTTAATCCAGCCTAAGGGAAGCTATTGAAATTGTACACTGTGACATTTTTATTTTGTCTGCACAGAAGTGAAGAATAACATGCAAGACCCAGTTGGGGAAAAGAAACAAGCTGAATTTCCATTTAATGATACAGAGCCTGCTTGCTTCAAGCTCTTCAATGTCCATTTCGTCTGTCTAACACAACAAGGCAATGACTAAAACAACAAAGGCTGCTACTGCTGCTAGACACCACTACAGACTGCTGACTCACTGGCTGTACTGCTGAAATAATAATACACCATAAAGAAGTTTGATTAACATGCGACTTTCTAAAAACAGACCAGTGATGTTTTTTTCTAAGCTAAAGAAATAGATTTTTAGGAGGATGTCTATTCCAGACTGTTTCCCCTGCAGTAATGTATACTCTATCACTGATAGGATGGAGGTGGTTGGGTAGGGTTGGGCTGGGGGGTTGGGGGGGTGGATGGGTTTCCTAGTTTTAAAATCTAAATTATTGATCTGATCCCCGAGCCAGCATGGGAATTCCCAGTGCCGAGCCACGGATTTATAGCCAATGAAATTAGATACAATACTCAGCACCTACCTGGCAGCCCCCATTCCTGTGAAACTGAATCCCTTTGTTCAAGGTTTCCTAGGGTGAAGCAGACAGAGGTGTCTTTTTTTAATAACTCATCTTTTTGATGTGGCTTACACCAATCAGCCATAACATTATGACCATCTGCCTAATATTGTGTAGGACCCCTTCTTGCCGCCAACACAGCCCTGTCCCATCATGGCATGGACTCCACTAGATCTCTGAAGGTGTGCTGTGGTATCTGGCACCAAGACGTTAGCAGCACATCCTATAAGTCCTGTAAGTTGCGAGGTGGGGCCTCCATGGATCGGACATGTTTGTCCAGCACATCCCACAGATGAACGATTGGATTGAGATCTGGGGATTTGGAGGCCAAGTCAACACCTTGAACTCATTCATCAGGCCAGGCCACCTTCTTCCAGTGCTCCGTGGTTCAGTTCTGATACTCACGTGCCCATTGTAGGCGCTTTCAGCAGTGGACAGGGGTCAGCATGGGCACCCTGACTGGTCTGCGGCTGCGATGCACTGTGTGTTCTGACACCTTTCTACCAGAACCAGCATTAACTTTCTCAGCAATTTGAGCTACAGTAGCTCGTGGATCGGACCACACGGGCCAGCCTTCGCTCCCCATGTGCATCAGTGAGCCTTGGCCGCCCATGACCCTGTCGCCGGTTGACCGCTTTTCCTTCCTTGGACACTTTTGATAGGTACTGACCACTGCAGACTGGGAACACCCCACTCTCACCCCACTCTGGAGATGCTCTGACCCAATCGTCTAGCCATCACAATTTGGCCCTTGTCAAAGTCGCTCAGATCCTCACGCTTGCCCATTTTTCCTGCTTCCAACACATCAACTTTGAGGACAAAATGTTCACTAGCTGCCTAATATATCCCACCCACTGACAGGTGCCATGATAACGAGATTATCAGTGTTATTCACTTCACCTGTCAGTGGTCATAATGTTATGGCTGATCAGTGTATGTGTCACATAAAGCTCACATACTTCTGAAGACAAACACAGAACATTCATTTCTTTCATAGTATTTTTCTGATTTTCATTGGCTGCATTTTCTCTGTCAAGGAACCTGTATGTTGTTTCCACTGAATTGCAAGGACAGTGGCTGTCACAGCACAGACGGTGGCCTGATGCAATGTGTTGGGAAAGCAACCTCCTTATCTCACTACTACCTTAACTCTTGAACTCTGTAAATGGCTACACACAGGATCTTGATAAATCTAATGCTACACAGCGGATGTAGAGGAGGCCTCACAAGAGCGATTACAGCAGAATGCTGCCTCTGGGATATTGCATACATGCAAAATTAAAATAGTCAAATTTTTAAATTTAGTTCTAAAATTAGCTTTTTAAGTTTTTTTTTGCCTCAGGCACAGAAAAAGAAATCTTTCATAAAAACAGGGAGCTGTTACTTCCCAGTGTTGTGAGGAATGGATCTATTTGTGGAGCTGTGTTGGTCTGTCACAGCAACCCTTTAGAGTACACTGAGACTCACAGAATCTGATTGGATAGCGGTGAAAAAAAAGTGAAAATCAAAGGAGGACAGAACTGATAGGAGTAATTAATTCTCTCTGATCAGGTTTATGTGCTGCCTGGCATCCCTTTTGGCAAGAACAAATCAATGCCTATGTAATTTACGACTTAAAACAACAGAGAAACTGGAGCCAGCACTCTGCTATCCTGCGGTCTAAAGCATTTAGACAGCTATTACAGTAAGTTAGGCAGTCAAAGGGCTTTTACAGCACACTGTTGCTCAATGAAGTTCTGCTCGGTCTCATTTTTATACATCACCAGGGTGGGGCTCAGGCTGTTCGATATGTACCAGCCTCACTTAGTCTGGATTGGGATTTATTGAAAGGAAAGTCTGCTGACGTCAGCGAGGGGAGAAGAGTTCGCAAGTGACAGCAAACACCATCGACATTGAAGGCGGTGTGTGAACTACATTAGCAAATAGCATGTTAAACCTAAAGAAGAGCTGGCATGTGGGAGTGCTCTTTATTTTGTGGGCTGAACTCTTATCAAAGCTAGTAATAACATCAAGCAACTTGCATTCAAAAACCCATTACCACCACAGCTTTTACTGAGGATTTGTACACTGTAGACTTTGTCCCATTCTACCCAGTCATTCTCCTAAATCTCAGCCTGATGCAATTTCTCAACAAATCTAACAAAAGCCTGGAAAATTCTTTCTGTGGTGAGAAAAAAAACCAAACCGAATCCCTGCTTGGATACTTTCAAACCCAGCAGCACCTAAAGCTTGATTGATTAGCAAGGGACTTTTGCTGTTCAAGAGGAGGGGGTGAAATTATACTTTGCCAGACAGCTTGCTCTATTTAGGTCAAGATTTATATCATGCTGTGTCTCGTGTAAGCAGGTCATTTGCAAAAGCGCTGTTTAAATATAGGAATCAGTCTCCACCACCTGAAACCCACAGCTGTATTTCCATGTTTCGCTATTGTTCTTCCACGAGAAATTTGAGCTTGAAAGCATGCCCATTAAGAAACATTAGCATAACGCCTCCGGAGCTATTGTAGCCTGGGATTGGAGAAGCTTCAGCAAGTCAAATGGCCTCTTTTTCATGACCAATATCCCTTGTGGCCCACCCTCACCCCCCTTGTAAAAGCATTGTCAAAGCAAAGAAACAAGAATAGCAATGGATTTAATTCTGGCCTTCTTTTTTCCCTTTTCTTTTAACAGGACACAGCTTGCCTAGATCGTCCTCTATAATATCCCGACAAGCAGATTAACGAACCAATCAAGTCTAAAACATCAAAAAGTAATGGACGAGCCTAGGCCCTAATATGATAAAGCCATTTTTTCAGCGGCGCAATCTTCCTTCTCATCAATCACACACAACAGTCCTCTCTCGTTAGGCTGCGCACGGCAAGGAAGTGCATTAATAAGGAGCTGGTAAGAGTGCGCTGCCGTTGAGTCTGAGTGATGACTGACCCCTCTTGAGACATGGGCAGGATGTCAGGTCTGAAAAGGCAGCCAGGACTTCAGAGTAGGAGGCTCCCTGCTTGATCAAAGTCATGCTGTAGAAGCTACAAAAAAAGCCTAAACTTATGGTATCTCTGTGCTTCCTCTGTCTTTCTACCATTACCCACCCCTTCTCCCACCCTCAGAGAAGATTGCAGCTTCACATTCCTTTTTCTACATCCCCCATTGCAGGAGGGGCATTTAAACGATATAGAACAGCAAATCGTGGTAGCTCGTGATGTCTTGAAAGTAGCTGGGATGTGGAGATGGAGAAATGCATCAACACACGTGAAGGTGGAAAAAAAAAGAAAGCCATTTCATATGCAATCTTCTATGCGAAGGAAAGTCAAGAAACACTAAATACACAAATGAATGAATTAATAAATAAATAGGAAAGATGGATCATCCTGACTGAATACTGTTGTTTGTTTTTAAAATAGTTAGGAAAATGTAACAGAGATGGAGTGGCATGCTTCTTTGACACCTCAGTGTTGGGAGACAGATATAGAAGCGTGTCTGTGTGTGTGTTTCTGTGTGTGGATTTTGTTTTGGGAGGGGGTGGTACATTTTTTAAAAACAATTCTTGCAACACCAGCTGTTTTGTTTCTTTTTAGACTATTTTTCTCTCTTATAAATGTTTATTATCAAATTATAGTTAGAATCACAACCAGTGTGAGGTCCAAGGAAAAGTGCTGTAGGGAGAAACCTTATAAACAGTACATCAACAAACAAACCCACAAATAAATAACACGGTTTGTATGTAATTCTACTATTCTTGCAAAATCATGAACACTGAACTGTCTTCTGAAAAATGTTATAAGAGTGAGTGGTGTAATGCTTTGATTTAAAATGATTGTAAAATACTCCCAAATGCTCCATTAAAAAATCCAATTAATTAAGCACTAATTAGCTTTCTTTCAAGGAAAACTCAAAGTTATGCAGGAAAATATTTACTTTTTTCAAACTTCAGTCTTTCCATAGGATCCCATAAAATAACCTATTTACAGTAACCCAGGGCATTGTAACTGAGGAGAAGAGTGCATCTGTCCTTCATTTTTATATGCATACATGCTTCTGCAGAGTGTGGATCACTTGTGCTGTCTGTAATGCCTCTGGTTGAGGAAAGTTGTATGGGGAGTTTCAAGATATGCTCTTAGCTGCACGTATGGACTCAATGACCTCAGGCTGGGAGAGACCACCCCCCTAAATAAGACAAATCCTTTCCTTGCCTTCGCTTTCAGGCTGCCGAGCTCTCAGGTCCTGCCCATCTGTGTGAACAGTCGCTGGTATGTACTCAGTGACCTCAAGTTGAAAGAGCCCCCTGCTATTAGAGGAAAACCGGCTGCTCTTACCTTTGACAGCAGTATCGAGTCTCAGTGTCAGTGGGTTCACAGCACTCCTGCACTTCAGTTTGTTATGATTACCATTCCTCTTATCCTGTCAGGCCGAGACACAGCACGTTTAGTTTAAACAGATCAAGTACAGTGTCATTTGTCCAATGTTTGCACTTAGAGCTTTTTGCTCCTAATCTAAAACAAAAAGATAATCCAACAAAAGTTTTCCAGTGTAAAGGTATTTTGAAACTATTATTTATAGAAATGTGGTCTATATATAAAATAAGGAGAAAGCATAATTTCAGAAAGCTTTTCTAAAAAACAAAACAAACACTAATTTGCTCTAAAATAATTATTGCTGTTGAGGTAAATAATTTCATTGTGGCTTGAGTTTGTCTACTAAAAAATAAAGTTTGAAAAGCCCTACACCACATCCTTATGCATTAGTCAATTTTTGGCACAAATAATTATCAGCCTCACACGGATGTTCTACTCTGATTACTGATGCACTACATTTTGAAGTATCTTAAATCGATAAAGCTTTATCAGTTTTCACATAGAACGTCTTGAATGTATACAAACCTCAAAGAGAGACACAGCAATGCTAATCTATAATTCTCCTGTCTACATAGCCTCCACCTTAACCAGAAAATTGCTAAATCAAAACCGAGTTGTTTGCGACTTCCTGCTTCAATATGTTTTATATTATTCTTATCCTCACTGCTCACCCCCCTACGCACACATTCAAATCCATATTATATTCCCTAATATATGCATTCTTTTTCTCAATTAGTATTGGAACACTTTTGATGCTTAAATTAAAAGTGCTACTTGCCTACAATGAAGATGATACAGAAGCACACACAACCACCTACTAAATTAATATCTGCTAATTAAATAATGTTTTTTTCCCCCACTAGAGAAAAGTTTTAAATGAAAAAAGCAAAAGAAAACCATGATTTGAATGATAGAAAGAAAAGAAAAACCTCTGACAATCTTGAAATGTAAAACAGGACATAAAAAACGGTCAGACTGGGCGCTATGAACCCAAAACAAAACAAACAAAAAAACAAACAACAGCAAAGGCAAAAGAAAGCAAGCAGAAGCAGGAAGGCAGCTGGAAAGTATCAAACGGACTTCCTTTGTGTTGTGAAGGATTTTAGTTTGACCTTGGCTTGTGTATGCATGCCTGTGGGTTTCGATTTTCTCAGTCTGGGATGAACTGTGGACCAATTGCTTGTTTTCCAATTCCATTTGCAGTTCAGTTCTGCACTCCCTGTGACTGAGCAAGGAAGGTGCTGTCTGTCCTTAGAATGCACTGAAATGCAGTCCACTTACCACTTAAGTCAAACGACATGCATTGAAATGCAGGGCTGTATTATGTAAAGCGAGTAGAGTGGCAATACTGAACACTTGTAAGAATATAAGAAAGAGTTATGCCAACAGTAATACAGCTGAAGGTAAGAGGAGGTAGAATATGCTTTGAAAAGCTTCAAAACTAATTAAAAGAGGTTAAAATAGTTTTATCCTTGACATACAATAACCTTTGCCCCTGGAATGTAACATGTGAGGCTGGGAGGCCACTTGAGCAAAGCTGAACTTGGTAGAATTAATGGCCCAACTATTAGTCAGAGGCCAGGTCTGGTTTGTCAGCTCTGTGGAGGGGAGTGGAGGAAGGCATGAGATTAGGCCGTGGAATGTTTGTAGAAAGTTTGGTTGAAGCAGAATTTCTCACAAAGGTGACTTGTTTCACCACTGCCCTGGGCTATCGGGAAAGGGAGTTTCTGTGTTTCAAGCTCTGGTTACTGTGTCTGAACAGATTTGGGGCTGATGACATATGAGACCTCCTCCTACAGAAGTGCAGGAAAATTCTGCAAGTTATTCAGCTCAGTACCGAGTCGGAGTCAGTCAACCTGCAGTGTGTGACTTATCTGACTGCAGTTCGATTTACACATGTTGGTTCAAAAATGTATAAATGGGTGTAATTCCTACACAGTTCACCCAATTTGGATGTAACTACCCCCAAATTAAAGATAAACGTCTTAAAGCATATTGATTGCTTCCTTTCAAATCCATTGTGGTGGCGTACAGAGCCACAATGATGACATTTGTGTCACTGTCCAAATATTTATGGACATAACTGTGTGTATACATAAATATATTTCTATTTACCAAAAATAAATAACAACTGTTTAGCTGAGATGAAGGAAACAACATAATATAGAAAAGCCTTTCTAGTACAAGGATATTTACTACATTTACAAAACTCTGTAGTGCACCACACTTCTACTTGAGGGGATAGACTGTGCAATATCAATGAAGATATTTCAAAGTGAAAGCAGCAGCCACACAGGAACCAAAGGAAAACTCACCCAAGAAAAATGAAAACCGTGTTCAGTTTAATACAAAGGACTATAAATCTTTTCTTGTCTGTGGTCGCATTGTGAAAAGTGTCCAATTAATCTCTAAACCCAAGAGGGAAGGCTCTGTGGTCACCAGAGAGCCCTGAGACACCCTGTGCTCAGATCAGGTATACAGGGACAGGTTCAAGGTTGGGATCAAGGGAAGGTGGAGGGGGGGGGGAGGGAGGGCTGAGAAAGTCACATGTTGTTTGACCACAGCTCTGGACCCTGCCTTCCCAGCCTCAGCACAGGAAATGAATTGAAGCAAGGCTGCTGGTGTCATCCACACAGGCACTAAGTAGGAAGCCTAACCACGAGAGCTGAGACACCAAGGTCCTGTCTTATGAAAGCTTCACCACGATGACTCATGCTGTTGTTTATGTTTAGTTTCCCCCCTCTGTGAATGTATTGCTCAACGTTCAATTTATGTATTTCTCTGTATTTAACCTTTTTGAATCAATTTTCTAACAGCTATATTACGTCACTCTCCCACTCTCTCTCTTATTTGGAAATAACTTGGATGTGGATTTACAGTGGGGGAAAAAAGTATTTGATCCCCTGCTGATTTTGTACATTTGCCCACCGACAAAGAAATGATCAGTCTATAATTTTAATGGTAGGTGTATTTTAACAGTGAGAGA